>NW_020174268.1:19116058-19313590 GCF_003031525.2 Neophocaena asiaeorientalis asiaeorientalis
TTTTTATATAATTATATATAATATTAAAATATAACTAATAATTATATATTATATTCAATTATTGTTATTATAATAATTTTTCTACTCTTTACCTTTTCCTCTTCTTGGAAAATGTTTTTAAAGCTTAAAAAAAAATCTACATTATCTTTCTGAAATAGTTTTTATTTTGTAAACAAATAGAATTTATCAGTATAAAAAATACTTCCTCTTTATAAAAAATTAGAGAGGGCTTCCCTGGTGGCGCAGTAGTTGAGAGTCCGCCTGCCGATGCGGGGGACAGGGGTTCGTGCCCCGGTCCGGGAAGATCCCACATGCCGCGGAGCGGCTGGGCCCGTGAGCCATGGCCGCTGAGCCTGAGCGTCCGGAGCCTGTGCTCCGCAACGGGAGGGGCCACAACAGTGAGAGGCCCGCGTACCGCAAAAAAAAAAAAAAAGAAAAAGAAAAATAATGGTAATTAGGAAGAATAGGGGAATGAAAATTACTGTGTCTTCAACCTTAAGGAAACCTCAGGGTTCTTCTTAAATTTCTTTTCATCTTTCTCCTGTGCCTAGTTTGTTCATTCGCCTCCTTGTTTTACAAAATCCTACCTACTGAATAGTATCCTCTGTGTAACGTGTTGGTAATTCATTACACGGGGCACACTAGCTTTCGTCTGTAACTGCTAGTTTCATCCTAACTCATACTGAACTTTGGGACTTGCTGCTGCTGCTCTTTTTCTGAGGATAATGGAAAAGTCGTCTCCAGTGTCTTCAGACTTTTCTGTTTGGTTTGCCGGCTTCCGCCATGTGGCAACAAGTATCTGAGTGTCTGTTATTGAACAGTAAGTATCTCAGCTATTTAAAACCCAGTTCAGCCCCACTGTGGAGCCTTTACAGCATCTGCAGCCCCAGTTAATGGCCGTCAGGTAACCCATTCATTGTGGATGAAACATCTGGCCGTAGATCTCACTGAGGTTGGTGGACATTTGAAATGCCAGCTGGGAATTTTTTTTTTTTTTTTTGTAAAGCATGGATCATTTTATTCAAGGTTTATTCATAAATCTGACAATATCTTCTCACGATACTATAGAAGAGCACCAGAAGAAAACTGACACAGCGGTATGACTGAATACTCCTGGAAAAAAGGGCCCCAGCTTTTGAATAAAGGAAGAAAATATACGGAGGAAAGTTCAGTATCTCTAGAATGAAAAGAGCACTCTTACGGCGCATCTGCGGTGGGGGGCGCTGCTGCACCTGACGACCTGGGGATTTGCCCCCAGACACCGCCTGCCTCCTGGCGGTTTCCTTGGGCTCACGCAGTCATTCAGCACGTACGGTCAGCCCTCCGTACCCACAGGTTCCACATCCGTGGCTGCAACCAACCATGACTGAAAATACTCGAAAAAGAAAAAATTGCCAGAAAGTTCCAAAAAAGCGACTGTGCCAGGCAACTATTTATATATCATTTCCATCGTATTAGGTATTATAAGTAATCTAGAGATGATTCAAAGTGTACAGGAAGATGTGCATAGGTTACGTGCGAACACTACAGCTTTTTATATAAGGGACTTGAGCATCCTCGGAGTTTGGCGTCCGTGCCAGGTGTCCTGGAACCAGTCCCGCGTGGATACCGAGGACGGCTGTAGGTACTGAGACAGGCTGTAGGCGCTAGCAGTGAACGAAGTGGACACGTGACGTTTTCTCATGAAGCTTACGTTCCAGCGAGGAAAGACTGTGAGTGTTCGTTCGTGTGTAGATCAGTGCATGTCAGCAGTGAACCTCTTTAAAAGGCAAGGTCGTGGGTTTGAAAGGATGGGATGTGCCGTTGACAGAGTGGACAGGGAAGGCGTCGCCGAGCAGTAAATGAACTGGCATCGTCTGAGGGAGAGGATCCCACCCGGGGCGGGGGCTGGGGGGAGGGCGCGCCCGGCGTTTACAGGAATGGCAGGGAGGCCCCGGCGGTTGGGACAGGGAGCGCAGGAAGCGGGGCGGGTGCTGTGGGCAGGGCTGGGTGGGGGCCTGGTCCCGGGGACTCTGCAGCGAGGTGGGGGCCGCGGAGGGCTGTGGGCAGAGGAGCGCCGCGGCCTGACTTCCATGTTTTAAGGGGCAGGGGCAGCAGCGGGGAGGGCGGTCAGGAGGCTGGGACCTGATCCAGGTGAGAGATGAGGGCGTGTCAGGGGCAGGGCGATAGACAGCGAGGGAGAAGGTGGAGTGCTTGGATCCTGCTGATTTTTAGAGGGCGAACAGTGGGATCTGCTGAAAAAGAAGGGTCAAGGATCACTCAGCTGTTCTGGGCCTGAGCGCCAGGGGGTGTATGTGAGGACAGGACACGGGAGGACAGAGCGGAGAGCAGGGCAGGTGGAATTCAGCTGTGGGCGTGCTGATGAGGGTGCCCGCTGGGTATCTGCGTGGAGGGGCTGGGTGGGCAGTTAACTCTGCAAGGGTGGCGTTCTGGGGGGGGCCTGGGGGGTTGGAGCCATAGCCACAGACCTGCGGGGGACGGAGGTGAGAACGTGCGCCTCCCATCACTTTCCATAGTTTGCTGTTCATTCCCCCCACCCATGTCACTGGTCGACGATGGGCGTGGTTGGTGGTGACGGGTAGGAGGGGTGGGTTACCCAGCCCAGTGGGATCAGAGCTGGACCAGAGGGAGCTTCCAGTCTGAACGCCCCAGGTGATGCTCTAGCAGGTGCCCCAGGGAGCCTTCTCTGAGAAGCACCGTCTAAGGCACTGCATCCTCTTCTCTCATTGATGAGCCGCACACACCTACCTCTGAGTTCTTGATTCTCTCGTGTTTCTCAGCAAACCCTAGATGAGATGAACGGGTCCTCTCATCACTCCCTCAGACGCTTCTCAGGTCTACCTGTCATGTGGATGGTAGGAGGGACACATTATGGTGGACAAGCAACTAAAAACTCAAAGTGCCCCTTCTAAGTGCAGTGTCCGTAGCCATGAAGTCAGACCACACGCGCCTGACGCTTTAGCTCACCTTTGGCAGCAATGCAGCACCTGCCTTGTGAGCGATGGATGTAGTTTATGAGGCCACTTTAATATCAGGGCATTTCCTTTCTGAGAGTCCCAGTTCATTCTTCCAGGGGGTCAGCTGTCTTCCTGGAGGGTCCCCTTTCCCATAACAGTGTTCTTACCTTTTGTAGACGGTCAGATGTATTGATAAGTTGTTCATCACGTTCATGAAGAGGTGTTTGTGAGTCCCCAGGGATTCAATATTCTGCATCGTCCTAAATAAAGCCTTAGGGTGATACCTGCTTTTGGAGCTGGCACTGTGAGATCCACGGGGAACGGAGTCAACTAAGATAACGTTTAAGTTTCCTGTGCATGGACCTGCAGTGTTCACAGGTGAGGTTCCCCCAGGCTCACACACGCCCTCCATGTTCCACAGCACCGACCCATGGGAATGAGTGATCGGACTTCAGTGAGCTTTTCTCCCTGCTTTTTAGGATGGCTGCTCTTTTGCTAAAGAGGTTAACATTACAAACTATAAAAACGGAAAATACTTGCATTAGAAGACGTTTGGGTAAATACGTCGTACAGAAGACGGCGCTGGCGGAACCATCCCACATTGCCTCTGCCCCAAGACCGTCCTGCCTCATTCACGCAGAAGCTTTTAGTACTGAAGACACCCAGGACAAGAGAGAAAAGAAAAAAAAGAATGAAACAGCTTTTCGTAACGTTGGAAGAAAAATTAACGAGCGCATCATTCAGGTGCTGGACGAGAAGGGCAACGACCTGGGCCCCATGCACCGAGCGAACGTGATCAGGCTCATGGCCAAGCAGGACCTGCGGCTGGTGCCGAGGGACCCCAGTGCCCAGCCCCCGCAGTACCAGCTTATGACGGGCACGCAGATCTACCAGGAGCGGCTCCGGCTCAGAGGGATGGAGAGGGCCGAGCCCAAGCCTGGTAGGTACCTTGCTGTCTGCCCCCGAGGTCCTCAGGACTGCAGATCCGCAGCTGAGGTCAGGCATTTGCCAGGGCCCCTGTGACAACAGGCCAGTGAGAAGCTGAGACGTCCTTTCACCACCGTTTCCAGTGTCTTTTTCGTCCACTTATTTCTATCCCTTTTTTTCTATTTTCCTTGCTACTCTTGTGTCTGTCATGTCTTCCTCTACACCTGTGTAAAATGAGGGGAAAACAAGGTGACCACCACCAAAATAATGGGAACCCCCTTAACCCCCCCGACGGCTGCCTGGCCTTCCACTGCACACGGGCATGACGACGTGGACAGGTAGGGTGGGCTCCTGGTCCTGTCCTGGGCCGCTCACCTGTCGGGGTGCCCTCCTCCCCTGCTCCCATCATCTCTAAGCTGGGGGGTGGGGGTGGGGGTGTGTGTGCAGTTAATCACACGGAAGCACTCCCTAACTCTGAAGTGATTCCTGGAGCGTGCCCCACGCCCGTTTCGTCACAGTAAGGGTAGGAACGCTCACGTGATGTGCCAACTCACTTGTCATTTAAACCGTACAGAAGCCGTGAGTTGGATATTAAGTGAAGAGGTTTGCTTTTCGTGATTCCTAGTAAGTGCTGATCGTTATAGAAAACACACTGGGACAGAGGTCAGAAGGCTGGCTCCAGAGCTGCACAGTAAGGCCACGTGTCAATTTTCTGACACCACATTTAACAACAGAGATGTTGACTGGAAAACAAAAACTACCCAGAGGCCAGCTAGGGTGATAAGGACATCAAACTATGTCACGTTTACAACAAAAAGGTGGACAGCCTGAGAAGCTTGGTTCAGAGATGGCTGAAGGGCTGACAGAGAACTCAGACCAGCTGGTAGGAGCTGTAAGGAAGCAAAGAGGTGTTAATAAAAGAACTCCTTTTTAGAAAAATTACTTTTATTTAAAGAAGAAAAAATATAAGAAAATAAAACCTAAAGAAAAAACATAATAAACACCTGTTACCCACCATCCAAAATAAGAATAAGGATTAACTGGTTCCTTTTAAAGGACCACTTCTTTGTTCTTTCATCAGACAATGGTAATGATAAACGGAAGCATTCCATGTTGAAATACTCTTACTTGGCAGGTAAAAAATTGGTATTTTACCTGTGTCTGTCTCCCGTGTTTGAATGTTTACTGGCATGTGAAACTACTGGACAGGAGGACGTGTAGGGCCCCTGTAGCAATGCGGACTTAGGACGAGACAGACTTGCGCCAAGTCTCACTCTTTCAAACCAGGACCCACCCTGACAAAGGAACTGACTTTTTCTTCAAATATTGGACAACATGATTTGGACACAAAGAGTAAACAGATTCAGCAGTGGATCGAGAAAAAGTACAAAGTTCAAATTACAATAAAGAAAGGGAAGACTACAGAAGAGCCAGAAAACAAAATGGTGAGTAAAAGCAGGTGTGACTGACTGCCTGTGTGTTTTTGTTTTCTTTCTGATCTTAAAAATAAAAGTGTAGAAAATCTGGGGAATGTAAAGGCAAAGAAAAGTAACTACTAATCCTACCCAGTGACGATAGTAGCTTTCCAATTTGTTTTTCAAAATGCAAAATGTACACGTTACTTTTTCCATTGTAGCATAAATACTTCGCCACATGAAAACACTCTAGTTCACAGGGCTTCCCTGGTGGCGCAGTGGTTAATAATCCGCCTGCCAATGCAGGGGACACGGGTTCGAGCCCTGGCCAGGAAGATCCCACATGCCACGGAGCAGTTAAGCCCGTGCGCCACAACTACTGAGCCTGTGCTCTAGAGCCCGCGAGCCACAACTACTGAAGCCCGCGCACCTAGAGCCCATGCTCCGCAACAAGAGAAGCCACCGCAATGAGAAGCCCGCACACTGCAACAAAGAGTAGCCCCCGCTCGCCGCAACTAGAGAAAGCCCGCGTGCAGCAGCAAAGACCCAATGCAAAACTAAAAATAAATTTATAAAAGAAAAACTCCTTTATAACTTACAGGCTATATGCTATTCTGTTTTACAAATTGTAGAGGATCCAGTACTTAAGTAGGAAAGTTAGAAACTTTATGGGTTCATCTTCTAAAGTCTGTTTCCTTTTTATAAAGGCCTATAAGCAGCATTCCATATAAAGTCGAACTGTCTTCCAGAAAGTGGCTATCAGTTGACAGTCCCAGGATAAGTCTGTGGACCATCTACTTTGCTTTTGGAGTTAGACAACTTGCAGCATCTAAAAGGCAGCACTGGTTTTCAACCTTAGTTCCACGTTAGAATGACTCAGGCCTAGGGCCCGGCCCAGCTCAGCCCAGCTGATGCAGAATCTCTAGAACTGAGTTGTCTGTATTTTTCTAACCACCCCAATGACTCTGTGAATGAGTGCTGGGAACGGCACTGGGCTGACAACCTGGGGGGAAAGGAGGGGTTCTGCCAGTGCCCAAACCCACTGCTTTGCACTGTTTTCGAGAGGGTGGTCTGGGCCAAACATAGCCCCTCAGTGCCATGACGGGATTTAAAACTATCAAGCCTTTAGTGCATTAGCCTAGTTACATGGAGTTTGTATAACTGCTTATCGTACAGGTTTCAGTCAGCTTAACCAGGTATGTACGATTCGATTCAGCAACTCCCTTAAATAGCAATTCAAGTATGCTGGTTTTTATGCGTATTAGAGCATTAACACGGGGAAGAATCAAAGATGTTGGTTTTAAATTAGTCTTTGGCTGTTTTCCTTTTCTAGGAGGAGATATGTAATCAAATACTCCAGACTATGCCTGGAATAGCTACCTTCTCATCCAGGCCACAGCCCATCAGAGGGGGAAAGGCTGTGATGTGTGTGCTTCGTCCCTTGAGCCAAAAGGAAGAGAATGCGTGCAGATCAGCTCTGGGGACCCAGAGAGGAGACGCTCTGAACAGAGGAAATGGAAACGACGGAGCATCCAATGCTCTGCACCAGTGATTTTAATAAAAACGTGCTTCTGAGAGAAAGTAACTGAGCTGGCTGGTCTGCGGTCCTTCAAACAAAGCAGTCTGGCGTGTAGCTGGGGCCAGCGTCGCCACGGCGGAGGGCACCTTGCCTTTAGTGCAGTTCAGAAGGCAGTTCAGTCTCCCCATTTCTGGGCAAAGACACGCCCTGGTCCTGTGTCCTTTTAGGAGGGATGTACCCACTAAGCCGAGAGGCCAGACTCCGTTTTTCATGAGACGGTCTCACCTTTGGGAATAAGGAAGACAGATTACAGGCAAGCCTCTGTATCTGCGGGTCAACCAACAGCTGATCAAAAATATTTTTAAAAAAGAAAAATCCAGAAAGTTCCAAAAAGCAAAATTTGAATTTACCGTGTGCCAACAATTTATATAGCATTTTCATTGTATTAGGTATTGTAAGTAACATAGAGATGATTTAAGGTATATGGAAGATGTGCAGAGGTTATATGCAAATACAGCTGACCCTTGAACTTGGGGGAGTTAGGCACGTGGACACCTGCGCAGTCGAAAATCCTCATTTAACTTTACTTGGGCACCTGCGGATTTTGGTATCCTGGGGGTTCCTGGAACCAATTCCCCGTGGATACCAAGGGACGACTGTAACTCGAATTCAAAATCAAAACTACTGGAATCGTATACCTATCAGGTATACAACTATCGCAGTATATACAACAACAAAACTACTGTCATGAAGTAAGAAAGTGAAATCCACACAATTGCTCTGTATGGTAGTACAGCCTCACACAGTAATAAGTAGTTGAAAATACGCTAAATAGACTGCATCTAGTTTAAGCCAATTTATGTTTTAAAATTAACAGCTTGCTAAGTCTCAACTTACTTTGAGCTTCATTTTTTTCTTGTCGGGGTCATGCACAACGGCGTGCCTGCTGAGGCTCTGCTACAATGAAGGAAAAAGAAAAACAGTTTTATTTGTAACACACTGCCACTTGGTATTTGGTGTCTGCTAATATGAAAACCCCATGAGTCATTTAAATAAACGGACAGCCTTCTTTCTGTTACATTCTGTTGAGGGATCTGACTTCTACCACTGGAGCAGAACTGTTCCTTAAACCTTGGACTAAAATCACTGCCTTTTACAAGGACCCAGGTTAGGAATGTATACATTTTCACCACGTGTGCCTGTGGCTTCCTAGTTCTTTCATAGTAAGGGGTTTGGGGGGCCAGTTCTGAAAACCCTTCCGAGCTGAAGGAGGCTCTTCTAACTGAATCTGTGTCATCAGCATCACCAAACGCCAGTGGAAAATCTGACCCAAGTCCTGCTGTCCTCAGCACGAACACTGACCACCAGCAGTTCCGTGGTTTTCTGACAGTCTGGGCTGTGCTAAGCCAGCCTCACCCCCACTTCAGTCTCTACCATTGTTCACACGAGCGCCTGTGAGAGCACCAACCGGGCGCGGGTCCTTGGAGCCGCACGGGCCCCTCCACCTGGGGTCACGGTCTCCAAGTCTAGACCAGTGTCCCGAAGCTCTAAGGTCCCCCATGTCCTTGTCTCTTGCTCCCCTTCTCAATCCTCAGATGATGGCAGCCCAGAAGGACACCCCAAATAGCAACAGACTCATAAATAATAAGCATATGGTACCAGAGGCCACTGGGTCTCAAATTCCGTCATGTAAGAATCACCTTCTTTCTAACGAACGAAAGTTCGTTAGAAAATGACTGGGCCCATCCCCCGAACTTCTGATTCACTGGGTCTGGATGTGCATTTCTCGCAAGTTCCCTGGCGATGCTGAGGGCCAGACTTTGAGCACAGCACTGGCAGGGGCGAATCTGTCTGCTCGCAGAGTTTGGTGAAGAACCACTCCTGCTGGAGCAGGAGTGAAGGGCCCGAGTCCCCCCCAGCCTCCCCATCTGCCGCCTGGGGCCAGGCTCCCTGGAGCCCAGCAGCCCCCAAGGACGGCGCCCGGGCGGGGCGCTCACCTTCATGGCAAATGTCTTGCCGCAGCTGGCGTGCTCACACACGAACGGGCGCCACTCCTCGTGGAACGAGAGGATATGGCTCTGGAGGTTGAACACGGTGGTGTAGGTGCGGCCGCAGCCTTCCCTGGGGCACCGACACATGTCCCTCTCCGGGGCGTGAATTCTCATATGCTGCTTCAGGAAATCCTTGCGCTTAAACGTCTTCTGGCACACGTCACATGTTATGTCCTCTGCGGGAGCAGACTAGCAAACTGAGCCCACTTCCCAGCTGTTACCATACAGGAAAACTAATATGGAATGTATCAAGCGACATATTCGATGCCCAAAACCTTATGACACATAGATCAGAAATCTGGGAGGAAACTAACTCCAGTGTGCCTCAATCTTTCCAAGTCCCTACATGACATGAAGTCCCTGCTTCTGTCTGCAAGCAGCAGGGTTCTCCACCCGGAGGTGCAGCAAGGGGCGGGGGTTAAATGGACCAGTTTTCTTCCGTGTCCCCCAACACACAGGGCACGCTTCCCAGACTGGCCTGCAGACACCAGCCAGTGCCTCCCCGGAGGCCTCACCTGCCCGAGCCTTTAAAATGTGCACAGACCTCGGCCCAGGACCACAGATCTCTGCTCACGTGTCAAACAGCTGAGGTACCCTGGACTTACCAGACATACTATAGAAACTCTGTATTTTCAAGTTCACATTTAACGTTTCACCCTTTAAAAGCACTCAGTCAGTTCCACAGGGGCAGATATTTATATGCCCCTCATGCCTGCCTTACCTTTATGGGCTTCTCTCACATGTTTCAGAAGCTCTGTCCATGTTTTTGCCACAAAAGAACATTCTTTTTGACACATATAGCCTATTTCAAAAAAAAAAACAGATTGGTGCATTGCCTTTTGTGAATACTCGGCATAAACACCAATCATAATTAGACCGAAAGGAAAATAATTATCAAAAAATCAAGCAAATTATCAAAAAAAATTAGACTGCAAGGTAGCTATGAAAACTAAGAAAAGTTTATTTTACAGTAAAACCAAACAACTGCATGTCAAGGTCCTTCATATAGGCTCTCCCTTCAGCAGGGCTTCAAGAGGAGGCCCTCCCTCTCCTGTTCTCAGTGGGCTGGGTACACGGCCCACGAACCCCCAGCTGCTGTGATGCACTCCCCCAACCCCGCCTCCATGGCTCAAGGCCCCTTTCTCCTCCCCCTGCTTTACCTTTGCCTCTTTTTTTACTCAGCCCTTTGCCCTGGATAAACCACCAAGGATAACCTTGCCCACCCCCAGCTTCCTGTAGTGTCAATATCTTCTAAATTTAATGCTGCAAAAAAGAACTAGGAAGAAGCAGCTAAGGGAAAAAAGAAAAGATTCCAGAGAAGAACTCTGTGAACAAAAATGGACACTGTGCAAAGCACTTCAACTGGATTAGTCAGTGTAACAGTCAGCCCGAGCTTCACCCAATTAAATACCAGATAGAAACTAAAAGCCTCAACTACTAGTCTCTTGTCTTTAAAAAAAAAAAAAAAGGGGGGGGGGACTTTCCTGGTGACGCAGCGGTTAAGAATCCACCTGCCAATACAGGGGAGACAAGTTCGAGCCCTGGTCCAGGAAGATCCACAGGCCGTGGAGCAACTAAGCCTGTGCGCCACAACTACTGAGCCTGTGCTCTAGAGCCCACGAGCCACAACTACTGAGCCCATGTGCCACAACTAACGAAGCCTGCGCGCCTAGGGCCTATGCTCCCCAACGAGAGAAGCCACCGCAAGAAGCCCACGCACCTCAACAAAGAGTAGCCCCCGCTCGCCGCACGGCTGTAAACAATAGACGTTAACTCTCAACGGCAACAACAGGGAGTGGAAGGGCAGACACGACACCCAGCACCTCTTTGGTCAAGAGCATAAAACCTGAGCAGGCAGATGGAGCCCCTGCCCAAGCAGTTTCGGCTTCTTGGGGTGACCACAGACTCGAGCAGTCAGAGAATTAACACGCTCTACTGCTGGTGTGCCCGTCAGCGGGCACCAGTACATACCCTCGTGGACCTTCCCGTGTCGCTTCAGACTGCTGGGGGAAGCAAAGTGTTTTCCACATCCCTCGTGGGTACACCTGGGTCAACAACACACGAGCATTAGCTGATCTGTTTTCAGACAGAACTGTACTTAATAGTATGTCGTCCTCATCCTGCCAAAGTCTCCTCTTCCCACAACCAAACCAGTCATAAAAATGGGATTTCAAATTCAGACCTAGTTGTAGATGAAATGCAAGTTACTTCACCAGCCTTGGGCAGAACAAACTGAGAGAAAAAAGTCATTACTTTTTTTTTGCTTATGTGATCAAATTAAACAGTTTTCACCTTTATACCTCTGAAAATATACCGTCTTCATGGCAACAAAAAAATGGCTCGGGTAAACACCTAAGCCATCCTGAGTCATTTGCGTCTAGTTTTTCTAATGACGTTGCCATGGGATGGTGTGAAAAGAAAACAGCAGCAGATGCCTGGCCTCTGGGCGCCCTTTCTGCGCTCAGGCCACCAGCGGCACAGGAAGAGGCGGCAGAGCTGCAAGCAGGGACGGGCACTGTCAACTGCAACAAGTCCCAGGCAGGGGACCGCCCAGCCGCGCACAGCGCCAGCCAGGGCTCGCAGGACGGCCATCAGCAGGTGCCCTTTGCAGGTGTCTTCCACCGCGTCCAGTCACCTCTTCCTGTTCCTCCTGAAACCCTCTCCGATGCAGGCTAAGCCCAGATACCTTTGTTCTACAGGAAAGGAATACTTAGCATCTGCATAAGGACATTTCGCGCCACTGAGCAGGCTCTATTTGAATAGTTAGGACATAAGCCTTACCTTCAAGCTTAACCGCAATTGTACTAATTTCACAAATTATTCTGAAACACATTAAATCTTTCTGTTAGAGAAACAAAAGCACAAACTTGTGAAATGCCCAATACATAACTGGGCATACACTCGCAACTTAACGGGGAAATGCTGATTAAGGAACTGCCTCTGAGCATTGGTATGCAATCTGTGCGTTGTCATCTTATCCCCACCTGAACCTGAAGCGGCTTCGCCCACGGAAGGTACCTACTTGAACGGCGGCTCGTTGGTGTGCTGGCACTGGTGGATTTTCAGCTGCTGATGCTTCTTGAAGGTCTTCTTACAACCTTCGAAACTGCACTGTTTAAGTAAAGGTTTGGTAGTCTCAAAAAAAAATCAAGAACAGTTCACAACAGAATCCTCTCAGGATAAAAATACCGCAGAAATTACGTACTTGCTACTTTCACCCATTTAGTTACTATAAAATTCAAGAAGCTTTGAAGAGTAACACATATGAAACAGCAAAAACGATTCATTTGGGGTAGTCTACCAATAATATACTTTAATTAGCAAAAAAGTCTGCCTTCAAAACAAACCATTATTATGATAGCTAGTGTCCAACTAAATTCAGATATTTGACCAACAAAATTTGGTTGATGAAAATTTTAGACACACAGGCAATAAACATAAAAAAAGTCAGAATTTAAGCATACAAAATCATTCATACTTACTATATATTGTTTTTGCTGGTTTTCATGTTTGCGTTCAAAATGTTTCTTCAAGTTTGCTTTTGTGCTGAATTTCTGATCACAGCCACTAGCTGTACAACTGTTAGGAAATTGTGTAAAAACCAAAATATTAACAAACCAAGGGAAGAGAAATTTTAAGATGTGTACATCCTCCCACTTTATAAAAGCTAATTATTCCAAAGTATAATAAAAAATAGTCTGTAACAAATTCCGAAGTGTTAAGCCGTACCACACAACGCCTCTCAATTTGACGTGATTTTATGTAACGAGATGCATTTTCTTGTTAGGCTTCTGAAATTAAGCACAGTATAGCAGACGTTATACAGTGGACAGAGGGAAGATGAGAAACACTAGTTCCAAAAGCCTAAACCCTGCTTAGACTTAAATCATGCTTAAACTGTTCTCAGTTTAGAATCTGGTAACTTTAATTTTGCTTGAAATGTCTCTACAAACTACATTTCCAAAAAGACCTCAAACAAACAAAACAAACAAAAAAACTGGTTTCAGCTTATCATTAGAGGTAAAAAACAGATATTTACAGAACCATAAACCATTAGGCCCTGTGACATATCACCAAGCCGGTGTAGTTCCCCTTAATGAGTGTTTCTATATCTTGACCTTGAATTATCTAAATTCTTCGTGGTTTTTAATATGTGCTCTTTTTGTGATGAGTTTTCATAAGCCGGACGGATGAGGCAGGACTTCCTTTGCAAGCCCTCATCTTACCCATCATTCACCGATAAACCCCGAATAACACTCCTATCAGGCACCACGCTATCCACAGGGACAGGCAGAAAAAGGTGCAGAGTGACAGGGGGAGAAATGCCCAGAGGCCCACTGGAAGGACACAAGAGGGGTGCTGTGGCAGAGACCACCCACCCCGAGTTCCAACACGTGCTATTTCTGACCTCAGGAACAAAACGCTCACTTTCAGCTGGGTTCACAGCCAACAGAAACAGAGCTTCTTCCAGCCTCCCTTGTGGTCCCACCACTAAGTGCTGGCCCATCCTGCTCAGCTCCCACAGGTGTCTAAAGAGGGGGCACACCTCTTTTGCCCCCCCCTCCATCCCAGTGGCAGGAATGCTTATGTGACAGGCGGAGCTCCAACAGCCATCTTGGACCATGAGGACTGCAGAGGAAGTTAGGAGGAGCCCCTATCCACCTCGGCCTTTCTGCATCTTACTTATGCAAGAGAAACAGAGACTATCCTGTTTAAGCCTCTATTGGGCTGAGTTTTCCGTCACTCTTGACTTCAATCCTGACACAGACATCTAACCCAACACCACTGTGGGGAAGAAAAGGGCCAGGAAAGTCCTGCCAGGAACCAAACAGCAGAGACAGGGGGCGTGAGACACCCTGGCAAAGCTGGGGGTGGGAGTGCTGCTGCCCAGTTAAGAAGAGCTGGACCACCACTTCCTGTCAGAGTCCAGCAAACGGGGCAAGACCACAGAAGTGCCCAGGCACAAAGGTCATTACATAAGCAGTGCTCAAAACCACTGCCCAGTTTTAGGAAAGGAAGCAATCTGGAGGGTGATGTGAGAGAGGGCCAGGGAAACAGCCTTCAAGTGAGGCGTGCAGGCCAGCGCCTGAACCGAGACACGGGCAGCTGGGGGAGGGGAGAGGCCCTGAGGGGTAAGGACAGCCCTTGCAGACCTCCTGCTGTGGAGGACGGGAGGGAAGAACCAGGAGTCCTGCGGGTCAGCAAGCAGGCAGTGATGCCGCCTGACAAGAACGAGACCAAGGACAAAGCTTGTGGACTGTCAGGGACCTGGGCCCCATGGAACCAGGGAGACAGCCAAATAACGCCGCGCAGCAAGCAGCTGGACTCGGGGATCTGGCGCTAAAGAGAGGGATGTGGGCTGGAGAGCGAGCCGGAAGAGACACTGCAGTCGTCCTGCTCCAGCAGGAGTAGCCCTCGCCGTTCTCTCCAACCCGCGCATCCACACCCAGCCCCATTTTTATTTAAGACTTAGTGTTTTAAATATAAATAGTATACGGCCACTTAGCTCAGAAACCAAAGGCATGGAGAGGGACACAGCTGCATGGTTCCTTCCACCCCTGCCCCTACCCACCCAGGACTCCCACCACTCCCAAGACAGGCAACAACATTCTTTAGTTTTGCTATGTAGCCTTTAGGATTTCTTTATACAAACAGAAGCAAATATAAATAGAGGACTTGTTGTCTACCTCCCCTGCTCCTTTTTACACACAAACAGGTAGCCCGAAATACACCCTCTTCGGAACCTTGGTTTTTCAACTAATAAGCCCCAGAGAGTTTCTTAGTTTCACAGGGAACACCTGCATTCCTCTTTCCCCTCTGTATAGTATTCCACGGGTGTGGATATACTTTACCTGGTCCTTCCTGATGAGCAGGAGGGCTGCTCCCATCTGTGACTTAACAAGCCCTCCAGGTGATTCTGATGGACCCCAAATTTGAGATCCACTGCTTTAAAGTAGCTGATTTAAAAGAAAAGCAGTAATATCTACCTTTTCAGAGATAATGAGCAACTCCATCAGAGAAGAATGAAATTAACACTGGCATGGCAAAGGAGTGGGGGCTTAATTGAAAGAAACAGAAGATAAACTGTTAAAGCTCTACTTCCTCCTTCATATGTCTCTTATCCCAGCAGCTGACTGGTTCGTAAAGACCCTGATGATACAGAGCCCAGAATCTGCCAGGGAGCCATGTTCCATCTGGTCTGAACTTTACGACGTTGATTTCCCATTTAGGACACCCTTTAAAGGGAGATGAGAGGATGCAAACTCAAGACAACTTCCGATGAACGCGTCCCTGAAGTTATCATACGCGATGACCCATAAGGCCCCAACGCTCTTTGCACATTCCAAACCCTGTCTCAGGAGATGCAGGCGAAAGCAGCTCCGCTTTCTTCACCTCGAAGGTCATCAGCCAATTCTGTGCCAAACGCCACCCACTTCAGAGGCCTGAAGACAGTTCTCTACTTACACAAAGGGCTTTTCTCCAGTGTGAACCAGGGCGTGGCGGCTGAGGTGCCAGTCCCTGACGAAGGTCTTGCTGCACCCGTCATGGTCACAAACAAATGGTCTCTAGCAGGAAGGCGACAAAAAGCACGTCAATCCTGCCTGCATCAGTGGCTCTGGTGTTACTTCAAGCCCTAAACTATCTGATGGGCAAAGCCGTGGACTCTGTCTGTAGAGGTGGTTTCCACCCAGTAAGTGCTGAACACCTGCTACAGGAGGCCAGGCAAGGATCTCCCGCCTGGGGTTACACGACAACCGAAATGCCGCAGCTGCTCACGAAGTCGCTGCTGCAGGTTCTGTTCTAGGAACACTATGTGAAACCAGCGGGCAGCCTTCACAGTAACCGTACAGTACTGTGAACCTGCTCCCGACCTACACCCGGCTTCAGTAGCGGCCCCCGTAAAGATTTCCTGCCGGCTCTCAGCACGGCCTGCGCGCACTGATCCTCTCCTCCCGCACAGCATCTCCGCATCCACTCAGAGCCCAGGGCGGGCGGTCTCATCTGGACAAGCCCACTGTCTGCTCAGAGAACGCCCGGCACAGCTACAGAAGACTGGGTCACATCCGAGAAAGCTCACAGGTGCCCGGACACACACAGCTCACGGCCCGAAGTGCAACCACCACGTGGGACCCGGCAGTTGGGAGGAAGGGCCTGCACTCTGAACCCGTAGGAAAAGCCAAAACATGTCCCCCGTATAACCAGTTCTGTGCACTTAACTATGGAAAACATGCCCCAGAACAGTCCAGGAAGGAGGTACCAAGGCCTCAAAGGACTATACTGGTAGCAAAGCAGGTGGACAGGAAGACAAGAGCTGCGTTACCAGGGCAGGTGCACAGAACTCTGCACAGCCCGTCATGCAGGACGTTCAAAAAATGTCTGTCAAATTAATGTGAGATTTGGGATGACATGACTCCAAGTTTTCTAGCCTGTGTGAAGGAAGCTGGGAGTGCCAATATCCTAAATACAGCCCACGAGTCTGAAAGGAAACGTAAAGTCTAATCTGGACATCCTGGTAACAGGGCCCAGAATTTAGGGGGGTTGAACGGGTGAGAGGAAAGAGAGGAAGGCGAAGCATAAAGCACGTCATGAAGGAAGCCAGTCACAGGGTAAGAAGAAGCCAAGAGAGTGGGGCAGGTGGAGAACCTCGAGGGCGGGAGAGGAGCCAGGGGAAAGGGTCAGTGAGCGGGACAAGGTCCCGGGGAGGGAACGGTCAGCCTTCAAATGCTGCAGGGGTGAGGGGGACGGGCAGCGTGAGGACACACGGAGGGATGACCTGTAAGTCAGGAAAGTGCTAGGAGCGGAGGCAGGAGCTGCAGCACCCTGGTTAAGGGCCTTCAGCTGAGGCCCTGAGAAGCCAGACTGCCAAATCCTGGGAAACTCGGCCAATTCCTAGGCCTCCATGAGCCGCCCTTTGCTCACCTGTCACCTTCCAAAGGCTTCCTACTGCTCTCAAAACAAAACGCAGGCTCTAAACCCACTGGTACCCTGGCCTACAAATGACCCTCCAGGCGTGCCCCTCAGGCTCCCCTTGAATGGTTCCCCGACCCAATCACGTTGGCCGGCGTCCACCCTCAGGACCACACGCTCCTCTGGCAGTTCTCTCTGCCCGGGCTGTTTCTCCCCCAAATGTCTGCAGGGCTGGGACCTTTTCTTCTCATTCAGGTCAAGAGAGAGGCCTCTCCCGACCACCCTCCTGCAGCCCTCTCTTCACTGCGTCGCATTCCTACTTATTCCGCTGTCCTCCCGCTTAAAGCATAAGGTCCCTGACGGCAGAAGCCTTGCCTGTCGTAACTGCTGCTCTCCGGGCCAGGACGGTACTGAACTATGAATGAACGAACACATGCAGGTCGCAAACCTCCCGTACTCTAAAGTCCTCCTCCATTCCGGTCCCAGGAGGCGGGGCCTTTTAAGGCAGGTTGGGGGTGGGCGTGGGAGGGAGTATTCCAACCTTGCAAATATTTACACGTTATGGGGACGTGGTGACTGGCCACCACTCAAGGTCAAAGAAGGGGAAAGTGTTGCTTAGTGAGCCCTGAGCCCACGGCAAGGATATCTCGGTCCTAGAACTCCCTGTCTACCTCCCCAGCCCTTCCCTGCCCTAAGGCATGGCTGGTTCGCTTGTGTGTCCCGAGGGCCAAAGCTGAACGCGTCTGCGCACCCACGCGCGGGACCTTCGGGCAGCGCTCACCTGGCGTGCACCGCACCACTAGTCCCCGGCCTGGACGCCACGCCCCCCGCGGCCACGCCTTCGGCCTCGTTACCTCCCCCGTGTGCTTGCACAGGTGCGCGTCTAGTTTCCAGGCCTTGTTGTAATTGGCGCTGCAGTCTGGGAAGGAGCAGATGAACCTCTGACGGGGCGCCGGGGGCGGCGGGGCTAGGCTCTCGCCGGCCGCGACGAACGCGTCGGCGATAGTCAGGGACGACACCGCCTCCGCGACAGAGGCCGGCGGCTCCAGGGTGCCCAGGGTCAGGCACTCGGCCACGTGGTGAGCCACGTGCCACGAACCGAGGCCGGCCGACCGACCGCTCCGTGAGATCCTACGCGCGGTCCGACTGCACTTCCGGTAGCGCGGCCCCGGCGGGGCGGGGCGGGGCTGGAGCGCCGGCGTAGTCGCGCATGCTCCGAAAGGCCCCTCGCCGGCCCGCTTTTGCGCATGCTCTGAGAAGCTCCTCGCCGGCCCCCGCCCCTCCCGCCCTGGGGCAGGAGCGGAAGCGAGGAAACAGTGGCCAGGCCCTCATCCTCTCCCGCCCCCAGCAAAAGGTGCCCGCGAGTCGCAGGCCCTGTGATGGACCCCGAGGCGACTGTTAAATGTGTTCCCATCCGCCACCACCCTTTTCGAAGTACTACCCTTGCATGATCTAAACTATCCAGTTCTTACTACAAGCTGGGTTTGTCTTCTTTATGGATTCATTTCCTGCAAGCTCTCTACATGCTCCCTCTGCAAGCCCCCTGGCAGTGCGTCCTAAACTTGCTTAAAATCACGTGGAGACCTTTTAAAACTTCCAAGCCCAGAGCATATACCGGACCAATTAAATCACAGTTTCTGTCACTGGGAAACGGGAATCCGTAGTCTGGAAATTCCCCAGGTGATTCCAACGTTCAGACGAGTTTGGGGACCACTGCCCTGAGGCCTTGCTGCTCAGAGTGTGGTCTTCGGGTCAGCAGCATCGTTCGTTTGAAATCGGAACCTCGGACCTGCTTGAATCGGAGAGGTCTCCAGGTGATGTGACGCACCTTGGAAGTTGAGAAGCACTGTTCAGAGGCTTGAATGGTATGGGTATCTTTATGGGGACCACATGTTTAAAGGACATCCTTGGACGAGGATAACAATGACAGGATGGCCTGATGTTCCCCCAGGTGTGTACTTTTCACAGACTGCATCACTTTGAATCATTTGGCAAGCCCTTGTCTGATGGTGATGAGCAGTCCCTGCGAAGAAAGTGCAGTTTTGAAAACAAACCAGGACTCTCCCACGAGGATAATGGCCTGTCTTGTCGGGTCCTGAGGACTGGGAGAGGGAGTCTGGGACACGCATCCACATGCTGCTTTTCTCCTTTGCTGGTCCGACCCCTCTTCAGGGGACAAGTCCGCAGACATCCCTCCTACAACTCTGCACATCTTAAATGGTTTCCCTGGTGCCGGTGCCGGCTACCTCCTCCGCATTCCGCTGCCCCCTGGCCGTGGCGGGGTTGCGTGGTAAACCTCTTCCTCTTCCGCCCTGCTCTTGGCCTCCTGACACACACCGTGCCCCGTGCCTCTGCTCCTGCCTTCCCAACTTCTCCCATCTCCTTAACCAACTGTTCTTCACACCTTCTTCTCGGTACCCATGTCTTCGTGCTCAGCCCTCTGATGTGAGGTGTTGTAGCGGGGAGCACCGACTTTGAGGTCTAAGTCTACATTTACTCCCTGTAGGGCTTTGGATAAGGTTCTTTGAATCTCTTTTCTTACCTTTAAACTGGACCATTGGAGTCATTCTTGGAGTGAATGTGACTGTATTAACCGATAGTTCCATTTATTACGTGCCACCCCCTGAGCCAAGCACATTTACCAGCAACTCTTGGCTCTTCCAGCAACTCTGCATGTAAAGAAGCTGATACAATCCAGGCCGTGCCTTTTCTTTTTCTTTCTTTCCTATGAACTGATCCATCGTCCACCTCTATCCTCTCTGCAGTTTACTCTTCAATGTGTTTTCAACATCCCACGTTTCTAAATGAGTGGATTTTTTTTTTTTTTTTTTTTTTTTTAAATTTTTTTTTTTTTTTTTGCTAAAGTAAAAAACATCAAGCAGTCACCTCCAACTCAACATTATTTGCAAGTGAAACAATCTTACCATCTCCACCTGGTTACACTCCCTCCCTCCCGCTTGCTCCCTGCCTTTCTTGCCATTGGCAGTGTGACCCTGTCTGCCACCCACGAAAATGTAGAACAGTGGTTCTCACCCTGGCAGCACACTGGAGTCACCAGGAGCTTCTGAAAAGGATGTCTCTTGGGCCCCACCCGCACCAGTGCAAGCAGCCCCTGTCCCTCCTCCTTCCATCTGCCCATCCCTGGTCTGGCCGACTTGTGCACCTGCCTGTCCATTCCCTCCCACCTGCTGCCCAGCTTTGCTTTGCTCTGAGCCTGGACACCTGAAACAGCCTCTCAACCGCTCTCCTACCTTAACACTCTCCTACCTCTAATCTCTCCGTAAAACACTTGAGACTTTCTAGGTTTAAGTTTGCAAGACTGGCATTTGCAAAGCATTTTTGTTCCTCTTAGCTATTATTCCTACAAGTCAGGTAAAAGCACTCAGGTGGGAAATGGGGTCCCCGGGCTCAGGCCCCCTCCAGGCCCCGAATGGGCTTGGTAGTTTGGCAACCCAACTCTGAATCCTGGCTCTACCATTTACTATTTGGCCTCGAGAGAGAGTTATTTAATTCCTCTGAAGTGTGTGTTATCTGTACAATGGGGATAATGATATCTATGCCACAGTGTTGCTGGGAGATTTATATGAGACAGTTAATTCATATGAGGTGCTTAGCTCAGGGCTCAACGTAATAAGTAATCAAAAATTAGTAGCCTTTATTTTTCTCCCCACTTGCTTCTGGCTTATGCCTTCTATTCACCCTTGAGTTGCGGTTGGCAGGCTGCTCTGACAGCTTCCAGTGAACACGGCTTACTGGTATTCACATCCTTGTGTGATTACCCACCCCCTTGGGGTAGACTGGACCCTGTGAATTGTTTCTAACTAATAGCATAAAGCAAAGGTGATGGGATGTGATTAGGTTACAAAACACTGGGACTTTCATCTTCCTAACAGACCTTCATTCCCTTCTGGGCTTGTGCACTGTGACAAAACAGCAACCACACTTGAGAAACCCACAGGGCAAAGAACTGAGGGTGGCCAACAGCCAACTAGGAACTGAGGCCCTTGGTCCAGCAGCCCTGGAGGAACTGAATCCTACCAACGAACATGTGAGCTTAGAAGCAGATCCTGCC
Organism: Neophocaena asiaeorientalis asiaeorientalis; assembly: GCF_003031525.2. NCBI lineage: Eukaryota > Metazoa > Chordata > Mammalia > Artiodactyla > Phocoenidae > Neophocaena > Neophocaena asiaeorientalis. Next base: position 19,136,908 of record NW_020174268.1, read on the forward strand.
CCAGCCAAACCTTGGGATGAGACCTTAACCCTGGCTGACTCCTTCATTGCAGCCTGGGAGAGACCCTGAAGCAGAGAACCTGGGTAAGCCAGGCCCAGATTCCTGACCTGCAGAAACTGTGAGATAATAAGTGTGTGTGTGTTTACGCCACTAAATTGGGGGGTGATTTGTCATGCAGCGTTACTAACGCACAGTTACATCACACAAAATAACTCTAGACCTGGTAGTCCTGCGCTCACACTAAGGAGAGGGCATCTGAACAAAGAGGTTTCTGACCGGAAGGAGACCCTGACCCAGCATCCAACCATCACACAAGTTTCTTCCTATCCAAAAATCACACAGTGTGACCAGAACGCATGTAGTTATGGCGATAAATGGACAAAATAGCTTGAATGTGGACTGCCCTTCAATATGTGGTCCCTTTAACCCCGATTTTATTCTTATCTCCTAATGTTTACTTCTCCCGGTTTGGTCCAGCACAGACAAGGTGGTCAGCTAGGGCCACTGTCCTAGCAGATCAAGCAAAGCACCAGGACATCATCCCTGAAACCCACCTTTAACTTGAAGCTCTGTTCCTTCTTTTATAGGCATGCCATAGAAAGACTTTTGGATTCAGCCCCAATTGCCACTAACTACTTGAGTGTGACTTTGGGCAACTCTCCGCAACCTGCTTTGCCTGGTCTGTGAAATAGAGGAGACCCTGCCCTGCCTTCCTCTCACAGTTGCTACGGGCATCATATGGGAACTTGGCGAGTTAACTGACCTCTCTGAACCTCAGTTCTCCATCAGCCAACTGTGGACAACAGTACCTACTTCACAGATTGTGAAGATTAACAAGAAAATACACGTAAAACACCGTTGCCAACCGTGAAGTGCTAGCCATCTGTAAACTGTCACTGACGCTAGGTTCTCAAATATTGGCTCAAACAAAAAGTGAATGAGCCAAGGTCATCCCAAGGATGACCAAGGTAGGATTGAGCAAGAGAGATTCCACCCCTCGGCCACATCCTCAATATAGCCCGTCTCCCCCGTCCCTCAGGGAGCCTCCAGGGTCACTGATCATCTAACCAGTCAGGAGAGGTCCCCCAGGCATCACCTGTACCTTTGTCCTTGCTCCTCTGTCAGCAGAGTCCTCGCCCTCTTGCAGCATCTGTTCTTGGACCACCTCCCACCCCGCCACGACCTCCCCGGGAACCCTCAGTGGGCAGTGGGAGACGCGGGACACCTCCCTTCTTGGCTGTCCGCTCACCACGCAGTTCCAGCCTGGCTTCTCCAATCAGCCCTCCTCTCGCTTCAGTCTGATCGTTGAATTTTCCTGCAGCTGTAATTGCCCCACCAGAGTACCGCCACGGGCCTGTGCTTAATCACTCCCACCCACTTCAAACCCATCTGAGCCGGGAGCAGCCAGATTCCATCTAGTTAGTGAGACCTAATTGCTCTCTGATTACCCACAGGGTCAGGTGCTTGAATGCTCACAGTTTCCATCCACAGCCCGTGCAAGATTTTTGCGTTTGACAATCTCCTCCATCAGCTTTTTTCACCGAGCGCCCAGAGACGCCCCCGGCAGAGCTGAGCGGGAGTCCTCGCCCCATTTATGGATGGCTGCTTGGTTTACCTTAGGGGTGGAATCCATCCATCTCCCTTTACTGCTTCATCTCGGTCCAGTCCACCATCATCTCACCTGATCTCCAGGTGCATCCTGCAGCCAGGCTCCCCCTCTCCAGTCCTTTCTCCACACGACTGCTAAGGGATCCTTTCCAAAAGCCAGGGATTTCAGTGGTGTCCTAGAGCCTTTAGGATAAAGCCCTGACTCCTTACTGTACCCCGCACGACCTCAATTCGCACCCCTCCCACTTGGTCCAAGCCCCCCCCACCCACTCGGTCCAACCCCAATGAGCTTCCTTCATTACTCACACCTGCCCATCACCCACTTCCCCGCATACTCTCCTCTCAGTTTTGTATCACTCTCTCTTCTCATAGAGCCTATAGATTTCCCAACACTGCTATGAAGAAATAGGAACCATCTCTTTTCAGATAGAGGGTTGTGTGGAGAGAGGATGGGAAGGGCAGGGGTCTCCTGGCTCCTTGGGGTGTCTGGGACCGTGTTTCAGAACCTGCAGAATGTATCCTGGAAAACCACGGCTCTAATGTCTGTGATGATACAAACTTGCCCCAGAACCTTAAAAGGACCTCTATTAATATTCACTTACCTGTGGAGAAGAGAAATTATCTGGTCTCAAGTATTAGTCTTCTAGAAATAGGACTTTGAGTGCATGTTGAAACAGCTGCTGCCTCTCCTGTGTAGGTCCCTGCCCCTATATAAAAAGAGGAAATGCCGTCATCTAGTTGCAGCTGCGGAGGAATGAAATGGTTCTGTTCCATTTTTCTCTTTTCCAGGCCTTTTGTCATTCTTTTACCCAGTGGATATGGGGATATATGTATAGCTGATTCACTTTGTTATAAAGCAGAAACTAACAAACCACTGTAAAGCAATTATACTCCAATAAAGATGTTTTTAAAAATCTGGTTTATAGGGCTTTCCTGGTGGCGCAGTGGTTGAGAGTCTGCCTGCCGATGCAGGGGACGCGGGTTCGTGCCCCGGTCCGGGAAGATCCCACATGCCGCAGAGCGGCTGGGCCCGTGAGCCATGGCCGCTGAGCCTGCGTGTCTGGAGCCTGTGTTCCGCAACGGGAGAGGCCACAACAGTGAGAGGCCCTTGTACTGCAAACAAACAAAAAAAAAAAATCTGGTTTATATGGATATTTCCTCTACCAAATGTAGAAAAAAATATATACTCCATTGCACACCAAAAGCTCTTCCTTTGTCACCCTTAGAGCCCATCATTACAACTGGGGGGAGGGGGCGTCATGCCCAGGGTCCTCTCCTCAGAAAATACCCACACACATCTCAGCAGACAGATACTGCATACAATTTAATGGAGGGTGGACTCGGCTTAAGAATTCCTGCTCCAGAGGGTGAGTAGACAAAGATTTTTCAAAAGTAACACTTGGGGCAGCTGAGACTAATGGAGCTGGCATGCTGGTTGGAATTTTCGATCTTTTGGTTGCTTTCTGTGGTACGATTTCAAGCCTGAGGTTTGTGACTGTTCCCGGTGGGGCTTGTCTCCAGAGCAGTGGCTCTTCCAGAATCCCAAAGGGTGGGCGTCCGGGGAGAGGCAGTACTGTCTTCCAGAAGGGAGTGTGCTCTTCCCTGGGACAGTTTGTGACAACGCATTCTGTCCACAAGCAAGTGGCTGACGTCCTTGCCTCCCCCCAGAGTCATGACACTGGTGACACGCTCAGTGATGGCACCAAGCGACAAGGTGGGCAGACCTGCGTGTAATGGCTCAAGGTTGCTTCTTGCAGCTGTTAACTGGGGCTCTCTGTGTGAGATGCTGGGCCAGCCCCACGGGGTGCTCAGGGACTGCACACCGGAGACGACACCTCAAAGTCACCTGGGCCAGTGCCAGGTGAGCGGTTAAAAGTGTTACAGTGAGATCGCCCCTTGTCTGCAGCAAGGTTGGTGGAGAAAGATTGTATGTGGTTTTTTTTAAAGACTTTTTTTGACGAATTCGTTACAGTATAGCTTCTGCTTTGTTTTGGTTTTTTGGCCACAAGGCACGTGTGATCTTAGTTCCCCGACCAGGGATCGAACCTGCACCCCTTGTGTTGGAAGGCAAAGTCTTAACCACTGGACCACCAGGGAAGTCCCGATTTTATGTGTTTTAATCATGACATCACACACAAACTCTTCATTAAGCTTCTATTGAGCAATACATGAAAGTATGTAAATCTGGGAGAAAATGAAAAGGACTGGTTTCTCTTTCAAAGTTACTTTGAGCATTAAAAGTTTTTTTGTTGCTGGCCGTATTTGCAAAAAAGTGCTGTTTGAGTGTTATAATTGTATTAAAATGTGTACTAAAATTGTACTGAAATGTATTAAGCACTGTTGTTTCTATTTCGTCGCACGGGGTGCGGCAGACCGTATATAACGAGCAGGCTTTTCCCGAGCGGCAGCTATCCAGCATCAAGCCCCCTGCGGAAGGAGGAGCTGTCTGCGCCCCGTGATTCCAGGGGTTCAGGAAGAACTTGGCCCCGAATGGTGCTTTGCTTCATGCTTGAAAGTACACACTGAGGTATTTGGGTACCTGAAAAGAAACCAGCAAATACTCCCGGGAAGGTGGGTGTGAAGACTCCAGGAGCCCTGGGGGGACGAGTTGGGTTTATTGCTCATCCCTGGAGTCTGGGAGAGTCTGGCTGGAGGTACAAATTGGAGAGTTTCGAACTAGATTTTTAGGACCTTTAGCGATTTAAAAGCCACCTCCCAGATAATTTTACATTTCTGAGGCCTATCACCAGCCTTCTGGGCGCCAGCACCCAGCACACTCCCAAGGCGCGCCCCGGGGCTGCAAGGCCCCCCACCTGGCCTTGGCCAGGGGTAAGAGAGAGGCAGCCCAGCAGCCCAGCCTGCAGGGGCGGGAGCCTGGCCCTGCCTCCCCCTCCCACATCTAGGGGACCCTGTCCCCTACTAGTTCCCCTCGGAGCACTTCCTTCACAAATCCTGCCCACAAACTCAGTCTCAGGGTCTGCTCTGGTGAACCAAGATTCAAATCAGTTTATAAGGTTTATTCCAAAACACAATGGGCCTCTGCCAGCCCCACCCGGCCTCTCTCCAACCTCTTGTTCTCCAGAAGCAACAATTTTACATTCATCTCAGCTTTTTTTCTTTTTTTTCGTATGTTCCTTTACATCTCTAAATAACATTTTCATAGTGCTACTTCTTGATTTTTCAGTTTTAGCCACTTTCTACTGATTTTTCCTTATGGGATATGAAGATTAAGAAAAACAGACACACACACACACACACACACACACACACACACACACTTTCTCCATTCTCCTAAATGGTTATGAAGTAACAATACTGCTAGGTTACTCTTATATAGAATTTGCCACATGCCAGGCATTGTTCTAAGCATTTCACATGTATTAATTCATCTACTATCCCCCCAAACCCTATGCAATAGGTTCTGTTATGATCCCCATTTTACAGATAAGGAAATTGAGTCAGAGTGAACGGCCTGCCCACCCGCACAGCTCATAAGTGGGTTATCATGATTGAGTAAAGATTTGGACCTAGTCGGTCTGGCCTCGGGGTCTGTGCTCTCAATCACGGTTATATGGCTGGGATTATGCCATAACTTTAGTGAGACCAGACTTCAGGATTTTTACTAATATGATTATATCAGTGTTATCAACAGCTGATCCAGGTAGTAAACTGTGATTTCTCTTTCCTTCTTGCAAAACTTTTTAATTTAGCCAGAGTTTAAGAGCTGTCTGTTTTTTGTTGTCGTTGTGGCTTACCTGGTCTTTCGTGTTTTTTGTACTTATCTCTAATTCAGCCTAACTGCCGAGAGTCAGCTAAAGCTTCTCTCAACACGCTCCAACACATCAGGCATTCTTTCAGCTTTATCTTCTTGGAGAAATTTCTCCTGGAGCACTTCTGACCGGTTCCCATCTGGACTGACTGCTCCCAGGACCTGCTGCGGAAACTGGAAACTCTGAGGGTCCTCTCCTTCTCCTGGTGTCCTGACATCTCACGAGGATACACAGAGGTGTGTCTCGTTGTGGCCTGTTTTCACCATTGGGCTGGGCACAGAGTGGACTCTTGTAATCTGAAACCCATGCCCTGAATCTTTGGAGATTTTCTTGGATTACTTCTTAAATGATGCCCTTAATCCTCTAATGTTTTCATCTGTTCATGTCTATTTTGTTTTTCTTTTTGATCTGTTTTCTGGAAGATTGCCCCAGCTTCATCTTCTAACCTACTGAGTTTTTCAAATATTCTATACTGTTTTTATGTTTTTATATCTTCTGCTATCATATTTAAATTTTTAAAAATTTACTCTCTTTTTTTTAAACATGTATGCTTTTTCTTTATCAATTTATGTCTTTCATTGTATCCTATGCTCTGGCTTCTGCCCTTAGCACTCTCGTGAAACATTTGCCCAAGTTTGTTTATTTGTCTGCTTGTTTGTTCGTTTGCTTCTTTCTTTCTTATTGAGGTATAGTTGATTTACAATATTATGTAAGTTTCAGATGTATAACATACTGACTCACAATTTTTAAGGATTATACTCCATTTATAGTTACTATAAAATGTTGGCTACATTCCTTGTGCTGTACAATATATCCTTAGAGTTTATTTATTTTATACATAGTAGCTTATACCTCTTAATCCCATAACACTATCTTGCCCCTCTCTACTTCCCTCTCCCCACTGGTAACCACTAGTTTGTTTTCTAGATCTGTGAGTCTGTTTCTTTTTTGTTATATCTGCTGGTTTCTTTTGTTTTTTTAGATTCCACATATAAGTGATATCATACAGTACTTGTCTTTCTCTGTCTGGCTAATTTCACTAAGCATAATATTCTCTAGGCCCAGCCACATTGCTACAAATGGCATTACTTCATTCTTTTTTGTGGCTGAATAATATTCCGTTGTATATATATGGAATATATATATTTTTTACATCTTTTTTATCCATTCCTCTGTTGTTGGGTTGCTCCCATGTCTTGGCTACTGTAAATAATGCTTCTAGGAACACTGGGGTACATGTATATTTTCAAAACAGTGTTTTTGGGTTTTGGGGGTATGTACCAGGAGCGGAATTGATGGATTACTAATTATTAGAGAAATGCAAATCAAAACCACAATGAGGTATCACCTCATACATGTCAGAATGGCCATCATCAAAAGTCTACAAATAACAAATGTTGGCAAGGATGTGGAGAAAAGGGAGCCCTCCTGCACTGTTGGTGGGAATGTAAATTGATACAGTCACTATGGAGAACAGTATGGAGGGTCCTTAAAAAACTGACCGTGCAGTTTTGACTCTACAATTGCAGCAAGCAGCCGGGCTTGCTGCGGCTTCGCAAACGCAGGTTTGCCAGGCGATCCCAGCTTTCTTCTGAGAAGAAACCAAACAGAGCCATCTTGTGGTGGAAAAACGATGCACACGTTTCAGCCTAAAGCTTGAATTAGGTTCTATGTGACATGGGCGGGTGTAAATGTATCTGCATACTCTCATACCCTTGGTTCCTCCCACACGGTCGGGAAGCATTTTAAAGTGGTCGGCAAATGTTGACAGCAATCTACACTTGTCCCGCTAACACATTTACCACAGGTAATTAACTTAACTACCTGATAAAAATGTTATTGGCGTGCTATAATGCTCACTGTTTTCAGAAGAGACTTTGACTGACAGTTGCCCACACTGTGTCCTCGGTTATCTTTATAGGCACGTAATCGAATCCAAATTCGGTCATTAGTTTGTGATTTGATCGAAGTAAACAGCTACACTGGATAGTCGTGATCCCCAAACGTTTATTATTTGCCCCAACCATGTGGTTTGGATTTTTATGTTGTGAAAAATAATAATAAATTAGATTGCTCCCCAAGGCTGTCAAAAGCTGTGCAGCCATGCTCTGCGTCTAATTCATCAGAGATGATACGAGATGCAGAACGTCCATTTGTAGGCATCAGGACTCGTGCTGCGGCTCCTGGGAGCAGCGGTCATTTCATGGGGGCCGTTTAGGGGTGCGAACAGCTGCATATGCTGCGTTCTCGAGGCCCACAGAGCGAAACCACCCCCCCCGCCAGTGCACACGGGGGGCGACTTTCAGAGTGCGGCTGCCACCTGAGCTCGGGCTGTCCGCTCCTTCAAGCTCCCACGTCACCTGCGTCTGCAGGGCTGTCATAAACAGCTTTGCCAACACGTAGCGGTTGTGACTGGTGATGCCCGTGTGCTTTTCTGCACACAAACTTCGGCCCTCAAATAAGCAAACCTAAGCTCCCAACTTGAACTCTCGTTACGAGAGACGTTTTTTAAGGATGTGGTGACTGATGCGGGATGACTGCCCGGAGAGTGAGGAACCTTCCGTTGCCTCCACTGATGTGGCTCCTGCTCAGCAACCGGCCTGGCATTGAGAGAGGAGGCCTTCGGGGCTGTGCTTAGCAAAGCCAAGCCTCAGGCCCACAGGCCATGGGACCCTAAGAGCCTCAGCTGGAGTAGATGTTTCCAGGCACGAAGGAACAATCGCCCGCCCAGATCGGGGGCGGGGGGGGGTAACCTGTCACAGATGGCTTTGGCCACACTCTTAAAGTCAGCTAAGACAGAATTCTGTTCAATTCTTAAAATGAGCTGTGCTCCCCGTACCCATAGGGCAACCCACACTGTGCCTCCTGCTTCTTCACACTGGTCCAGACCCAACCTGGGCCAACCTGATCTTTGCCCAGCAGATGCGGAGGTGCCTGCCCGGCCTCAGCCCTGGGCCCACGAGGGCCTCTGAGCCCTCTGACTTCCTGCGGAGGCCTGCAGGCTGTGCGGGGGGTCGGCACCCAGCTCTGCCGGCCTCATTCGGTTGTCTCATCGTTTCCTGTGTGCCATGTAACAGCCACGTCTCCCCAGGGGGATGGTAAATGCCACAAAAGCCACGGGCAGCCAGTGTGGAAGAGGTAATAGGATTCATTTGTTGGTCTAACAGGTACTGAGCGCCTGCTATGTACCAGGCGCTGCTCTGAGCATGGGAAGACATCCATGAACAAAGAGATACATCACATTCTAGATGTCGAATCCGAAGCATGGTCCAAGGTCACCCAGGAGCCTGGGGGCCGGAGACAGAAATAAAATCAGAGTCCTCAATGATGAAAGTCAATCAGACTCCCCAGCTCCCGATTTCTCGTGCACCACGGGACACGGATGTACGTTTGCGGGTGGGGTGTAAGCTCTGGGAACCTCGCGGCTCCTAGCATCTGAGACACCCCAGTCTCTGATCCAGCGCTTCTCACAAAATATGCAGCATTTGTCCCGTGGCGGGGGACCTGATGAAGAGCGAGTGTTGGACACGGCAAGGCTGTTTCCAGCTGCCTCGTTAACACGTGGCAATGCTCACTTGACACAGAGGCCGAAAGCAGCAGGAACTCAGGGAGGTCGTTTGTGCTGCCGATTTCAATTACCCTTAGCAAATACAGTTCACTTTATAGAGCAAACAGCAGAGGCCAGTTAACGTACGGGGCAAAAGAGAAAGAACTTTACCCATCATTAATGTTTTACTACCTTTCTCAAAAAGTGTAAACTTTAACCCCCAAGTCAAGTCTCAACTGAGGCTGAGGCGGTCCGGCTGCTGGGTCAGTTCCGGATGCCGGTTTGTCAGTGGACCAAAGTTGTTTCGATCAGGAGAAACAAAGAAGCAGAAAGGTAAGCTCTTTAAAGCACACCACGAAGCAGACCCAGAATTTCCCAGGCAGAGATAACCGGCCACTTGGCCCTCATTTGGAGGATGAAGGGCTGTCTGCCCAAGCGCTCCCTCATCTGGGGTGGAGCTGGGCCTTTGTAGTGACCAGCGGTCAGGGAAGGCCTTCCACCTGGAGCAGAGTGGCCGGGTGCTGCCTGAGACCTGCTGTGACTGACTTGGCTCCAGAGATGCTGTGATGGCCACCAGAAGGATGTGACGCTTCCACAAAGATGCCACACTTATGTCAGGAGCCGCCAGCACAGACCTGATTGAGCACGGGGACTCCAAGTCTGAGTCTGATTTGGGGGAGAGAGCGTCTACGTGTGAGATGTACAGGGTCCACAGGACGCCCCAGAGCCTGTGAGGTAGGGCTTCCATGGCCCGCCGCCCACCTGGGAAATGAGGCAAAATCCAGGTCCTTCCCTCCTTCCTCATGTATGAATGACAGGCCATTCCAGACACTTTCGCTTTTATAGATGACTCATGCCTAATTATTTGTGACCCGACAGTGAGCCATTAGGAGTTAGCACAATGTATTATTCACAAACTAAAATTAACACAGGGCTGGATACACTGAGAGCCCCACTCAGGGCACCCCCAATCTAGAGGTCTGGCTGCCGCGAGGCCTGGCTCTGGGGCGCCTGCAGCATAGCTGGGATTCCTGAAGTCTGGGGGAGGAACACTTTGTTATCAGGCTGTCGTGAGCAGGTTGTGCTTCACAATTGCCGCTTTTCTGGCTTTTAAATTACAACTTACTGTTGTTTTAGCTTTGTTACCGTGCACTGAGTTTGGTGTGGGTTGTTTGGTTAGCCCTGCGGTATGTAGGGGTACGTTAGCATCTGCCTATACTTTCCTAGTCTTTACACAGTAACGCACCAATGCATTGCAGTTCCAGTGTGAACCACCAATGCCCCTACTGCGAAGTCAGAAGTGTGCATAGGGACTTCCCTGGTGGCGCAGTGGACAAGAATCCGCCTGCCAATGCAGGGGATGGGTTCGATCCCTGTTCTGGGAAGATCCCACACGCTGCGGAGCAGCTAAGCCCGTGCGCCACAACTATTGAGACTGCACTCTAGAGCCCACGAGCCACAACTACTGAGCCCACGTGCCACAGCTACTGAAGCCTGCGTGCCTAGAGCCCGTGCTCCGCACCGAGAGAAGCCACTGCAGTGAGAAGCCCGCGCACCGCAACGAAGAGTAGCCCCGCTTGCTGCAACTACAGAAAACCCGCACACAGCAATGAAGACCCAACACAGCCAAAAATAGATAAAAATTAAATCTTAAAAAAAACCTGTGTGCATAATTCTGCCAAATGTATCCAAGGAGCTCTTTTTCTATGTCATATGGAAACCAGTGGAGGCAGGTAGGCCATAAGGGATTTAGTCTGTCAAAGTGGGTTGCTAAGAGTTCTACAAGTCTGGCATTACATTGGCACTAATGTCTGCAGTAGATACTAAGCAACCAGTTCTCAGGGGTAAAAATGCGTGTATGTTGTGTGTGTGTGTGTATATAATGTACGTAATATATAGGTTTACTGTACATGATTATTGTATAATAATGTATAATACATACGTTTATTTTATATTATTACTGATGTAGATGTGTGACACAATTTACAAATTTTAAAAAATAGGTAATACTCTTGATTGTAAGTTCCATTTAGCTAGTTGATTCTCACAGAATGCTTTCAGTTGATCTTTGTTGCTTGTATCCACGGCCAATCTATATGTGCAGTTGATGAACAAACATAGTTCCAACGGAACTGTTAGTTGAGATTTTTGTTTAACCGTAAAAGTAAAACAACAAAGACTATATCAAAACTTCAGTTATTTATCGATGACGTGTGTGAATTCTTTGCTTCGTCAGATAGTATTTTCATGCACTGGAAGGACACATTTTGAGTTTTTCAGCTATTCACAATTTAACAGCTATACACATAATATACGTTTTCGGTTTCATCTGCAGTATTAACATTTTCTCCATCACACTTTCTTAAGTCTAGACAATCAACAAAATAATAAATCCGGCCCTGATTTATAATCAACCCCTGATTGATTTAACAATGAATCAAGCATTTTGCCAGTTTCTATGGTGCACACAGTCCCACCAAGGCCGGTTTCTGTCTACTGACATAACATCACTGAACGTGGGGTTGGTAAGAGATGCCCAGTAATGCACCCTTATAGGGTTTCCACAATAACCCAAATAATCTCAAGAACATAGATGATAGTAAAATGCAGTAAAAGACAAATAGTAAGTGATCAACTTTGAGTTATTACCACCTTCTTTTCTTACATCATTTATTATTAAGAATGGCTGGGCTTCCCTGGTGGCGCGGTGGTTGGGAGTCCGCCTGCCGATGCAGGGGACACGGGAACTGACTTGGAAGGCCCCTGAAGATTCTCGGGAGCCTGTACCAGCTGGCCTGGTACACCTTTGTGCGTGTGGCAGTGAAGGTAGCTGTGATTTAAGAGAAGCTCTTTATTCTTTCAGACACAGTGATTGTTTCCCATTTCGACTTCCTTCAGCTTATAATTTGGCTGCCTCTAGGCCTGGCCCACCCCCTTCGATGTCAGCCCCTGCCCCTCATCACAGTCTTGCCCACCCCTGGGACCAGGATGGAGCTGTGGCTGCAGAGCCTGGCTACAGGGGATGAATGGGCAGGTCTGCACTTGCGGCCCCGCCGGAAGCACAGCACCTGCCATAAAGAGGAAAAGCTAGAAGCAGTTTGAAAATTAGGAAGCAAGTAGCAGCCAGTGACTAAAAGCCTAGCGCAGCCATAAAAATCCGCCCCGGGTTACATCTTGAGAAACAAGGTGTTGGCTTTTAAAGTGTTTAATTTTCTCTCCGTTAAAAACTTAACCCAAAACTTTAATTACAGGCAGATCATAAAACTCAGATCCAGTATCAAAGGACATGTCCAAGGATATGTATGGATGATTCATACATCTGGCAGCGCGTTATCAAAGGACTAACAGTGTTCTTTTTCACCCTGGGTAACTGCACTGGCCCTTTTATTGGTCAAGTGTGGAGATTTTTTAAGTTTTATTTTTTATAATATCCAGTTCTTAATGACAACAGGTCTTAATGTTTTTCACCAAGGGCCCATTCATTTAAAAATATAACCAGGCAAAAACATTTTCTCCATCTCCCACTCGCACTTTTTTGTTGGAATGAGCTGGGATCCTTCAGAGGAGGTCCTGCTGTCTTCCTGGCCTCCTTCCATCCAGACTCTTCCAGACCTGCTCCCAGCCTCCGTTCTCACCACCTGCTTTTCCAGTAAGGAAGTACCATAGACTTTGAAACTATTCTCTTCTCAGAAGAACCCTCACCTCTGATCTTGGGAAAAAACGTTTTAAAAAACAAACAAGCAAATCATTAATTTGGAAGCCATCCTGGATTTGGGTGCTCAAATCTGCCCTTTGAAAAGCACTACAGGAAAGCTATATTTAAATAAGTACCTTCTTTTCATGGTAGATATTAAATAATCGGTTGAACAAGAAAAATTAAATCACCTCTTCCTGATCTGAGAAGCCTGAAAAAGCAGCCAGCCTCATAACTTCCTTTCCCGTAGTCAGGGGAAACAGCAAGCTTGAGATGCATCAGCTGGTTTCCAAGAGGGACTGGAGAGGTAAGGGTGCAGGTGGCACCGCTGAAACACAACTGTCACCCACAGTTTGAACAACTTGCATGCTGACGGCATTTACGTACATTCAAATGGACCCTTTTCTTTGTGCCAGATGGTGTATTGACATAACTGCCTTCGTGTAAAGATCTTTTGATGACAAATGCGTTTTAGTTTCTGGAGGGGGAAGCATTTCTTGCTGGGCTTAATCGATGAGGTTTAAATGTCCCCTTTCTTCTCTGAGATCCAGCTCTCAGCTCATCTCACGTTGTGAGTCTCAGGGTGCAGGGAGCAATGGACTAAGTGTCTGGTTTTGCAACTTGCCCAGGTCCCCCAGGGGCTCCAGAACCATCCCCGCCGGGATCTGCTCCCTCTGTGCCCCCATCTGCTCCCCTGTTCAATGGGTATCCTAACACAGCAGTCGCTCCCCTTCTTTCCTGGGGAGGTTGTCAGCCCAGTAAGACAAGGGGTGTGCACGTGCTTTATGTGAACCTCCCCCAGCCCCAATGCAGTGGGGGTGGAGTTTCCACAATCGGCCAAGAATGTAAAACTGGCTGTTTGAACCACAGTCTCTTCTATGAGCTTATGCAGGTGTCCAGTGTTGGACCACAGTCTGTACATTTGTCTGTAAACGCCAGAAGTCCAAGTTCCCTTCTGGGGCTGGTGGATGAGAAGGACGAGGGGTGAAGCTGGATCTCCTTCCCAGAATGAAGAACTGAGCAAATTGGCCTCATGGCAGCACCTTGGGGGGACTAGCCATGACTCCTAGAATGTTACTTGCTCACAAGAAGTTGTTGACTAAATGATACTCAGCCTAAAGTAGAAAACAATCCTCTGATATATGCCTCAAATAACTACAGACAAATAGCTATAGTTGGAATAAAATTCTTATTAAAATGTTTCCATCTATATTTTGGTCAGATTTCACTTCTCAGGATAAACTTATGTATTATGGAAAAAACAGCCTAAATTAATACAAACACAGGGAAAAAACTCTAACAGAAACTGGAAATTTCTATAACTTCTGCCCAATCCAGAAATTTGGGATATGTTAGATGAGACATCACCTACAGAACCAGGAATTGAGAGCATTTCCTAGGCATGAGTAAGAGATTCAGCTAAATAGGATTGATGTCCGGTCACCATTTTCAAAGACAAATAATCATCCAGACTATAGGGACCAATGCACAACCAAAGTGGACATTTAACGAACATTTAACAAATAAACATGCTTGATGCTAATGATAACAATACGTGTTTTACAGATTTGGATCAGTGCGGTAAAATACCTATGGGTCTGTATCAGCCATGAGATCACTGGTCTAAGGTCCAAAGAAAACATAATACTTCATTTTAATGTGCTTACGCATTACATGGAATTAGGGCTCTCACACGCTCTACGTATGTGAGCATATGTCATACTTTGCGCTTTTAAAAAGCACAACCTCATATATTTGAACTTTATCGCAAAATTATAAGAAAGTGTGTTATTCCAGTTTATAGATAAATAAATTAGAATATGGAAGTTTTTAAAAACGTTGAATGAATATAAGGGAGATGATCCGCCTTAAGTTACACAATTCTGTAGTTGAGAGAATTCTGAGCCAGAATGATACCCCAAGTGTCTAGGCTCAAGCTGCCCTCTGCAGAACCTCGGAGGGGCCTCCAGACACTCTTCTGAGACCCTACACAGGCGGCAGGCCCGAAAGAAATGTGGTCCTCCAACCCCCTTCTGACTGCTGACCCCCCATCCTTTGTCTGCTGTCCTGGGATTGTGAGATTTTATTTGAGGCGGCTCTTTCTTTGGCTTCCCCTAACTCTTTGATAAGGGAACTTGATAAGAGAAGCCTCAAGAGACGTGTGTTTTCAGGGAGGGGATGTTGATAATTGTAGGTGAGATGGAGAATTGTACTACTCTGGTGACAGAATTATTTGCAAACGCTTGTGCGCACACATACGTCATAAAGAATGGAGACGGGAACAGCGTGAGAAGAGGGAACAGGAAGAAAGATGTGCTCGGAGGAGGGGGAACATCGAGAGGAGGAGAGACAAGGAAACAAAAACATCACTCGCTGGTTTCCAGACACTGAATGAGTATAATTCTGATAACAACTCTTTCAACAAATATATTCATCCTCTCTAACACAGTCTTAAAAGAATTTTTTTAATGGTGGTAAAATACAAATAACATAGTTTACCATCCTAATTATTTTAGGCTGTATAGGTCAGGGGCAATAAATATTTTCAAACTGTTGTGCAAACATCACCACCACCCATCCCCAGAAGTCTCTTCATCTTGCAAAACTGACACCCCATATCCATTAAACAATGACTCCCCATTCCCACCCGCTCCTGCCCCTGGCAGGCTTTCTTTATTTTCTGTCTCTATGGATTTGACTCATCTTAGATACCTCACATAGGTGGAATCATACATTATGTGTCCTTCTGTGACTGCCTTATTTCATTTAGCAGGATGTGCTCAAGGTTCATCCATGTTGTAGCATGTGTCAGAATTCCCCTTTAAAGGCTGAATAATAAGTATTCCATTGTACATAGACCACATTTTGTTTATCTGCTCATCTGTCAGTGGACATTTGGGTTGCTTCCACCTTTTGGCTACTATGAATAGTGCTGCTATGGACATGGGTGTAGCGATATCTGTTCAACTCTGTGGTTTTGCGTATACATACTTAGAAGGAGAATTGTTGGATCATATGGTAATTCTATATTTCATTTTAATTTATTTAATTTTAACTTATTAAATTCAATTTATTAAATTTTAATTGTGGCTAAAATATCCCACATAAAAGTTATCATCATAACAATTTCCAAGCATATAGTTCAATAGTGTTAATCCATTCTTAACTTTTTGAGGAAGCACTATACTGGCTTCCATAGTCTCTAATACACTCTTATTTTCATCAGCAGCAAATGAGACAATAAAAGTGACGCTCTTATATGAGTAAATTTAAATTCAATATGTACTAACTGGGCTTCCCTGGTGGCGCAGTGGTTAGGAGTCCGCCTGCCAAAGGTAGGGGACACAGGTTCAAGCCTTGGTCCGGGAAGATCGCACATGCTGAGGAGCAACTAAGTCCGTGCACCACAACTACTGAGCCTACGCTCTAGAGCCCACGAGCCACAACTACTGAGCCTGGTGCTACAACTACTGGAGCCCGTGCGCCTAGAGCCCGTGCTCCACAACAAGAGAAGCCACCGCAATGAGAAGCCCGCGCACCGCCAACAAAGACCCAACATGGCCAAAAATTAATTAATTATAAAAACTGTATTAACTAACAATAACAACAGCAACAATAAAAATAGTAATAATGAGGGGAGTTGGGGAGGGATGGATTGGGAGATTGGAGTTAGCAGATGCAAACTATTATATATAGAATGGATAAACAGCAAGGTCCTACTGTATAGCACAGGGAACTATATTCAATATCCTGTGATAAACCATAATGGAAAAGAATGTGAAAAAATGCATACATATATATAACTGAATCACTTTGCTGTACAGCAGAAATTAACACAACATTGTAAATCAACTACACTTCAATTTAAAAAACTAGTAATAATGCTGCAATTTGGTGACAACTTACGGGGGACTTGCTATTGTGGGACACTGAGCCAGGCCCTGCAGCTGATGTAAAAACCTATAGGACACTCTCTTTGCCTTCACCACGCTTATGATTTCCCTGGAGAGACAAACCTGTGCGCACCTAACGCATAATTAAGCAGAAGCAGCAGAAGTGCGTGCAGAGGTGCGGGAGCTGGGGCAGCGGTGGGCAAGAGCCTGTCGGATGCATCTCTTCTCAGCTCCAGTGGCAGTGACATCATGGTGGTGGCTGGAAGTCAGCCAGGGTGGGAGTGTTTACACCACGGCATCACAAACACTGCAAATCAGGCTCATTTTCCCTCCCCAAAGAGCTGGTTGTTAAACTTTACCAGCAGACCACTGAGCACGCCTGAGATGAGAACCCCGAAAAGAGCATTTTGGGATGGAGTGTACCAAGGAATTTCACAGATGAGAAGATATTTGAACTGGGATTCTCAGGCAGAAGAATGTCCGTGTCTGGGAAGCCTCTCCTCATGGGCTCTGCTCTCTTTTGCCATTTTTTTCTGTCAGTCAGGGATTTGTTTCTCAGCTCCAGGCCTTGGAGGAGAAATGACAGTGGGAGCAGACCTGTGAAGCACCCAGTACCCTTCTGCACATCCCTCTGAAATCACACCGGACGTGACAGTGATGAACTTGTGCGCTGGGATCAAATCTCTGAGCAGACCGTCTTTAAAGTGAGAGGAGCACAGCAAGAAGCTGATCGGATGCAGCACCCCAGACAGAAGTCCCCAATCCTGGATGTTTTCCTGTTCAGCTCAACCTAAAGTATCAAAATCACCAAAACAAATCTTGTCCTTCAGAGACTATCATATGTATTGATTTGCATTAAAAGAAAAGAAGTTTCAGGGGCAATATAGGGGTAGGGGAGCAAGAGGTATGAACAATTAGGTATAAAATAAGCTACACAGATACACTGTACAACACAGGGAATGTAGCCAATATATAGTAACTATAAATGGAGTATAACCTTTAAAAATTGTGAGTCACTATTTTGTATGCCTGTAACAATAATATTGTACAGCAACTATACTTCAGTTATAAAAATAATTTTAAAATTAAAAAAATAATAATTTAAAAATTTTTAAAAGAAGTTTCTTGAAACAATGTGGTTGTAAAGATCAAATGAGCTAACTGTACATCAAAAAGTTTTGTAAATTGCAAAGTGCTATACAAAGTCAGAAATGTAGTAATAAAATATTTGTAAAAAATTTCATATGAGGGTCCACATTCTCCATTAATTCCATTTTCTTTTTGTTATAATTACATAAATTGACTTTAAAGCAATTATTGCATCATTAAACGTTTATGAAAGATGTGTGTTGTCCAAATAAGACACTATCGCTTCTTGTATGTACCTGAACAGTCTTACACATAAATACTAAGAAATCACACCTACATCTGTAAAAATGGGAAAGGGGTGTATGCTTCTTGTGTGTCCTCCGACAGAGGATTTCTAGCCAGCTGGAGCATCCGGTGAGATTACTAAAACTACCTATGTTTAGCTTTGGCACCTTTTTAAAAGTCAAAAGAGGCATTTGCAGGGAGCAGTAAAAAGCCATTACATACGCAGAACAATGGGAGCTCCTCAGCATCTGGGAAGGACACACATCTGTCTTCTGTCTATTCCTTCCCTGTCTCCCTGAATCAACTTTTATGGGGGTGGGGGGGGTAGGAGGGTGTCGTAAATATCCTGTTCTATCGGAACCGTGTGTTCACAATACCCCTGTGATTATAAACACGAGATGCGCTTTCAGGAAAGAGGTGCACTCAAGTAAGCAGAGATCTTTGTGACAGTGGCCTCCGTGTGGGCCACAGGCCAGCTAATCACATTACCATGAGAGCCAAGAGGTGGCCCGTAGACAGTGAAATAAAGACGAGGGGAAAAGCAAGACTAATCTCATTAAAAGGAAAGCTAAGAGAGACGCTGCTTTTCCAGAGCTGCTGGAAACGCCCCATTTTCCCAGGACTGGGTCACCTGTGCATCGTGGGCCCTGGGGCTGGGTCAGAAGCTTTGTTCGGGCCCCCAAAAGCTGGCCCTCACTGAGACCTTGACTTTTTAAGAAAAAACAGACCTCATTGCCCCTCCCCCGCAAAAGCCTTCTGGAGACTCTGTTTTCCTTCATTACCCTGTTTTCAGTTTACTACTCCCTGAATTGTCTACAAGGACTAAGTCCTCCAAAGACTTGAACAAAAAGTCAAGCTTTGCATGTCTTCTGAAACCTTGAAGAAAGAACCGAAATGAAGTCTGAGGAAATCCACTAGATCAGTAATTCCCAAAGTGGGTCTACAGATCCCTGGGGGCCCAAGACATTTCCAGGGGGCCTCCCGGGTTCCCCTTTTTCAACTGCGTATCTGCGGGAGGCTGGGCTTTCTTCTATGCTTCACCTCAACCAACAGATTACAACAGATTGAAGCAAACATAGGAACCCAGCCGTTAAAGGGATTTGCAAAAATGGAAAACAGTGGTACCATTCTCACTGTTTTGTTGTTTCAGAAAATATAATTCTTTTAAATAAAATATTTATGTTAACAGATAAAGGATTTATTACTGTTATTTTAAGTGAATTAATAAAAATTTTTTTTTAATTTCTGGGTGTTTGTTTCAAAGAGAGTAAATATGGGTAGATATAACCCACATAAACAAAAGCTCTTTGGGGTCCTCAATAACTTTCAGGAATGTAAAGAGGTCCTGAGATCCAAGTTTCAGAACTGCTGCACTAGAAAGACATGAAAATACCTAATTGTAGGGCTTCCCTGGTGGTGCAGTGGTTGAGAGTCCGCCTGCCAATGCGGGGGACACGGGTTCGTGCCCCAGTCCGGGAAGATCCCACATGCCGCAGAGCGGCTGGGCCCGTGAGCCATGGCCGCTGAGCCTGTGCATCCGGAGCCTGTGCTCCGCAACGGGAGAGGCCACAGCGGTGAGAGGCCCGCGTACCGCAAAAAAAAACCCAAAAACAAACAAACAAAAAATAATATTTAATTGTAAACATTGCTCATTGTTCTAAGCCTTAATTTTGAAGACTGCAGGCTAACTTCAACGTTTGGACGACAATAGGGATTTTCCTCAAACTGTTCATGAAACACTCTAAGGCCAAAGCCTTAAATCAGCCTTTGATTGAAGACACGTGATGTACAAAGAATGAAGAACTGTAGAAATCCAGTGGTTCCAGGGAAATGGCAAAGACGGAAGATAAGTCATTTACCCAAGAAGGTGAGTCTCTGGAGATCCATCCAAAATCCATCAGCATTTCGTTCCTTTTCAGTGTGGAGGAATGTTTCATGGTGTGGATGGGCCCCAGTTTGTTTCACTCTTCACTCACTGAAGGACAATGAAGTTGGTGGCAGTTTAGGGCTGTTACAAATGAACATTTGCGTACAGGTTTTTGTGTGAATGTCAGGTCTTTATTGCTCTGGGATAAATGTCCAGGAGTGCAGTTTCTGGGTCGTGTGGTACATTTATGTACGCAATGTATGTGTGATTGAGTTTCTCTGCAACTTCACCAGCGCCTGGTGTTGGCACTGCTTTTTATTTTTGCCATCCTGGTAAGCGTGGAGTGTGATCTCACTGTGGTTTTATTTGCATTTCCCTGATGGCTAACGATGTTGAACACATCTTCTTGGGCTTATTTCACATATGTGTATCTTCTTCAGTGAAATGGTTTTTGCCTGTATTTTAATTAGATATTTGCCTTTTTTTTTTTTTTACTGTTGAGTTTTAGGAGTTCTTTATATTCTAGATAGTAGTTTTTTGTTGTATATATGGTTTGTAAATATTTTCTCCCACTCTGTATCTTGTCTTTTCATCCTCTTTATAGGGTCTTTCGCTGAGCAAAAGTTTTAAATTTTGAAGTCAAATTTATCAGTTTGTCGTTTTATGGATCATGCTTTTGGTGTCAAGTCTAAGGACTCTGTCTAGTCCTAAATCCTGAAGATTTTCTCCCGTGTTTCTTCTAAAAGTTTCATAGTTTTACATTGTACATTTATAACTATTATCCACTTGAAGTTTATTTTTGTATAAGGTGTGAGAATGAGGTCAAGATCCCTTTTTTTTGCTTATGCACGTGCAATTGCTCCAGCACCATATTTTGTAAAACCTATTCTTCCTCCATTAAATTACTTTTACAACTTTTTCAAAAATTAGTTGGCTGCATTTGTACAGGTCTATCTCTGTGTTCCCTATTTTATTCCATTGATCTACATAGCTATCCCTCCACCAATACCACACTCTTTTTTTAAAAAATAATTTATTTATTTACTTATTTTTGGCTGTACTGGGTCTTCATTTCTGTGTGCAGCCTTCTCTTGCTGTGACAAGCAGGGGCTACTCTTTCTTGCAGTGTGCGGGCTCTCATTGCGGTGGCTTCTCTTATTGCGGAGCATGGGCTCTAGGCCCGTGGGCTTCAGTAGTTGTGGCACACAGGCCCAGTAGTTGTGGCTCTCGAGCTCTAGAGCACAGGCTCAGTAGCTGTGGCGCACAGGCTTAGTTGCTCTGCAGCATGTGGGATCTTCCCGGACCAGGGCTCAAACCCGTGTCCCCTGCGTTGGCAGGTGGATTCTTAACCACTGTGCCACCAGGGAAGTCCCACACTCTCTTGATTACTATAACTATATAATATGTCTTGAAGTCAGAAAGACTGCAATGGGTCACATTTTGAATATTTACTTACTTAAGCTGAGTGCTTTGTCTTCATATATAATAAATGTATTAGACAAAGCATCTACATTTTCTTGATATCTTGTCTGTTATCACAATTTAAGTTTTTTACTGAAATTCACACTTTCCCCAGGCGCTGCCACTTATGTTGTGCAGGTTGGTTTACAACTCTGAATCCCAGTTTCCTCATCTGTGAAATGGGGAAGAACAGTCCATCCTTTGGAGTTTGTACCTGCTTTGCAGGAAGCACTGCCAGTAAGATTGCGTGAGATTACGCGTAAAAGCGACTGGCACAGTACCAGCCGTGCAATAAAGATCGGGTGCTCCCTCCTCGTTTCTCTTTGCTCAGAGTGATTGTTACTTATGCTGATAACATGGAATTGTTTGTTGTATTTCTGCTACTGGGTCTCGCTTCTCAAACTCAGTACCACGTGAAGTACAACATAGCTCTTTTGTAACAATCCACAATGCAGGGAATATGCATGTACTATATTAACCAATGTTAAAATCTAGAAAGGCACCCTAAACGGAGTTTCTGACTGGCTGATAGCCGTGAAAATCTGATTCTTGAAAGGGCTCTGCTGGCCGCCTACCGCATGGCAAATCCATAAGGGCCTCCAGAGGCTGCACTTACAATACTAAATTCACTTCCCCTCATCACTCAAGAGTCCCCTCTTCCTTGCCCTACAAGCACACACCAAAGTGTAACAGAGGACTTTTATTCTAAGTAGAAAAAACATCAATATACTTCAGGTTTGATGTTTTTTAAACCATCTCAATCTCCCCGTGAGCTACTATTTTCTCCATTTTATGTCTTCCCTTTATAAATCATTATTTAACGTGGACTCACGGATGTGTATTTCCAAACTGTTAATTCAGTGAAAAATCACTGCTAATGACATATTTAGATGTTTTATTCCCTTATACATCTCTAGTCTCTCCAACATTCTTTACAAAAGTATGAGTTATATGATTCAGAAATGTAGTGACATTACAGACAATTATGCATACAATGGCTGTTTTACGAGTGATATATATATTTATAGACAATACAAAGGAAATTATGTTTCCCATAAATGTTTTTTTTTTAATATTTAATTTAAATATTTTACTTATTTATTTATTTTTGGCTGCATCAGGTCTTAGTTGCAAGGGCGGGATCTTCGTTGAGGCATGAGGGATCTTTCGTTGTGGCGCGAGGCCTTCTCTCTAGTTGTGGTGTGCGAGTTCCCTCTCTCTAGTTGTGCCACGTGGGCTCTGTAGTTTGACGTACGCAGGCTCCCTGTTGGGGAGCACGAGCTCAGTAGTTGCGGCGCGTGAGCTTACTTGCCCTGCGGCATTTGGTATATCAGTTCCCTGACCAGGGATCAAACCCACATCCCCTGCATTGGAAGGTGGATTCTCTACCACTGGACCACCAGGGAAATCCCTCCCATAAATGTTTAAAAGCCCTTTAATTAACTTATTTTAAACTTTTTTTTTTTTTTGCGGTACACGGGCCTCTCACTATTGGGGCCTCTCCAGTCGCGGAGTACAGGCTCCGGACGCATAGGCTCAGCGGCCATGGCTCACGGGCCCAGCCGCTCCGCGGCATGTGGGACCTTCCCAGACCGGGGCACGAACCTGTGTCCCCTGCATCGACAGGCGGACTCCCAACCACTGCGCCACCAGGGAAGCCCTATTTTAAACTTTTTAATTGAGAAATATAAAATGTATCCAGCAAAGCATATAAATAAATGTCCGGTTTAATAAGTAAGTTTACATTCTGTACCTGTGCGTTCACCAATCAGGCTGATAAATAGGACATTTCCAGAACCCCAGATGTTCCTATGTGTCCCTTCTCATTTATTTCTCCTTCCCACCAAGATAACCACTACCCTGAATCCTGTGATGATCCACCGACTGTTGAGTTTAACATACTTATATTTGTCACGCTTCCTATTGTTGTTTCCTCTATTTTAACATTTACGTACGCATCCTTTAGCAACACAGTTTATAAACAATGCGTATGTATTCTTGTTTGTCTTTTTGTCGCATGCCTTTGTAATACTCTTCCATGTTACTGAATGCAGCCATGGAGAATTCCTCTTCGTTGCTGTATGATTATCCAATGCATCAGTACTCAACTACGTATTTATTTGTCCAGCTGCTGCTAAACACTTGTATTGTTTCCAATATTTGACTGTTGGGAACAGTCTTGTTGGCACATTCTTTTGTACTTGTGTCCAGGGGCACATGCATTTCTCTGAAGGGTATTTTAGGAGCTTGATATCTGGGTCATTTCTCTTTACCTTCAGTCAGAGAAGAACTGTTTTTCCAAGCAGTTATTTTTTCTTTTTTTATACATTTATTTATTTATTTATGGCTGTGTTGGGTCTTCGTTGCTGCGCTCGGGCTTTCTCGAGTTGCGACGAGCGGGGGCTACTCTTCGTTGCGGTGCACAGGCTTCTCATTGCGGTGGCTTCTCTTGTTGCGGAGCACGGGCTCTAGGTGCACGGGCTTCAGTAGTTGTGGCTCTCGGGCTCTAGAGCTCAAGCTCAGTAGCTGTGGTGTATGGGCTTAGTTGCTCTGTGGCATGTGGGATCTTCCCGGACCAGGGCTCGAACCCGTGTCCTCTGCACTGGCAGGTGGATTCTTAACCACTGTGCCACCAGGGAAGCCCCCCAAGTAGTTTAACAGGAAATATATGTAGCCAGTACTGAGTTTAAAAAAAATAAAGGGTATGTATTTGTTTTCCTCCTTCTTCACATCTCAACAACCCAGTTCTATCTGTATTTTTTCTCACAGTCTCTTAAGTTTTAAAAAGGACTGCAAAAGTGCTAACTTCTGGAGAGCAGTCTTAAGATACTCAGTCAAGGGAGGGGGATCAAGCCGCAGGATTGAGTGCTAGTCTTAAACCCTGAACAAAAATTACACACCTCATTTGGTGTGTAAATCAGGGCACACCTATCTATATTGGACCTTTAATTCCAGAAAAGGATATAGTTCAGTTACAGGTAAATGTTTAATGGAGAAAATGATTAGCTCATGCACCTGGCCCTGGGCCAAGTCAGTCCTGTAACCACAGCAAACATTTTCTCCCCACTTCTGTCCTCTGCACTACTGGCTTCTGACTGCAAATTTCCTTAATGCAAAGTACCCACTCTTTTCTAAAACTTATTTTTCAAAAAAGTTTCATATTGCTCCACATTTCAAAAACCTTTAGAACTTGAAATCCCTTTCCATTTTTTGAACTTTTTATTATGGGAAATTTCAAACATATATAAAAGTAAATAGAGTAGTAAAATGAACCTCAAGCACCCATTACCCAGCTTCAATAATTATCAATTTATGGTCATCTTGTTTCATCTTTATCTCCTCCAGCCACCACCAGGATTACTTTGAAGAAAATATAAATTATGATTTAATGTGTGATACTTCACTATATTTCTCTAAAGGATAAGGACTCAAAAAAAAAACCCTCAATACCATTACACACACACACACACACACACACACACATAAATTTACAATAATTCCTTAATTTCATCAAATACATAGTATGGGTATTGCCTTGGTTTTGATACAAGCCATTTTTAAAATAATTTTTTGTTTGAATGAGGATCTAAACAACATCTATGTATTGTAATTGTGTAAATTCGCCTTAAAATTTTTAAAATATGGTTTGTGCACTAGCAAGAACTAGGAAAACCCTGGAAAAGAGAAATGATGGAGAGAAGAAAGGCAAGCCTTACCACACACGAGAGGGTATTACAAAGCTTCTATAATTAAAACAGTTTAATTTGGGCCCAAGGACAGGCAGACAGATGGACCAGAAAAGAAAGTCCAGAAGTTGACCCAAATGCACATGAGAATTTAGTATACAATAAAGGAGACAGCTCAAATCCATAAACCAGAAATGGGGGAAAGTTCCCTAACTATGTTTTCAAAATCAGAATTAAGAAGGAGTTAATAAATTTGCTTAAATAAAAGAACAACAAGGAAATATTTTATACATGGCATAGAGCCCTGTTACAAAGTAAAAAGACAAAAGACAAATTAGGAAAAACATTTGCATCACATCACAGAGGGTTTTAAATGTCAAGAAACCTATGGGGAAATGGATGAGAAACTAGAACATGGTTCACAAGACAAGAACTGTAAGGGGCCCTCAGTCATGACAAAGTCCTTCACGTCGTTCGTATCGAGAGAAACCCAAAGTAAAATCACGCTGATGTACAGTTTTTCTGCTGGCAGGTTGGCAAAAATGCAGTAGTTTGACAATATACAATGTTAGCCAGGCTGTGAGGAAATGCCTCTCATACATTTATAGTGGGAGGGGACCTGGGCGATGTCCAGAAAAGTTACCTATGCCTTTACTCTTTCACCCAGCAACTCTTCTATGAAGGGATCGCCCAAATGTACACTGGCAAAAACAGGAAAAAATATATGCATTACTTGCAGTAACAAAACTCTAAAAAGAACCCAAATGACCACCAGGAGAGGAGTGGTTGAATAAAACGTGGTACTTCCAAGCTATGCAGCCGTACAAATGAATGAGGAAGACCTCTTTATAAAACCCTGGGAGTTTAGACAGGACAGCAGGGTGGTCCATGTGCTTCCCTGTGGGAAGCTACCTTCCCAGCCAGCATGGCACGTGGGACCCTGCATGGAGCCTGACCCGAACAGGATGACCAAGCACTATTCAGCACGGAGGGAGAGGTGGGTAAGAGAACAGGAAACCCATCTAGTATCTTCCAATCACAAGATAACAGATCTCAAATACCTGGATAACAATCTCAGCTCAGCGCTGAGATGCATTACTTAGATACCAGGAGCAGATTACAGATAAGGCAAAGTAGGTCAAAGTTGCCTTAAGAATAGAAGATGCCAGAAATTCAGTTTCGCTTTTATCTGCTAGAAACTGAACTTTCTCCCTCTGCTCCCAGCTGGGCCTGCCACCTCCTCCCCTCACTCCCTCCCACTCCCCTCCCATCCCCACTCCCTCTCTCCTCCCCAATCTTCTCCATCCACCTCCGCTCCCCTCCCCTGCCAGCAACCGCGTCTTTCTCTGGCCCTGAACTTTCCCCTGTGTTCGCACTGCTTCCCCCTGCGAGGGCATGTCCTGTGCCCCTTCCCGTAGCTCCTCCCGCACCTGGGCCAGCTGCTCAAGCGTCTGTTTCACAAACCTGAGGGACTATAGTCTTTGCTCTGTTCCCATGTTTTCGTATCTGTCTCCTAGAATGGTTCAAGAACCCAAAACGAAAAGAAACAACTTTTCTCCTACTCAGGATGGTTTGATAAAGGCTCCAGCATCTCTGCAAACTTATCTTGTGCTGTAACAGACCAAGGAACCCCAATCACTTCCCTCTTTTCTTTTTCCTTCTCTCCCTTTTCTTTTTTCTTTCTTTTTTTTGAGGCTGCTGGTGTGACTGCAGCTGGGATGTGCATGTTACAACTTTTCAGAAAAGCAGATTCAGAAAAGCTGCCCTGGGGAGTTTCAGGACTTGAACTGGAGTTGGAGCAGCCCACCGGGCGGTAACTGTCCAGCAGAGGGGAGCGTCCGGGCCAGGCAGAGGGACAGGGCTGGCAAGTCCCCCGCAGTGCACTCCCCCAGCCCCCAGATCTCCACACACCAGTGGATGCACCTAGAAGAGCTTATGGTTTCTGAATTATGGGGCTGAGTTGTGTCCCCCCCAAATTCATACGTTGAAGCCCTAACCCCAGTATCTCAGAATGAGACGGTCTTTGGAGACAAGTTCTCTAAAGAGGTGATTAAGGGGCTTCCCTGGTGGCGCAATGGTTGAAAGTCTGCCTGCCGATGCAGGGGACATGGGTTCGTGCCTCGGTCCGGGAAGATCCCACATGCCGCAGAGAGGCTGGGCCTGTGAGCCATGGCCGCTGAGCCTGCGCATCCGGAGCCTGTTTTCCACAACGGGAGAGACTGCAACAGTGAGAGGCCCGCGTACCGCAAAAAAAAAAAAAAAAAAAAAAAAAGAGGTGATTAAGTTAACATTATGCTAACACAACAATGTAAAGCAAT
Organism: Neophocaena asiaeorientalis asiaeorientalis; assembly: GCF_003031525.2. Lineage (NCBI taxonomy): Eukaryota > Metazoa > Chordata > Mammalia > Artiodactyla > Phocoenidae > Neophocaena > Neophocaena asiaeorientalis. Next base: position 19,164,126 of record NW_020174268.1, read on the forward strand.
TATCCTCCAATAAAGATGTTTAAAAAGAAAAAAGAAACCCCAGAGAGAGTGAAAACAACAGCAACAACAAAAAATTAATATTAGGGCCTGGGCCCTAATCCCATGTGATTGGTGCCCTTGTAAGAAGAGTAGATTAGGACACAGACAGGAACAGAGAAAAGACCATGTGAGATGCAGCAGGAAGACGGCCGTCTACACGCCAAGGAGAGGCCTTCTGAGAACAGAATTGCTGATACTTTAATCTCAGCATTCCAAGCTCCAGAACTGTGAGAAGATATATGTCTGTGGTTTAGGCCACCCAGTCCATAGTACTTTGTTACAGCAGCCGAGCAGACATACCGTTACCAGCTACGCATGACTTAAAAGTTGATATGAAGCAAGCAAATGGTATGTCATATAATTTAGACTGAACTTTAAAAGTCTTAGACTCCTGGCACTTCCTGCCTCTGGTCCCTGTGTTGTTCTCCCACCAGCACTTCCATAACTGCATACCGGTTACAGAGTGCTGAGCACTCACTGGTCTCACCAGAGCTGCCCCTTAGGGACCATGTTATGGATGGAGAAACTAAGACACGGCAAGGCCACGTAGCACCCCAAGATCACACAGCCAGGAAGTGGCCGAAGCAAGGTTCGCATTTGGCTATTTGTTCCAGAGTCATGCTGCGGACCCTCTGCTACTCCTACACCAGCTGTGGCTCCCCAATGCCCCCCTCATCGAATCCAGACTCCAGGCCCAGCTTCCCCATTTGCCAGTAGCCATTCATCCTCCGCAAATAGTCCTTTCCCCACTGCAGCCTGCCTGCCTGTCTCCTGTCCCTCCCACACACTACACCCCAGACCACCACCTCACTCTCCATGCCCTTGTGATTCCCCTGAGCTCTGCTTCTCCAAATCCCCTGAAATTTCTGTGCTTCTCACATCATTCAGCACTTAAGTCACTTTCCATATTTGATCCCTGTTGATGTGTGTGTCCTGTGATGCTTAAGGCACACTGAATGATGGGGTGACGGCGCTGACTCAGAGGCCCCAGAGCTGGGACCATGAAGGTGGTCAGGAAAGTGGTCAGGAAAGGAACACTGACCTGTGGAGAGGATGGTCTCTAAAATAATTTAGTGGTTCAAAAACTGGTGCTTTGGAAATGAAAAGCCACGCATTCTCATCGTGCTTTTGATGTGCTCCCAGCATAGCATCAGCTGCTTTGATTAGAGTCAGTTTTTTACTTGTTAGAACTCCAGCTTCTTGTTGCTCATTTTCATGCATTGCATCTTCATATCTGTGCAGTTTTGCAAATAGACACCCCATGAATGTTTGTCAGGAGAACTTCTTATTCAAATAATTCTTATTGAAATAATCATTGAATCTACCACTAATTATTTCTCAATTACTTTTGTTGATCTTTGGTTGACATATCTTGAAATTTTAGAGATTTATTTTCTAGAGAAATTATCACTTTCTCCAGATTTACCTAACCAGGAACCACATTCTTCCCAACCCCACCCCCAAGCAAGGCAAAGCAGGGCTCTGTTGTATTTCCCCCCAGTCCTTTGTGCCTTTGAAATGATCTGCTCCTGTGTTATTTGTCTTGTGGCTAAGGACCATGCCATTCATTTCTGTATCTCCATTGCCTAGTCCAGTCCTAGCCCACAGTAGGTACTACATGAATGAACTGAAAGTCCTAAACCAATGTCATTCAGGATATATGGACAGTGAAAGTGCGTGTCACTGGTGAAGGAATTCGAGATGTTTCGAACAAGGAGAACTCATCTATTTTTTTTTTTGGTACTTCTGTTATTATAATTTTTCAGAATTTGGGGGGGGGCAATACTAAATTTTGCTTCACTGGGAAGAGGGAAGGGAGGGAGGGAAGGAGAAGTGATGCCAGGAGCTCCACCTATGCCATCTCACGTAATCCTCATACCAAGTCCCTGGGCGGAGGGGGGGATATTATTATCCTCATTTTACAGATGAGAAAACAGAGGCTTGGAGATGTTGCCATTTGTCCAATTACTACACTGAGGACGTGGGGTTCAAAAACCAACTGTCTGGGCTTCCCTGGTGGCGCAGTGGTTGGGAGTCCGCCTGCCGATGCAGGGGACACAGGTTCGTGCCCCGGTCTGGGAAGATCCCACATGCCGCGGAGCGGCTGGGCCCGTGAGCCATGGCCGCTGAGCCTGTGCGTCCGGAGCCTGTGCTCCGCAACGGGAGAGGCCGCAACAGTGGGAGGCCCTACCGCAAAAAAGAAAAAAAAAAAAAGCCCACACCCTTTCCCTGCCTTGTTTTCCCCCTGCCCAAAGCACTGGTTTTTCAGGACCGAGGGCACAGGATCCCCACGGACTCACTTTTCTTAAGATCTCCTGAGTGGGAGAGGTGACTGCCTTCACATTTTCTTGGTGGTGGCATCCACCCCCGAACCCCAGTCTCCGTCTGAGAGCTATCTCCATCTGGGCGTTGCATTTGGAGGACCCAGCTTAGCACCACTTCCACACGTTGCCAGCCAGGGTCAGCACGAAATTTTACGGGGGGGAAAAAAAAAAACCTGACGCATTGCCCAGGTGCCTCTGATTACTCATTTTCCTTATTAGTAGGAAGGTGACCTCAGTGTGACTTTTTGAAAAAACAGTCTGTCAGTCTTTCCCTCTGAGCACAGACAACAAATGATGCCCTCTGACCTCAGCCCAGTATACTTCCAAGAATCGCCTTAGCTTTCTTTGGTACTGCCATTTTCCAAAAGTATCCCGTTACGTGGATCCTTGGGGAGAATTAATCTTTTAAAAAGCAGGAGTGTATAAATGTACACAATTTCCTGGCGAGCCCCTGCCTGGTTGCCCGGCCTACGACAGGTGCCGGTTACATGTGTTGAGTGAATGGAGGGTCCACAAAAACATGTCAGGGCTGAGGTCCTCCGGACGGTCAGGCACATCCGCCTTGCGCTTCACGTTCACAAACACCTGCACCTCACCACCCACAGTTGCATGGAGCTCCCCTGAGGAATGTTTTGCCTCCGGTGAAACCTGCCTCCCGACACCTTTTCCAGGCTGATAAGTTGGGCCTGAGAGGCATTTCTTCCAGAAACAACTGCCCTTCAACCCTCTTATTAGTGTAACCCCTCAAGTCCATTATGAAGGAATTCCTAGAGGAGTGGAAAAGCTGACTCTGAGATCTCCCAGCCCCCGGCGATGAATCTCTAGATGTCACAGGGAACTGGCACCCTGCCCTCCTCTCCCCCCGCCCCCCGCCTGGAATGCGGGCCGGTGGGCGGGCTCCCCGGTGGGCGGCACCCCTCCCCCTCCCCCCCATCCTGTCCCTCCGTCTGCGTGGAGCGCGTGACGTGCGGACCCGCCAGCGGGCCAAGGGAGGCAGCCTGTGCGCGGCGCTCCTCCACGGCTGCCCCGCTGGTCCCGGCACCTCGCTGTCCCTCGCTGTAAACACTTTTATTTTCGCTTCAGTTTATGGCCTCCCCTTCCAAAGGTTCCCAGCTTGTTTAAACCAGCTCTGAACAAAGACTGGCGATCACAGACCTGCGGCTGGTTTTATGGTGGGCTCCCTTTGTCCCTTTCCTCTCGCTGTCTCCCCCCCCCTCCCCGGCCAGGTACCCGGTGACCAGGAGGCCTGCCGGCAGCGGCTCTGCCCACGTCTGGATCCCCTCAGCCCGGGCGGCTCTGACCGGGGGCGGGGAGTCAAGCGACCGGGAGCCTGAGCGTCCGCCCAGCACCTCGGCCCTTCTGTACCTTCAGGCGTCCTGGCCGAGCCCGCCCTCCGCTCAGCTGCCCGGAGTCGGCCGGGGCCGTGAAGGGGCCGGGACCCCGCAGCAGCCCCGGGCCTGCGCGCTGCCCTCTCTGGGCGGCTCCCCAGGCAGGGGAACGCTGGCCCCAAGCTGGCGGCCTTCCAGTCTGTAACTGGCTTGCTGCTTCCTCGGGTCCTGCAAATTCCGGCTCCCGGGCCTCCCCTGGGGAGCTGGAAAGGGCAGAAGCACGGAGGGAGCCTGCAGGGCCCGAGAAGAGGAATGCCCGCGGGTGCCCTGGGGCTCGGGCAGCACTGCGGGGGGTGGGGAGGGTACTGTGGCCCCTCGGGGCACTGCCCGCGGTGCAGATGTGGTCGCCCTCCGGGGCTCCACAGTTGGAAGCAAAGAGGACCCATGAAGAGAAGGTGCCGTGGAGCCCTGCCTCTGCCTCAGCCTGGGGATTCCTCCTTGGCAGAAGGTGTCTGTCCAGGGGATTCTGAGGAAAGCCTTTGAAGGAAGCCCCCAGGGCTGAGTGGGGAGTGTTTAGCAAACAGCCTGACTGGGAGTGAAAGAAGGCTGCCTCTAGTTCCTGCCCTAGGCACCCAGCCACACACGAAAGGCCTCAGCTCAACTCAGAGCATGCTCCAGAAGAGGGACTGTCACAAGGGAAAAGCCCTTTCCCCATTGGGGGTGCCTGGTCATCCCCTCTCCAGGTGGGCGCTCTACACAGAACACCTGAAAGGCAGAGCTACCCAGAACTGGACCTGGCACTCGGCAGGTGTGTTTGAAAAATAAATCATAACTTGATTCCAACCTCAGTTTCCAGGCTGCAGAGTGAACGACCTGAGAAGACAAACACACAGACAGTCATCACAAGGAAGCGCTGGGGCTGTGGGTACAGGGGGAGCCCAGGCAGGAAACCTCACCCTTCCTTCCTCCTCCCTGAACTCCAGCCTCTGAGTTCCAAGCCAGTGAAGGAAAAAGGAGAAGCAGAGACCAGATCCCAGAGTTGCTGCAACCTTTTTACAACCCGTTGTAGGAAGGGTGTGCCCCAATCCTTACACGTGTTCCTTCTCATTAAAAAAAAAAAAAAAAAGATCAGCATTTCTATGGTGATTTTTTTTAGTCCGCAAACCTATTGCTCACGTCTTACTCATGACTGCTCAGTGAGTATTTTGGTCTTTTCAGAAGAGGGATCTAAGACATAGAAAAGTTAAGCGACGCACTCCACAGACTGATCTATTAGAAAACAAGCAGTTTATTTTGTTTTAGAAATTGACAATCTACTTCCAAAATTCATGGAGAAATACCAAGGCCCAAGAATAACAAAAGAACAAAACTGGAGCTTCTACAGTACCAGATATCAAGACTTACTATAAACATATGGTAATTAAAACACTGTGGTATGGATGCAAAGATAGGAAAACAGCCAGTGGAACAGAAGAAAGAGTCCAGAAACAAATCCACACATACATAGACGCTGGATTTACTTCGAAAGCTCCAGTGCAGAGGACTGGAGGGGATGGTCTTCAAAATAATTGGTGTTATGGAAACTGGTGTTTATATATATTTGTTGTGTACGTGTATGTGCATGTGTGTGTGGGGGGTGCGTGTGTGCGTGCGCGTGTGCGTGTTGGTGTGCATGTGTGCGTGTGGGGTTGTGTGTCTGTGTGTGGGTGTCTGTGTGCGGGTGTGTAGGTGTGTGTGTGGGGGGGGTGGGTTGTGTGTCTGTGTGAGCATGTGCGTGTATGTCTGTGTGTGTGTGTAAACAAATCTTGCCCACACACACACCATACGCCAGTTCTAGATGGATTGATGGTCTAAATGTGAAAGATACAACAAAGTTTCTAGGAGGAAACAGGAAAATATCTTCTTGATCTTGAGCTCAGGACACTTTTCTTAAACATGACACCAAAATCATTAACCATAAAGGAAATAGACAAGTTGAGTTATATTAAGAGCTTCAGTTCATCAAAAACATTATTAAGAAAGTGAAAATGCGAGCCAGCAAAGAGTACAAGACCATGCTTGTGAAACATGTAATAGATAAAGGACTTGTATCTGGGATAATAAAGGATTCCCACAGATGAGTAGAAAAAAGACCACTCACGTTGCCCCGAGTGTTGGGTGGCATGGGAATAGAAACAGGCATTTGGGGGATCCTGCGTAGGAGAAGTTGAGTAGGGATATATTTAAGTTGGTTTCATGAGATGTATATAGTAGGTTCCCAGTCCCTTCTGTGTACAGGTAAGTTACTGCTGGCTGTCCTGGTGGAAGAACGGCTTCTAGGAATATGTTCACCTCCCACTGCACTGATGCTCCCAGCATCTGGACACAGAGATGAAACATTCTTCTAACCACCAGGCACGTACAACTTTCAATGGAGAAGTTGGTTTTCAATGACACTCAGACAAACAGAAGTTTTCTCCTCTCAGGAGTGTACTCAGCCATGCAGACTATTAGTTGAATTCATCACATGTATTTTTATTTTTTATGAAAATCAAGTGTTATATCAGGACTTCTGGTTTTTTTTTTTGTTTTTTTTTTTTGCGGTACGCGGGCCTCTCCCTGCTGTGGCCTCTCCTGTTGCGGAGCACAGGCTCCAGATGCGCAGGCTCAGCGGCCATGGTTCACGGGCCCAGCCGCTCCGCGGCATGTGGGATCCTCCCGGACCGGGGCATGAACCCGCGTCCCCTGCATCAGCAGGCAGACTCTCAACCACTGCGTCACCAGGGAAGCCCGGACTTCTGTTTCTGAGAGACACAAGTCTGTAGCAGTATTACGCACGGTGACCATGTGTGTGTGAAGTCACATAGTTAATGAATCCCACACACCATGCAAGAAAAAAGACTGAACTGTCTTCCTACAGCAAACGATAATACAAAATCATTGACATAGGAAGAAGAGATCAGAAAGTATGAAGTCGAAAAATGAAGGAACCACATCACATCCATTTGGATGGCTGTTATCAAAAAAGCAAAATAACAAGTGTTAGTGAAGGTGTGGAAAAATTGGACAATTTGTGCATCGTTGGTGGGAATGTAAAATGGTGCAGCCACTGTGGAAAATGGTATGGCAATTCTTCAAAATATTAACCATAGAATTACCATATAATCCAGCAATACACTTTGGGGTATATACCTAAAAGAAGTGAAAGCAGGGACTGGAACAGATATTTGCACACCCAAGTTCACAGCAGCATTGTTCACAAGAGCCAAAAGGTGGAAGCAACCCAAAAGTCCATCGATGGATGAATGGATAAACAATCACACAATGAAGTATTATTCAGCCTTTATTATTCAGGAAGCAAATTCTGACACACGCTACAACATAGATGAATCTTAAAGGCATTGTAGTAATCCAAATAAGACAGTCGAAAAAAGATAAATATTGTATGATTCTACTTACATGAGGGGGACCTGTAATGGTCAAATTCAGAAACACAAAGTAGAATGATGGTTGCCAGAGTGTGAGGGAGGGGAAATGGGGAGTCAGTGTTTAATGAGGACAGGGTTTCAGTTTGGGAAGGTGAAAAAGTTCTTGGGATGGATGGTGGTGATGGTTGCACAACAATGTAAATGTACTTAATGCCACAGAACTGTACCCTTAAAAACGGTTATCTTAGTATATTTTACAATTTTTTTAATGAAGGAAAAAGTCTTGTAGAGGTATGTCAGGTACTATTGTGTATTTTCCTGGATTTCAAAGTGTTTATGGTATTCGTCAGCTTTCAAAATTTTGTGATTTCTTATTCTAAAACAAACTTACTTCTATAACTCACAGTTTTCAATGCCATTTAGTATTGACATGAAATTTAGTTTCCTTTTCTGAAAATGGGGCCAATAATGTATAACTTATATAGAGTTAGTAACAACATTGAATGAGTTAATATATAGGATAAATATATGTTAAGTAAAATACACAAAATAAAAATATATAAAATAGATTTAAATAGTTTTAAGAGAAGCATGATTTATTGCCAAGTACTCCTTTGTGCCATGATAAAGAGGAAGGAGAGCTATAAGCTAAAAGCAAACGCTGTCAAAGCTGATAGCTGAGCTCCCTATTTTGTGATTTCTAAATTATCCAAATCTATCAGCAGTGAATTCTTGAAGTATTGCTTGATCACATTTTTTGGAGGTTTCAGTTTAGCTGAGATTCACAAAGTTTGCTGAATGCCTCTGGCTTACCCCACTGTGCTGGGCATTGGGATAGACGCACACACAAATAAATCATACGCTTTCCCCTTAGTAGGGCAATAGACACAGAAACAGTCTCAGTACAGTGGGGCTGGTGGGCTCTACTTTATTTCATCTGTTGCTCCCAAAAGCCTTAATGGCCTTATCACAGACTGAGTGGGGAACAAGGAAGGGAAACCCTTTGTGGGAGGATAATTGGGAAGGATGGGGAATCTACAGGTGAAAGGAAGGGAAGGGGTCTAGGAAAGAAAATGTAGCAGAAGAGAGGACTGGAGTCCCCTGGTGGGGAGAAGGGGTAGGAGCTCTGGGGGCAGCCAACACCCATTGGTGGATTCTGACAAAATGCTGCCTGGGAACAGCAGAGAACTGATAATTCAGGGCCATCCTTTATCTTAGAAAGTGTTGCTGTGCACTTCCCTGGTGGCGCAGTGGTTAAAAACCCGCCTGCCAATGCAGGGGACACGGGTTCGAGACCTGGTCCGCAAAGATCCCACATGTCGCGGAGCAACTAAGCCTGTGCCCACAACTGCTGAGCCTGCGCGTTACAGCCCGCAAGCCACAACTACTGAGCCCGCGTGCCACAACTACTGAAGCCCGCGCATCTAGAGACCTTGCTCTGCAACAAGAGAAGCCACCGCAATGAGAAGCCTGCGCACCGCAACGAAGAGGAGCCCCCGCTCACCGCCAACAAAGACCCAACCCAGCCAAAAGGGAAGTGTTGTTTCACTCCGCTCTCATGGCCCTACTTTGGTAGTTTAGAGTTTGCAAAGCCCTCTCCCACATACCTCATTCTATTTTATTTCTGCTAATGTTTGTTTTGTACATCACTGGGTGCATCACTTCTCTTCTGATGCACCTTTTTTTTTTTTAAAGCTTTTTGGTTTTGTTGTTGGTGCCAAAATACAGTTATTAACACAAAAATTTCTCCTATTCCATGTTAGGCCAATGTAAAAACTAGACACAAAAGTGCTAAATATTGTTTTCTGTTATTCTTCAGTAAATCTGGGTTTTAAAAAATACTCATAAGGTATTTTGTTTTTACACAATACTTTCCTCCTAATTCTTAACAGTACCTAAAATCACACATGCAATTAGAGCTTTATGCTCTGAACTTACTTGGGGAAAACAGACCAATTTTCAAGTTAATTGACAAAATGCAGGAGTGTAAAGAGTTGGTGTCAATATCATTTCATGATTCAACCCAAATCAATAAATTCACTGTCACTGCAGCACCAAAGAACGAGATATCCATCATTTCAATCAGAAAGGATACTGCTAAATGTACTGCTCTGACCTTGCGAAGACGGTGTTGTTACACAGCAGTTTCATCCAGGCGTTCTGGTCCAGGTAAGAGGTAGGTTAGATTTCCAGAGTCGATGGAGCCTGGCACCACTCTCTGCAGGTAGAGGGATGGCCAGGTCTTAGAGGACCTGGGGAAACCAGTCCACGGAGCTGTCAGGGAGATGCTGTGTGGTTACACAGTGCCCCCTCCTGGTCATTCCAGGAACACAGAAAACCTGGAGCATAATCATGACGAAAACCGGCAGATTCCTGAGCTTAAGAGAAATAGAGATGAGGGTGTGGCTGAACGATTTTTTTCTGCACCTTATGAGCATAATAATACCTGGAAGGATTGGCTGTGTCTGTAAATTCCTACTGACTGGAAGCCACCAAATAAAGTGGGAGATGTTGACTCCACCAGAGCAGGTCTGGCCTGGGAGTCAGGGAGACAGCCCGAGAGACTGGCGTGTGTTTGCTCACTGGGTCGAGAGCTGATTGAATCAGGAAGGGCAGGCAGAAACTAACCCTCTCTTCACCTTTGCCAGGAAATGGCACTGCGAGGCACCAGAGTGTCTAGGGCTAGGCTCGGGCACAGCCTATGGCTCACTGACAGATCCCCGTCTTCCACTCCTTTCCAAAGAAGGATCACCTGGGATTATCCAAAGCCCCCTCCCTTGCCTGGCCCTCACTGCCAGGTCAGGACTTTGCAGGGCACTCCCTGTGACGGGCGTGGCAGCTCACAGAGACCTCCATGGCCAGGGAAAGACATGCTTGGTCTGACTCAGGAGCCTGAGCCTGCAGGGTGCGGCTCACTGGCACTGAAGACAACGAAGCCTAAGGAGGAGCTCAGCATCCTTGCGGGCCGTCTTCAAGGAATTCCATTTTATTTTGCTGCTGGTTAAAGCTATGAAGCTGTAGAAGGCCTTGCCTGATGTTCACACGGCAAGACCGCTGGCAATTGACCCCGGAGGGCCCAAGAAGACTCAGTTCAGCACTAAGTTTTAAATATCTGCCTAGTACTTTCAAGATGGAAGAAATGAAAGTGTAAGGAAACCCCTTGTAATCCTCCAAGAGCTACGCCCACTGTAAGAACAGTGGGATAGATACACACACAGTGTCCTACTGGCCCAGGAAGTATGACATCCCCACAGTGAGTCTATTCAGGGGACCAGAAGAGTCCCGGGGTAGTGGGAATGGGAGGTGGCAGGGGCGGATGCTCATCACGGATAATGCAACAGGGATGGGACCTGAACTCTGGGCATCCAGCTGCCATCATTCGTTACTGGTTGCAACTGAACTCTGTTAAGTACTGACAAGCATTCCGTGCTGCCAATTTCCTGTCTGGAAGGATCCTTAACGCTGGAAATAACACACCACTACCAACACCAAAACCTCACCACTCAGCACTCTTTTAGCCAGAAGACAAATAAATGTTCATTTTTATATTGAGAATGTACCGCGTACAGGGCCCTCTTCTAAGTACCATATGTTATTTGCTTATATCACCCTCCCAGCAGGATTCTCAGCCCCATATTACGCGGGAGGAAACTGAGCGGCAGAGAGGTTAAACCCCTTTCGAGGGAACCAAGATATAAACCCAGCGATCTTGTGGCGAGGACCGCCTCGGTTAAGCACCAGCTAAGCTTCTTCCCGCTCAGAATGAGGGGGTCGGATGGAGCCAGGGCTCAGAGGCTGTCCCTTGGCAGGCGTATCAGGGCTCTTTACATTTTTGCATGAATGCTTTATTTCTTGGGTACAATTTTGGAATGCCGAGCTGAGGCCGCCACCTGTCCCGGTGAAGCCGGGGAGCCTGGGGGTGCCAGCTGCTCCCTCCGGCCGGAAGCTGCTGGGGCTTGTCCAGGATGGCTGTCTGCTTGCTGACCACGTGGGGCAAACAAGGGCAGCAGCTGCTCAGGGTCGACGGAAGAGCCAGCGTGGTTTGCAGAGTCAACAGACTCTAATTCGGACAAATACTGCCATGGACCGGGTCCTGGGACAGGCAAAGCAACGACGACTGTTGACACGGGTGTTCCCACAGGCTGAGTGGGAAATGGAGTGGCCAGGAATGCAGGGTCTCCCCCACCCCCAACCCGAGTTCCCCAGGGCAAGAACAGAAACCAATCCAAAGCCACGGACACCTTTCCCATTCACCGGGAGTGTGGCCAAGGGGAGGAGAAGGCTACCTCGGAGAGGAGGGGTCTGGCCGGGTTTGTCGCTTAAATGTTCCTACCAGCTTAGCAACCCTGCAGGTTTGCCCAGGCCCGATCTCAGAAAAGCAAAATGGGGAAAGGAAATAACACGATATCTCCTATTCTGAATAAAAACTAAATAAAGAGGCAGAGAGAGAGGTGTCAGTGCATTGTCTAGGCCGGCGCATCTCAAACGTCACTGCGCGTGTGCATCACGCTGGAGCAGGTAAGTGGATCTAGGCCTCCACGCAGCCACCCCATCTGTGCATCCTGGACACGTCACCTAGCGTTGCTGGATGTCCACCTCCACTTGAGCAGTCGGCACCTGCCTCATACGGCTGCTTAGAGACAGACCGAGATGGTGCAGGTAAAAGGCAGGGCACAGTGCCTGGCACGTGGTGAATGTTCGCTAGATGGCACATTCCTCGTTAATTTCAACAAGTTTTCATTCAACAAACACACAGCGTGTAGGGCCCCACGCGCCCCAGGTGGGGGTGTTGGCTGCTAACACAGCTGCACCTTCTCCAGAGAGCTGCCCTCCTCAGGACACCACATCCCTGAAAATGTCTGGAAGGTTACGCCTACTGACTGGTGTAGGTACAAAAGCCTGCCCCCCTTATCCCACGTGGGACGGCTCTAAGGTGCTGTTCGTGTTCCAGAACTCTCCAGGGAGCAGGCTGAGGCCACATGTTGGCTCAGTGTCTCCCCCTGCCTGACGCCCCTCACTCCTTGTGGATCATTTCCCCGAGAGTATGTCCTTCCTTAGTTGTTTGCACGTCTCAGACCTCCACCTCTGCTATTGCCAGGCTCAGGCGATACAGGAGTGAGGGAGAGTAACCAGCAAAGGGACAATTAATTACGGGAAGGAATTCCATAGTCGTAAGGCTGGGGTGGCGTGAGAGATCAGAGGATGGGTCCCTGATGCAGGAAAAGGCTCTCAGGAGGAAGAGGCACCTGACCCAGGCGGCATCCGCCAGGCACAGGGAGTGCGCGGCAGAGAGAAGGTCACCTTCAAGGCTCAGCGAGAATGTGGTGAGTCTGAGGATTTGCAGGGGCCCCTCGAAAGGCCAGTGACCAAGGAGAGGATTGACTGGCTCCAAAGTGACCCCTAATCCTTTCCTTCTGTGGACCGCTGGGGCGGGCGCGGGGCAGAATCGCCATGGCAACACGGACTGCAGCCCCTGAGGCTGTCTTCAGGATTATGCTGGCAGGACAACGCAGGTGCCCACAACCTCATGTACTGAGATTCTTGAGCTCTTCCCCGTGAAGAGCTTTGTCCAGGGTGAACCTGCACCCTCCTTCCCACCCACGGTGGAAAGAATAAGGTTGTACCTGGAGCAGTCACATCCGTAGAGAGTAGAATGGTGGATGCCTGGGGCTAGGGAGAGGGGACAGATTTTTCATTTGGGGAAGATGGAGAAGTTCTGGAGATGGACGGTGGTGACGGCTGCACAACAAAGTGAATGTGCTAGCGCCACTGAGCTGGATACTTAAAAGCGGTTCAAATGGTAAACTTTATGTTATGTGGTTTTTTACCACAATAAAAATAAAGAAAAAAAAGAGGAAGGAAGGCTACTGTCTAAATCTAAACTCAGGGCATTGAGTGATGCTGCGTCTTATGGTGTAAGATTAAGAAGTTACCTGAGACAAAATCCATAAAACATCATTTAGTACCAGAAGGCAGATGACAAGATAACCAGGTAAGCCATAAAAAGAAACGAAACTGAGCTGTTTGTAGTGAGGTGGATAGACATAGAGTCTGTCATACAGAGGGAAGTAAGTCAGAAAGAGAAAAACCAATACCATATGCTAACACATATATATGGAATCTAAAAAAAAAAAAAAGGTTCTGAAGAACCTAGGGGCAGGACAGGAATAAAGACGCAGACATAGAGAATGGACTTGAGGACACGGGGAGGGGGAAGGGTAAGCAGGGTCGAAGTGAGAGAGTGGCATGACATATATACACTACCGAATGTAAAATAGATAGCTAGTGGGAAGCAGCCGCATAGCACAGGGAGATCAGCTCGGTGCTTTGTGATCACCTAGAGGGGTGGGATAGGGAGGGTGGGAGGGAGACGCGAGAGGGAGGGGATACGGAGATATATGTATAGCTGATTCACCTTGTTACACAGCAGAAGCTAACACACCGTTGTAAAGCAATTATACTGCAATAAAGATGTTAAAGAAAAAAAAAAGATAACCAGGTAAGCCAGACCATACGTCTGTAGGTGGTGCTGATGCCCTCTCCTGGCAACAGCATCCCCCTGGTGAGTTCTGAGAACCCGAGCTGCAGGACTGCGTCTGGGATGATTCATCACCTTTCTGGCGAGCTACATCTCTCCTCCTCATCCACCTCTAGAATTGCGCGGAAAGCAATAAGAAGAATGCCAACGATAAGAATACCAACAACCATTTCTAGCTTGAGCTCACAGAACATCAATGTCGTCTGGGCACGTCACTTGTTACAACCAGAGTAGAAAAAAGACCCTGTCTTCCCACAGCCCCGAGGGCTCCAGCAGGGCAGGGCAGTCCTCTGATGCCTGTTCAGCACTGGAGGGGCCCCAGGGATGAGGGAAGGAAGCCAGGAGAGAAAGAGAAGGGAGAAAGGAGAAGGGCTCCCAGACCACCCAGTACCTAGCCCCTCCTTGGTCAGATAAGGGGAAGTTTGGCCCAAGACAGAGAGGTTAAGTCCAAAGTCACATGCTTTAGTTAGGTAAGCAGTGGCCCTGGCTGGGGTCAGAACCAGGCCTCCTGGTCCCTCATCAAGACTGCGTTATCCTAAAACTTGACAGTCCAGATGCCATTTGATGACTGGGTAAGTCTAATTAACTCCCACCTGGAACAACTGAACTTTTGTGTTGCTTTTATTTGTTTCTTTGATACCTAGTGTTTGCCCAGGTAAAGTCAACTTTTTAAAGATATGGAGTGGGGTCAGAGGCCTTGCTTTTTACACAGTGATAAGTATAGAAGAGTGGCCATGTCTCCACGGGTTCATTTGACTAACAAATTGAGGTTTTGTGGATCAAATTATCCACCAAAACTGCCTCCCTTGTGTTCGGCCCAAAGGAAAAAAAGGAAACAAAAAATCATTGAGTCCTGCCAACGCCAGCCCTGCCCATTATCCCCTTGAATCCTCATGGAAACCCAGAGACATCATATCTGCATGGTTACAGTTGAGGCAGCTGTGGCTCAGGGTCCTAAAGAACTGGCCCAAACTCACCCCCTGGCTGAATCAGGGTGCATGGCACAGCTAACATTTAGGCAGTACAGGGCCTAAAAGCGTTTAGCGTCTGTTGAATGAATAAGCGAACTCATATCCATCTGTCTACAGCATCCATACACTTGCCCCTTGACCGTATCTATAGTCATTATTTGGAAGGTGTCACAAAGACCTTAGAGATTATCCTCACTCCCACACAGGGTGACAGTGTAGTCAGATAGGAGCTAAAAACACCTGAAAGAGAAAAAGAATAAGCAAAACAGGTTTAATGAATCATTAAAGCCGACGAAACTGAAGGAATGGGAAGGGTGTTGCACAGTTCTTGACACATCACCTGTCACCAGGTTGTCATTGTCGCTGCCACCATGGGTGAGGACCAAGAAGGCTGTCAGGTCAGCAGGGCAGCACGGACGGGGGTGTAGACCAGAAGACCGGGCTCTCGGAAATCTCTCCCATGGTTGTCCTTCCTTTTCTCACCAACAGGACAGGGTCTAAACAGAAAGAAGCCTAATAAAGACTTCAAAGCCTCCCCGGGTGGAGAGGTTCTATGGGCCCGCTCATCGCCTTCCCGGCAGGAGTGCCTTCTGCTTACAGGCTCTGGGAGGACCAGACCCTCCGACTGCGGGTTATGGCAGCATCTGTCCAACGAGCTGAGAAGTGATCCGTCAGGAAGAGCTACCTGGAGTTCCTGGGCCCACCCAGATGTTCCTTTCATGTCTGCCTTCCCCAGGATTCAGCGGTTTATAGCCCTGGCCTCAGGAAATCTTGGAAGTTAGTTCAGTTAAAGGAGGCAACGCGCTATGCCAGCAAAACACAGTCGGGACCTGGTGACACGGGAGTTTGGCAATGATCAACTGCCCTGATGCAAGACTCGAAATTTGTTTTGAAAGAGGGGGGTTGGGGGAGGAGGTGGTGCAATCAATACTTCGAGTTTGTCCCGATTGGATGGGGTGTGTGCTTTCTTTTCCACCCTAGTTGTTGTTGAAGCTGTTTATTGAAAGGTTGTGCAAATATGATCAGTCGGCTCCAGGGCCATTAATAACCTGCTGGACAAAGCCGGCTCCATTCCAATTGATTTCGGATTTTTGAAAATGTCAAATTCCTTGGAACAGAGATGAAAGCCCCGGAGGGGTTGGCACCAACGTGTGAGATCTTTGCCTCCGCTGGCACTGATCCAGTGGATTCCGAGCTTGAACACTGTGGCACTGCCGTTTGCTTGCCAGTCTGCGTGAATCGGTGGTCCTGTAGCAGCGCTGGAGAGAGAGGAGGCGTCACAAACAAATACTCGAAGGCGCAAACCACTCACTCTGAAACCTCTCTCCCCACGGCGCTGCCTTCCAAAACTATCAGATCCAAGATCCTGAGAAAAGTTACACAAGGTTAGCTGTAGGGGACACACACACGAGAGGTGGCCAGTAGTGAGCCCAACCATTGTGGCCGGAAAACACGGATTTATACCCCAGCCCGCTGGGGTATAACCTGGAGCAAATTCATCTCTATTATAGTCACTGTGAACTGAGGATTTCATCATAAATTTCTTATTTCAGAAAAAGTATGTTCTCTGGGCCTTACCCATTTAAGAACTCAGATTCTAAACGTGGAGGCCGTCAGAGCCAAGGTCTCTATAATGTCCTGATTCGGCAGCTCCATAAGCTGGCCCACCACCAGAGCTTTGCATGCCACCATCAAAGGACACACACGGGAGACTTCCCTTGTGGTCCAGTGGCTAAGACTCCATGCTCTCAGGGCAGGGGCCCTGATCCCTGGTCGGGGAACTAGATCCCACATGCCGCAACTAAGAGTTTGCATGCCGCAACTAAAGATCCCACATGCTGCAACTAAAAAGATCCCGCGCACGACAACCAAGATCCTGCATGCTGCAAGTGAGACCTGGCACAGCCAAATAAATAATAAATATTAAGGAACAAAAAAGGACACACGCAGACAAGAAGAGAGCCATGCGTCCCGAGACGTGGCAAGACGCCAGGGCACAGCCTGCCTGGTCCATTAATTCAAGAGTCATCGGCCACAGTGTCACCGAGGGAGGCTCACCGAGGCTGCTCCTGTCTGCAGGTCACTCTGCCCATGTTGTCCCTCCCCTGGGGTCTACCTGGGGCTCCTCTCGGGGCTATTGGGATTGGATGGTCACTGCTGCCCTCCTCTCCCTGAGGTGTCCTGCGCAAACGCCTCCTCTCCACCAGGAGGCTTATCTCATATTCTAGTTGTCGCACTGAATTCTGAGACACCCCCTTCTCCAGGTGTGCCAAGGTAGAGTTAAAATTACAAGGATCCTGCAGAATGAGAAAGACTGGGAAGAAACGTGCTACCAGAGATATGTGCGATTAACGTGAACCATATTAACGTTTTCCAGTCGATTCAAAGATCATTTTTAACTTGGGCTGGATATCTTCTCAGTTGCCTCCAGAGTTCCACTCAACGAGAGTGTATGTAATTTCTGTAGTGTGTTTGTTAAAGCCCATATTTAGAACAAAGCCATTCGGAATGTAGATTGGTACAGCCACTATGGAGAACAGTATGGAGGTTCCTCAAAAAACTAAGAATAGGGCTTCCCTGGTGGCGCAGTGGTTGAGAGTCCGCCTGCCGATGCAGGGGACACGGGTTCGTGCCCCGGTCCGGGAGGATCCCACGTGCCACGGAGCGGCTGGGCCCGTGAGCCATGGCCGCTGAGCCTGCACGTCTGGAGCCTGTGCTCCGCAACGGGAGAGGCCACGGCAGTGAGAGGCCCGCGTACCGCAAAAAACAAACAAACAAACAAAAAACTAAGAATAGAGTTGCCATAGGATCCTGCAATCCCACTCCTGGGCGTATATCTGGACAAAACTATAATTAAAAAAGACACATGCACCCCTATGTGCATAGCAGCACTATTTACAATAGCCAGGACATGGAAGCAACCTAAGTGTCCATCGACAGAGGAATGGAAAAAGAAGATGTGGTACATATACACAATGGAATATTACTCAGCCATCAAAAGAATGAAATAATGCCATTTGCAGCAACATGGATGGACCTAGAGATTATCATACTAAGCAAAGTAAGTCAGACAAATACCATATGGTATCACTTATATGTGGAATCTAAAACATGACACAAATAAACTTATTTACGAAACAGAAGCAGACTCACAGACATAGAGAACAGACTTGTGGTTGCCAAGTGGGAGGAGGGGAGGGGAGGGAAGGAGTGGGAGTTTGGGATTAGCAGATGCAAACCAGTGTATACAGGATGGATAAACAACAAGGTCCAACTGTATAGCACAGGGAACCACATTCAACATCCCGTGATAAACCGTAATGGAAAAGAATAGGAAAAAGAACATATATATGTATACATGTATATAACTGAATAACTGAATAGCAGAAATTAACACACTGTAAATCAACTATACTTCAATAAAATAAATTTTAAAAAATAGAACAAAGCCACTTGCTGGTGAGTGGGTCCTATACAGACTGACATGAGGGGCCACCCATGTTGAGAGAAGGGCTTCATTGAGAGCCAACAGGAAGAAAGTTAATTTTTAATGAAAGCAACTTGTATAGAAACAAAAAGTGAATTTAAAACTAGTCAATTTAAAACACATTAATGGAACAACTCAGAACTTTAAAAGAAGTGCGTTTTAATACTCAAAGTTGAAAAAACAAAACAAAAATATAACTTGTTTTTGTATTTTTGTTATTGTACTTAGCATTTCATTTTCAAAAATAAAGCCTGCTGTTTCAGGTGCCTCAGCCTTCTAAGTGAAAGAACGCTCAGGACGGTGTGGTGAAATCTGCCCATATTAACTACCCACAGTAATCATTTTAACTGTTTCTGCTTTGAACGGCTTCACCCTGGGAGAGCAAACATCTCTGGCTCTTCACAGAAGCAGATTCCCTTCGAGAACTGAGAGACTGGTGGTGTTACACGGAGGGGGCAATTTAGACTTTTTCCTCTCAATAACTTTACTATTTCTATACTTCTTGATTAGCTCAAAATAGTGAAATGAATCAGGGCCAAGGGATGGGGAGCAGGGAAGGAGGGAAGCCGAGACCTGGAGACCAGAAGGGGGTCTGAGGAAACCCCGAGAAGGTGTCAGTCACCTGCTCTGACTGAAAGCACCCCAGTTTGGTCCAGCTGAGCCCAAACCCACTGGTAGTTGCCCTAAGCAGTTTACAAAAGTGCTGTCAATTAGCCAGAAACAGCACAGGTTTAATACATCTTGTGGTTTTACCCTGCAAAAAAACTACAAGGAAGAGAGTTCCTAGGGAACATTTTTCAGCTTCATGGGTAAAGAAGATGAAGACTTCGGGAAATGCTGAAAATGTTAACAAACTCCAGAAAGGAGGCAGAGAGCCTCTCAGCTACTCGGCTGTTTTGCTTCTTTTTCTCTTTTCATGGAAAGCACGAGCTCAAAGGAGCGGGGATGGGGTCACCGTGACCAGAAGGCGCTGAAGCTGGAAGTGGAGCCAGGAGAAAAGCTGTGTCTCTCGCCCGGGTGTGCTGCCTCCCACCCCAGGTCAGGAGTCCCCGACGGTTTCAGGTTGTTTCTGGGCCCGTCAGGAATCCTGACAGTACAGACCTGGAGAGGAAGAATGCAGTTTCCTGCACTCTGCACACTGCAGCCTGCTATCATTGTCATTTATGTTGGACAAACCCTGAAAGACACAGAGACACACTCACTAAATGTTCCATCTCACAGAAGCAGCTGATGCGGTCGAGTGACCGGAAGCCAGGTGGCCCTGAAGAGCAGGAGGACCAGCTGAAAGCTCAGGTGAAAGTGAACAGGGGAGAATGTCAAGCCCTCCGTTCAGGCCCCAACAACGTAATTTCAGAATTGGGAGACCTGAGCGTCACCTCCTTGACCAAGCTTCCCATCAATGCCACCCTCTTGTGTTTCCTGATTCCCTGCTGTGGGCTCTCGAGGGCAAAACCCCTGGCTGAGAGCAGGGACCACACCCACAGACCACCCAGGCCTGGCACGGGGTCCACATCTAACTCGTATTTGCCAAAAGAACAATTTCATGCATAGTAACAAAAGCAATTTTACACAACGAAAGCACAAAATTCCAAGATCAAACCATCACTGAGCTTGTGCACATCTGAGCAGGGCCACCTGGGGCATGTGGGGAGGCCGGGATGGGCACCTTGGTCACAGGAAGGACCTCTGAGGGGCTGCGATTGCATCTGGTGAAGAGCAATCCCACTGCCCTGGAGGATGGAATGGAACGGACCTCACGCTTCCATTACACTTTAAAATACTTGTTACATTTTGATTTTACAACAGTAAGAGTAACCTCTAGGTTTTAGAAATGAAATACTGCCTACAACTTGTTACATACTGTTAACTCTATTGGCCCAAATGGTTTAAAATATCCCAACTTCAACTTTACTTTTTGCTAACAGTACAAAATATCAACAGGTTCATTTATATGATCAATTTCCAAGTAACGGGTGTGACTTTGGATGTCCCTTCTTCCCTCAGGAATTCAGTTTCCTTTTCTGTACTAGATTATTTAAGTGCCCCCCTGAGTCTTAAAATTCTAGAATTCAGTATAAAATGAACAGGACCTCCCTGCCAAGTGTGGCATTCTAATCTGGAAGACAGTGAGCAGGGAATCAACTCTCATCCCTCCCTCCCTCCCTCCCTCCCTCCTTCCTCTTCCCCTCTGTCCATCAAACATTTATTTGTACCAAGCCAAACTCATTTCTCTGGTTAGGGGCATATATCGTGAGTGAGTCAGGAATACAGGTGTTCCCTCTGTAAAGGTCTTCCAGAACGTGTCTGTGCCCTTGCGGTGAGCCTCAAGGTACCCTCAAGCAATCCAGATGACTGGACCTGTGGACGGCGACAGGGACAGGGCTAGAACACGCGGGAGAGGAAGCCATGGGAAAACCCAGTCAAGAGCAAGGAACACAGCCGCTGGGGTGTCCCACAAGGGCGTTCGTTCACAAGATAGTTCCCTAATTCTACTGCCCCGTCGTTCAAGGACCCTCTCAACGTCTCTGCCCCTGAGAGATCATTTGAAAGGAGACCAAGGCAGGAAGGATCACTTTCCTCGGGCTCAAATTTACCATATGCTCTATCAGGAGGCGTAAGAAATCTGGTCCATTCTTACATATTGATAATTCTATGTTCCAGAGCAGATGTGGTGGTGTCTTAAACTTTCATT
The DNA here is from genome assembly GCF_003031525.2 of Neophocaena asiaeorientalis asiaeorientalis. Lineage (NCBI taxonomy): Eukaryota > Metazoa > Chordata > Mammalia > Artiodactyla > Phocoenidae > Neophocaena > Neophocaena asiaeorientalis. The sequence continues at coordinate 19,184,912 of NW_020174268.1, forward strand.
GTCCTGCCTTTGGGAGTTGTAGACAATCACAGTGTATTGTCTTTTTTGTTTTGTTTTATTTGAAAGCTAACCCCAAGAAGCATTATAAGCTAGAAACGGGAACTCTCGAAGGGGCCAGGATGTAGTGAATGCCTCCCCAGGAAATGCCTCCCCTGCATCTCTTTGTTTCCTGGCGGTGGGAGTGTGGGGTAGAGCGCAGTTCTTCTCAGGTCTGCTCCCACCCACTTCACACACAGCAGAGTGGACAGGGCCGGAGAGCCGGGGCTGCCCCCTGGCCACCTCCCTGGCACACCTGGCCCAATGCCTACAGTGAGGCCACCCTGGTGCTGCTGACCCCAGGGCAGAACATGGGTAAATGCAATCACCACCCACCCTGTGTGCACTTTATCAGGGAAATGGAGATCTGGCCTCCCAGGACCAGGCAAGAGTCGGGGGCCCAGAAACCTCGGGGCTCCTCTGACTTGGGCAGGGGGTCATCAGATGGTTTACCAGGAGCTGTTGGGGACACACGTGGGGCAGACCAGCTCTCTGTCCCCTGCCCAGGGACAGTACCTGGGACAGGGCTGCAGCGCCAGCACCCAGGCCTAGGTCTCCCTGGGGCATCTTGTCAGTGATATGCATATTTCAGAAATTGTTAGACACGGAGGACCAACTGTCAAAATCTGAGGGTCTGGACAGAAGCAAGGCCTTGCTCTCCCCAGTCAGCTTTCCTGAGTTTCCAATGAACCTGCCCCGAGAAAGGAACGGCTCCATTAGAGGCAGGAAGCAGTTCTTGGAGGAAGACGCCATAAGTGATTGTGACAAGGCCACCTTTGTCTGCAGAGGGGAGTCCATGCTCCCAAAGAGCAGGGACGGGGAGAGGGGAGAGTCTAACCTCAAAGCTCTAGGAGAGATGGACAGGCAGAGAAGGGCTGGGGACCATGCAGCTTGTCTGGGCGGACTCGGGAAAGTCCCAGCCCCCCACGGCTCCCAAGTCTGCGTCCAATAGAGAAAGCGGACGGCATTGCAAAAAAAACAAATGACAAACACATCCCCACAAAAGAAAATAAGCTAACTGAACTAACTAAAAGGTTCACCCTGGCTCAAGGGAGGTTAGGAGACCAGACACGTGCTACTTTGCCCCGTAAACCAGCATGTGAATGACCCCAGAGACGTCGCTGCTCACCCCTTGCTTGAGGACCAGCCTCTTCCGGTTCCCCTCCCCCCACCCCGATTGATGGGTCCGTCCCTGCACTTCACGTCTTGTGGCACAGTGACACCTGCTGACAGTCACGGTTACTAGGCGCCAGTGCTCAGAAATTAAATGGCCCCTTTATCCCTTACCTGAGAGCTCTGCGGGAGAGCGGCGCAAGCACAACAGCGAGGGTTTACCCGCTGTTCCTCCGCCCTCTTTGGGGCACTTTTAGTCTCCGAAGCAGCAAAAATAGCCTCAGGAGTGTCCACAACAAAATACCCTTCCTCCCCTCACCCTGCACAGAGGGCGTGAGAGTCACGGCTCGTGCACGCGCGCGCGCGCACGCACACACACCCCTCAATGTTAGAGACAAGAAGGGAGGGCCCAGTGACAGCTGAGGCACTTGGAAAAGTTACTGAAAAGGGATGCGAGTCTCTTCCCAGCACAGGGGAGACCCAGCCGCACTGGTCCAGGCGACCTGCTCAGTGAGTTAACGAGGAAGTCAGTGATCTCTTCCGAGACAGGCCAATCCACACACTCAGTGATCTATCTCGCTGCTTCCTGCAAAACCACTGTCATTCCTCTCGTTCCCCGGTCCTTGCCCTGGAACAGGCAAGGGCTGCTGAGCTGTCAGAGGAGCCCAGTTTTGAAAGATAAATTAATGAGTTCATTCAACAAATGGTTATGGAGTGTGTCTACAGTCCAGGCACTGCTGCCAGGAAAACAGAGAACAAGACCAGTAACACAAACGTGAAACATGAAGGATGCTCACGTTGTAGGTGGGAGAGAAACAGATAATAAATAAGGGACAAAGACACTTCCCAATGTCATAAGGGAGAGGACACGCGATCATGGTTTTATCGTTGAGGGTACAGAGTGAAAGCCTCCCTTAGACAGGTGGCATTTGGGTGCAGCTCAGAATGAACCTGACGAACCAGCCAGGAAGGGGAAGACCGTTCCCAGGAGGGGCTGCCAGGTGCCCAGACCCGTAGCAGGATGCTGAGGGGGCGCAGCGGGGGCACAGGAGAAAGCAGGAGATGCGTAGGGGGAGGCAGGCTACCTGTGCAGGTATCAGCCTGGAAGGTGACTTTTTTATCCTAGAGAAATGGGCGCTTCCCTACAATCCAGGCGAGTATGAGGTGTGTCAGATTTATGTTGCCGAAGTGGCATTTCCCCTTTAGAAAAGAATGTTTTGCCCAAGATGGAAGTCTCGTTGGGACAGGAATGAATAGAACTTTCCCAGTTGCAACGGTTTATTGTAGAGGAAGTAAATCAGATAGTGTTGGGTGGTGAAATCATGGGCAGATTCTTGTCAGTAGGAGGACAGTGACAGGCCCCAGCAAGAGAGGTGACCATGTGGTGACAGTGCCACCAGGTGGGGCTGTGGCCTCGAAAGTGGGGCCTGGCCCAACCCGCCTGGAAAGGGAGCCTCAGCCCGGCTTTTCTTTCCCCAGAGGGAAGGGGAGCTGCCGGCCATCTCAAATATCAACACAGACATTTCTTTGCTTTGTTTTCCAAGAACATGAACTCCTTCTCTTCCCCCTTTCATATCGTCTTGTGTCTGGAGGTCTCCTCCGCCCCAGCAGCCGCTCACTGGGCCAGTGCACCCCCATGGGGAGGAGGGGAAGGATGGGATGTTCAGGGAAATCGGCCCTAGTAATATTCCTAATAGGAGCCTGCTTGTCCGAGGTGTGAGGCTCGGGCACAAACTCCATAACAGAAAAGCACTTCTCCGTAGGGATAATTCAGGAGATGGAGGACAAGCAGGGATCATCTGAGTCCTTAGCAAGCCCAGCGTGGTGCCAGCTGGGCCAACGTCACCAACTCCTAGAGGAAGGCCTGTTATTGGCCCTGATGTAGATAAGGAATCTGAGGCTCAGAGAGGTTAAGTCAGTCACCCAGGTCACAGATTTGAAGCCAGACACTGACTGCACAGCCAGGAGATTTACTCCCTGTGAATCAAGGACAAACGGCACTTTCCAGATGAGTACAAGTAAGGATGCTGTTAAATCAGCTAGTGCACTCCTCTAGTTTGGAAAAGGAAGATGAATCCGGTTTTGGACAGATTTGTTTTGGGTACAGCAGGAGGCAAGCTTTTGTTTCCTGGAGTATTTTAGGAAGTTTCATGGGAGGTTAAGTGCTGAGGAAAGGACAGGAGATGCACAGGAGAGGAGGACATGGCAGGAGAGGGCCCAGCCTGGACCAGGGCCTGGAGGCAGGACTGAGCCTAGAACAGCCTCCAGGACAGCCCTGCAAAGCCCTACCCAGCACGGCCATCGGGAGACCTGGCAGGGAAACGCCAATGGCCAACAGTCTGCTGTCACACGTGTCCTACTGTCATCTGCTCTGCCACCTCCCACTCTTATGGGATCTGTGGCCTCTGAGGCTTTGAGTTTCCTCCCAGGGCTGGAGATTTCAGAGACCTGCACCTTTTAAAGGAGAGGCTAGCTGGGCACAGGGGGCAGGACATCTGCCCAGCAATGGGTGGGTCTCAGACAGTGGAGGGCCTTGGGCACCAATCAAGACACTGGGGTTTTAGAAACAGACTCACAGACAGAAAGCAAACTTATGGTTACCAAAGGGGAAAAGGGGGGCGGGGGAGGGATAAACAGAACTATGGGATTAACAAACTACATAAAATAGATAAGCAACAAGGATTTACTGTAAAACACAGGGAACTATATTCAATATCCTATAATAAACTATAATGGAAAATAATCTGAAAAAAATACATATGTAACTGATTCACTTTGCTCTACACCTGAAACTAACACAATATTGTAGATAAACTATACTTTTTAAAAAAGGACACTGGGGTTTCCATCCTAAGCCATGAAAGGGTTGGCACAGGGGACTGACATGGTGAAAACTAGGTTTTCAGAAAGATAAACCAGTGTCGGATTTAGGACTGATCAGCAACTGAAAGCTAGGGTGGCCAGAAGGATTATTTGATTAGCCAACCAATTGCGATTTCTTGTCTGCACTGCTTCCACAGACAGAGATGTCCCTTCCTGCCCGCCTCATTGCCCTCCACCTGGGGACACTCCCATTCATCCTTATGATCCAGCTGTAGGCTCTTCTCTTTGGAAAAGCCCCAGCCCAGCTCTCAGGCATGGCATCTCCAAGCGTGCATAGCCCACATAACAAGTGCATAACCCACAGTACTGCACTTGTTCAACAGGTCTATCTGCTTCCTGAACAGCTAGCAACTTGAAGACAGGGGTTGTGTTTTCTCCATTTTTATAACCAGCGTTCAGCTCAGCATGACAGACTGTGACGCTGAATGAATGATGAGGGATGAACTGTGAGGGCTGGATGAATGAATGAATGAATGCCTTGGTGACAACCCCGAGCAGAGTGATACTGGATGTTAGGGAAAGGAGTGGGCAGCATAAGGAGCACCCCTCTCCCTGTCTGACGAGCCTCCCAACCACGCTGGAGCTCTTCTCTGTGCAGATGGGTTTCGTGGGCAGGGACACTGTAACTATGAGTGAGCAGAATGTCTAACCCGCCCCGTGGTTGCAGCTGCCTGCTAAGCCACTTTCTGCGCAGGACCCAGAGCTGCAAGTGCACTTTGATTAAGCTGGCTCTTTTGTATCACTTTGTGCCACCTGCCAGGGCCACAGGCCACGTGAGTTTTCTACCTCTGGACTAATGATTATTTTCTAGGAGACAAATATAAATCACCATTTGTACACTGTATCAACTGTGCTTCTATATGAACCCTCACTGAGACACTGTGTCACTTTTACATTTGTGTTACTGGCTTGTCACACACCTGAACGTTCTCCGCCAGTGACACCAGTCTGTATCTGCTGGTATCTATGCTTTGTCCAAAGAACGCTCCTTGAGCCCTGGAAATCACAGTTGACATCTGCATCATTTCCTTCTCTGGGAAGAAGCAGAACACCAAAAAGGAGAAACTCCAGAATTGGATGTGGCCTTAACAAACACAAACCTATGGCTGTTTCCCCAGTGACCCAGCTCTGAAGCCTCCCCGTTTGGGAGAGGTCAGATGGCAGAGTGGTCAAGTGTTATATCCCACCTCTGCTAATCGTTGGCTGTGTCACCTCGGGCAACTTACTTAACCTCTCTGAGCCTCAGCACTGCCATCTGTCGGACTAAGTCAGTGTCACACCTACACAGAGACAGCACGGGCAAGCACTGCAGACGTGCGCTGTCCTAACCTCCCTGGGAGCCGGCCTCTCCGGCCCTGCCTCCGAAAGCCTGGTCCACAGCTGGGATGAGGCCGTCTGGATACTGCAGAATGAGGACTGAACGGAACTGTGTGTTACCAGGTTTCCATCAACCCAGAACGCAGCCTCTTAAGTGGGACACAATGAGGTTTTCAGCAGGTCTGCAAGTGGTTTCTCTGACGATTGTCAAGCATGAATCACCACGTCTGGGCCAATCCTGTCTTCCTCCAGCCTCCCAGGCTCTGTAGGGGCACGAGACATTGTCCTTCAAAGGGTGGAGTTGCGCCTCCCAAATCCACATCTTCCCAGAAACACGTCTATCCTTCTAAACTCCAATGGCCTTTTCTGGAGTTTCAGACAGAACAATATGAAGACAGGATGTCAACCAGCCATGTGGCGTCTGAGTCCAAAGCAGCAGCCACCACTCTAGACCATCAGGAACACACAAAACGCAAGGACTCGGTAAATATTTACTGAACGCTTTACACGGAAGGCACAGCCCTTGACTGTGGCCCTCTGTGGAAAAATAATCATGATTTCCCCAGTGAGTAAGTCAGCTTGTGTTTATCTTCCGTATGTTTTTTAACCAAGATATGTTATGGTTCCCTTTGTGGTGGGTAATGCTTAGCAACCCAATTGCTTTGGATTTATTCCAGTTGGCAGAATATCCTAAGTTGGGTTTTTGTCTTTTTGCCCCGACAACTCACCCGAGCATCTATTTTACTGCCTCTGTGTGCGATGCCCGAAGCCATGTGTTTGTTACTCAAATCATTCCTTCGCTTTCCCATTTCCACACGCGGGAGGAGCCTGGCACACACCTTCATTGCCATGTGAGATCGATGCCCTATCTTGCCTTCCTGGCTGCAAAGTTCTTTCCTCTGACCAAGACTGTGGCCACAGGACACACCACCAGGGCACGCCGCAGTGTCTGCTTCGTCAGGACACATCCCACCACCCGGTGGGGCTGGAGCTCCTTTCCCAGGATGCATCCGTCCAGCAGCTGGTGTGATTGCCTCCTGGGCCGGCTCTTCCAATTTCCCTAAGTCTCCCCGATGTCGGGTCTTCTTTCGGGGCCTCGAGGTCAAGCTGAGCCCGGGCAGGTGCACCAGCATCCTGAAAGAGGCAGCCGGATAGGCAGCAGCCTTGCAACCCAGCACAAGCAACCCGGCCACTCTCATCAGCAGAGAGGGGGATAAAGAGAACCTGCCTGGCTGGGGTAGTTACGTTGCTTCTGGGTTTCTTCAGGCCACGCCAACTAGACCTCATTTTGGCATTCCTGAAGCCTGGGCTGCGTGGGCCTTCTCTCTCCACCCAATTCCTTTCCAGTTGGCCCTGGCCAGACTCTCCTGTCCTCAGGAGCAGTGCCCAGCCATGCCCTGGGGTCGGCCACGCCCCCCCCCCACCCTGAGCCAGGTACCTTGGCCTACTTTGGTGGGATGGGAAGATGAGACACTTGGTGCTTTGTCCCAAAGCCTGCAGGGCCCACAATACTGAAGCTGTGGAAAAGACCCAAACACCCAACGCCGTTGAGGACACTGGTGGCATCTCCGGTGGCTGCTCAAGTTGCTAGCTTCCAGGGCGTCTGCTGAGCCGTCCTCTAGATCGTACGTGGCTTGTCTCTCCATTCCCATTAGCCACTTCCCTGTGCCCTCTTGCACGAGGCCACGTGCAGGGTAAGCAGCAGGATGGGAGGGGACAGGCCCTGGTAGTTCTTAGAATGCCTGTCGCCTCCCACCCCAACCCCTTCACTCACTCGTGCAACTGGTACGTCTTCAGTACCTACTACTTACCCTTGCGCTCTGTGCTGGGCATTCAGTGGTGAACAAAAGAAAAGCAGGGCCTGGCCTCGTGGGGCTCACAGGCTGGCGGGGGATGGCTGTACCCGGCACGGTAAGTGCCTTGATAGGGAGCATGGGGCGCTCTGTTTTAGGATGCTGGGCACCCCCAGAATCTGGGAAGGCTCCCCAGAGTCTCACTGCCCTGGCACCAAACTTGAGGAGTCGCTCTCATACCCTTCAGAGAGCCCCCTCCCCAGAGGGCCCACAAAGAGACTGCTCGCAGGGGCTCCACGGGTCCTGCAGGCAGGCCAGCAGCCCTCCTCCTGGGCACCCTGTGGAGGTTCCACCCGGGAAGCCTGACCCCCATGCAAAGTGCCCAGCGTGGTGCCTGCCCCAGAGCCAGTCAGCAAAGGGGGAAACTGTTCTCACTTAATGGACTTTCAGCCGAAGATAAGGGGCTGCGTGATGAGACTATTAGTCATTTGCTCACCAACAGTCCACGCAGGAGAGCTGGGGGGCAGGGGAGACAGACATGGAGTGAGAAGGGCCACAGGACAGGGACCCGGGGATGGGCAGGCACACTCCCCTTGTGGCCACCGGGATTCCCATAAAGAATTAGGATCCTTCCTTGCCTACGGTAATTTCTTGCAGTTTTATTTTTCTGATAGAATAGCAATAACTTGCCTTCCCTGTATCAGGAAGTTTGCTTTTCTCTTCCTCTTGTCTCTCTTGTTCGCCTCTCTCTTCTCCTGTTCTCCAACACCCTCTCCATACTTTACCACTTGAAAGTAACGCAAATTAAATGGGATGAAAAGAGGCATCTTGATCCACCAGCTCTGAGCAAAGGGAAATGTGCATCTCTTCAGTTCCTCCTAATTATTCATTTCCTTTCTCTCTTCCCATCTTGAAAATAATTGCTGCATGACTAGTTTTCCCTGGATGAGAACTGGAAGTGGTGAGGCTGTCGGCAGTGACTGAGCTTGCCCTTCCAGAATCTTCAGTGGCGGTGAATCTTGACGGCGCGCTCCTAAGTGTGGCCGTGTCCCTACAACAGAAGGAGGGGCAGCGGAGGCACCAAGCAACACTCCTTCGTAAGCATGACGCCACGTCACTATCATATTTAATATTTATGGCCCACTTACAGTATATCTGGTGTTAAGTGGAGGTATAAAAAGTTCAAAGTCAATAATAACAATAATCCCTCTTATCTGTCGTTGATAGTTTATGGTATGGCTTCACGTACATTCACAGGTTGAAAAATGTAGTGACTTCTGTCCTTCTGCAAGTCAACCCTGACCATGCAGGATCTGAAGACCTTCAAGGTCATTGCAAAGAAGAAACCTCTAGATTAAAGAGGAAAAATAGACATAACAACTAAATGCAATATCCGACCCTGGACTAGCTCCTGTCCTGGAGAAATGCTAGAAAGCTCGTTATTGGCCAATTGACAAAATTTGAAAATGAAGAGTAGATTAAGTTAAAATTATCAATCTATGGGCTTCCCTGGCGGCACAGCGGTTGAGAGTCCGCCTGCCGATGCAGGGGACACGGGTTCGTGCCCCGGTCCGGGAAGATCCCACATGCCGCGGAGCGGCTGGGCCCGTGAGCCATGGCCGCTGAGCCTGTGCATCTGGAGCCTGTGCTCCGCAACGGGAGAGGCCACAGCAGTGAGAGGCCCACGTACCGCAAAAAAAAAAAAAAAGAAAGAAATTATCTATGAAAATTCATGAAGTTGATGACTTTGGTTATGTAAAAGGATATCCCTGTTCTTAGAAAATACTCACTGAAGTTTTTAGGGGGAAAGGTTCTTGGTATATGTAACTTACTCCCAAATGGTTCAGAAAAAAATTGAGGTAAGGGGAGAGAGAGAGAATGATAAAGCAGTAAAGCAGATTGATTAAAATGTTAACAACAGGTGAATCTAGGTGAAGGGTTTATTAATGTTCCTTTTACTATTCTTATTTTTGAAGTTTTTCTGTAAATTTGAAATTACATCCAAATAAAAAGTTAAATGACTTTTCTTTGCCCTCATGTTTTAGTTTTTGCCAAAATTCAGATGCCTACCTCCCCGGGGCTGGGCCAGATCTGAGTCTCTGGATTGCAGTGAGACAGCAGCTGCGGACACCCCGAGGCAGAGCCCAGGATGACTCTCCCTTTATTTCCCACTAGCGCTTTGCTGAGCAACGTCTGGGTTTATTCACTGCTCCTGCCCTCTGTCTGAAGGTGAGATGCTTCAGACGCCCAAAACTGTCCCGGGCCCTTGGTCCTCGCTCCCTTTGTGACAGAAGACGTGGCAGGTTGATGGTTATGGTGTTGGCTTGAAACCGATAAAAGAGGGTTCGATTCCTTCCTTTCCTGATTATTTTAGATTGATGTTAAGTCGTTCCTCAAATGTGTGATATGGTGGAGGACATCCACTGAACCACTCTAAATTTGTGGTAGTAAGTTCTACTGCTAGGACTTCTCGTTTGGATGCGAATGCCTCTCAGATAATGAAAATTATCAACATGACAGCTGTCAGGGAGATGAATGAGCCTATGGATGAAATAGTATTTCATGCCGTGTAGGCATCTGGGTAGTCGGAGTATCGTCGAGGCAGGCCAGACAGACCTAAGAAATGTTGTGGGAAGAAGGTTATGTTGACGCCTACAAGTATGATTACGAAGTGGATTTTTGCTCATGTTGAGTGTATATCCTGGGAATAGTGGGAATCAGTGCACAGACCCTCCTATGAGAGCGAAGACAGCTCCTATTAAGAGTACACAGTGAATGGGCTTCCCTGGTGGCGCAGTGGTTGAGAGTCCGCCTGCCGATGCAGGGGACACGGGTTCATGCCCCGGTCCGGGAAGATCCCATATGCCGCGGAGCAGCTGGGTCCGTGAGCCATGGCCGCTGAGCCTGTGCGTCCGGAGCCTGTGCTCCGCAACGGGAGAGGCCACAAGAGTGAGAGGCCTGCGTACTGCAAAAATAAATAAATAAATAAATAAATAAATAAATAAAATAAAGCACTGGGGCCTCCGTGGGTCCTTAATACACGAAAAAAAAAAAAAGAGTACACAGTGAAAATGTGCAACTACGTAGTAGGTATCATGAAGGACAACATCTAATGAGGAGTTAGCTAGGACAATACCTGTTAACCCACCAACTGTGACAAGGAAGATGAAACCTAGGGCCCCCATCATGGTTGGGACCATTTAATATTACCCCCATGGAGTGTTGCTAGTCAACTAAACACTTTTACCCCTGTTGCGATAGCAATAATTATAGTGGCTGATGTAAAATATGCTTCTGCGTCAACGCCTATACCTACTGTGAACATGTGATGGGCTCATACAATGAACCCTAAGGATCCGATTGATATCATAGTTCACACCATGCCCATATATCCGAAAGGCTCTTTTTTTCCTGAGTAATAGGTTATAATGTGTGAAATTATCCCAAACCCAGGTAGGATTAAAATAGATACTTCAGGGTGTCCAAAGAGTCAGAACAGATGCTGATATAAGACTGGATCCCCTCCTCCAGCAGGTCAAGAACGGTTGTGTTTAAGTTTTGGTCAGTTAGTCGTATAGTGATCCCGGCTGCTAGTACAGGTAATGATAACAGAAGTAACACTGCTGTGATTAACATTGATCATACAAATAGTGGTGCTTGATATTGGGACATAGCAGGTGGCTTTATATTGATAATAGTGGTAATAAAATTAATAGCCCCTAGAATTGAGGACATACCAGCTAAATGTAGGGAGAAAATAGTAAGGTCAACTGAAGCCCCTGCATGTGCTAAGGTTTCCCTCCAAGGGCAGGTACACAGTTCAGCCCGTACCTGCACCGGCTTCAACTATTGATGACGCCAGCAATAATAAGAAAGGGGGGGGAGTAGTCAAAAACTCATGCTATTTACACAGGAGGAGCCACATCAGATGCGCTGATCGTTAGAGGCGCCAGTCAATTTCTGAAGCCACCAATTACGATGGGCATGACTGTAAGTTATTACAAACGCATGGGCTGCTACTACTACCTTGTAGATTTGGCTGTCTCTGAGTAGTGTTCCAGGCTGGCCCAGTTCAACACGCACTAGGTAGGCTCAGGCCGGCATCTCCTATTCTGGCTCAGGCACCAAACAGCAAGTATAAAGTACCGATGTCTTTGTGGTTGGTTGAGAACAATCAGCGGTTTATGAGCACAGGTGAAGTGGCTGAGTAAGCATTAGACTGTAACTCTAAAGACAGGGGTTGAGTCCTCTCTTTACCAGGCCCTGCGGTGAATTGTTTACATTGAATTGCAAATTCAAAGAAGCAGCTTCAGTTCTGCCGGGGCTTCTCCCGGCTTTAGCAGGAGAAGATTGAAGCCAGTTGACTAGGGTATTTGGCTGTTAACTAAAAATTCGTGGGAGATGTATCCCTCCAATCTAGTGAGGATTTAGCTTAATTAAAGTGTTTGATTTGCATTCAATTCATGTAGGATATAGTCTTGCAACCCTTATTAGGCAGGAATTGAGTAAATTATACTTGCTCAGGGCTTTGAAGGCCCTTGGTCTGGTTTAACCTAAACTCCTATTCCAACACTGATACTATTGGTGTGAGAGGAAGGAGTATTGTGGATATTATGATCATGGTTGGTAGGATTACCTGCTTTGTAGAGTCAAATTGCCATTTTATTTTTATGTGGTTTGTGGAGGGGAACGTGGTCAGAGCTGTGGAGTGAGTCGCATGTAGAAATACAAGTTAAGTAGTGCTGTGATGGATATTAGTGTGGGTAAAATAATGTTCCTGTTTTCTGTCATTTCTTGGATAACTATTCATCTGGGTATGAATCCTGACAGTGGCGGGAGCCCTCCTATCGATAGCAGGGCGGCTAGGGGGGCTGTGATAACAGGTGTACTGTTCCATGTGTGAGATGGCGATAATGTAGTGGTAGCTGAGCTGGGAATGAATAACATGAATATAGTGAGGGTTATCATGATGTAGCTTACCAGGTTCAGGGTCGTTACAGTTGGGTTATATAGCGAGATGGCTGTTATTCATCCTATGTGGGCGATTGACGAGCAGGCCACGATTTTTCGGAGTTGGATTTGATTTAACCCACCTCACCCTCCAATTAGAATGGACAACACGGGGCTTCCCTGGTGGCGCAGTGATTGCGAGTCCGCCTGCCGATGCAGGGGACACGGGTTCGTGCCCCGGTCCGGGAAGGTCCCACATGCCGCGGAGCGGCCGCTGAGCCTGCGCGTCCGGAGCCTGTGCTCCGCAACGGGAGAGGCCACAACAGTGAGAGGCCCGCGTACCGCAAAAAAAAAAAAAAAAAGAAAGGACAACATGGATACAGATAGTATTAGGCTTAGGTTGACTGATGGCGAGATTTGGTAAACAACTGACAGGGGTGCAAGTTTTTGTCATGTCAACAGGATTAGACCTGCCATTGATGGGATGCCCTGTGTTACTTTCAGCACTCAGAAGTGAAAGGGGGGTAGTCCTAGCTTTATGGCCAGGGCTACTGTTATTACTGTTGATGCTGCTGGATTGAATATTTTTGTAATGGTTCACTGGCTGGAAGAGAGTAAATTGATGATGACTGCTAATATAAGTAATATTGATGCGGTGGCTTGTGTTAAGAAATATTTAGTGGAGGCTTCCATGGCTCATGGGTTGAAATTTTTTATTATAACGGAGATAATGGCTAGCATATTTATTTCAAGTCCAATTCAGACTAGTGATCAGTGGAAGCTGGTTATTACAACCACAGTCACTAAAACAACAGTTGTTAAAATAATGATAGAAGTAATGGGGTATAAACCAATATTCACGGGGTATGGGCCCGATAGCTTATTTAGCTGACCTTACTATAGATAGAATGTGGTGTAATATGGTAGCATGGAAAATTCTGAACTCTCAAGGGTAGGCTCAGCTCCTATAGCTCTAGAAGTAAGACTTGGAACTCTATTATTTACTCTATCAAAGTTACTCTTTTATCAGACATACTCCTTATGCTTGTGGGGGGTGCCTGCCATCATGATGGGTAGTGGTACGTGTCATATGCACAGGGCTAGGGTTAAAGGCAGGACATTTTTTCAGAGTAGGTGTATTAACTGGTCATATCGGAATTGCGGGTAGGACACTCGAATTCATAGGAAGGACACTGTTAATAACAGTGCTTTGATGATGAACTTGACTGTAGATAGCTCTGGTGTCTGTGGGTTGTGAAATGCTCCCAGGAACAGGATTGTTGCAAATATATTTATTATAATGATGTTAGCATATTCTGCTAGGAAAAACATAGCGAAAGGGCCTGCTGAGTATTCTACATTAGAGCCAGATGCGAGCTCGGACTCTCCTTCTGTTAGATCCAGCGGGGCTCGGTTGGTCTCTGCCAGGGCAGAAATAAATCATATTATGGCCAGTGGCCATGATGGGAAGATCAGCTATAGTTGCACCTGTGTTGTGGTGAGGGTTGATAGGGTGAAAGACCCATTTATTACAAGTACAGATAAGAGAATAATTGATAGTGGTACCTCGCATGAGATTGTTTGTGCCGTTGCTTGTAGAGCCCCGATTAGTGTGTACTTTGAGTTGGAGGCTCATCCGGACCATAAGATAGAGTACACGGCTGGACTTGATATGGCTAGTATAAATAGCACCCCTAGGTTTATGTTAATGAGTGGATATGCCATGGGTAGGGGAATTCATATTGTTAGGGCTACAGTCAGGGCTAGGATCGATGCGATGATGAATATGGAGGTGGAAGATGTAGCTGGTTGTAGCGGTTCTTTAATGAATAGTTTGATTGCATCGGCAATGGGTTGAAGTAGGTCATGTGGTCCTACAATGTTTGGTCCTTTTCGGAGTTGTATGTAGCCTAGGATTTTTTATTCTCCTAATGTTAACAATGCTACGGCTAAAAGAATAGGAATAACAAGCATTAGGATATTGATTATAAACATTTTGTTAGGGAGACAGTTTGAAGCTTTGGGTATAAAGGTTTAAGTTTACGCAATTACCGGGCTCTGCCACCCTAACTAAAACCCTGGTCTCGGGTGATTGTTTTGTGTTTGCTTATTAAGTTGAGATTATATCATTAATTGTTTTAAAGGCACTTGTTTAAAGTGGGCCTTATTTCTCTTGTCGTTTTGTACTGGGAGAAATACATAATAGATAGAAACCGACCTGGATTGCTCAGGTCTGAACTCAGATCACATAGGACTTCAATCGTTGAACAAACAAACTTTTAATAGCGGTTACACGATTGGGGTGTCCTGATCCAACATCGAGGTCGTAAACCCTATTGTCGATATGGACTCTAGAATAAGACTGTGCTGTTATCCCTAGGGTAACTTGTTCCGTTGATCAATTTTTTGGATCAATAAGTGATGCTATGCTTTGACTAGTGATCTAAGGTTTAATCACTCAGAGGTATTTTTGTGCTCTGAGGTCACCCCAACCAAAATTGTCAATCCATGTGAAATTCCGTTATCCCTTGGTGGTTTAATCATGTTTTTTTTGGATTAACTAATTGAAGCTCCATAGGGTCTTCTCGTCTTACTTTGTTATCCCCGCCTTTACACGGGGAGGTCAATTTCACTGATTAAACGTAAGAGACAGTAAAACCCTCGTGTGCCATTCATACAAGTCCTTATTTAGAGAACAAATATTATGCTACCTTTGCACGGTCAGGATACCACGGCCATTTAACAGTTGTCACTGGGCAGGCAGTGCCTCTAATACTAGTGATGCTAGAGGTGATGTTTTTGGTAAACAGACAGGGTTTGTGTTTGCTGAGTTCCTTTTACTTTTTAAAATCTTTCCTTGGGTGCACACATGTGTTGGATTAACGGCATATTTAATGAATAGTTTAGTGTTGGGCTATATTTATTTACTGTTAATTACCAGTATATTATTAGTTGCTGATGTAAACTTGTGCAAGGAGAAATGTGTCTTGTTACTTATATTAACAGTATTGCTTCTATAATTTTATAGATTAGTCCGGTAATAAGACTAGGTGTTAATTTATTTAATACTGACATTAAGATATATTTATTGTTGAGCTTGAATGCTTTCTTAATTGATGGCTGCTTTTAAGCTAACTATGGTGTTGTTTTGTTTTTACTCTCTAGTTAAGGTTGTGCCCATCTCTAAAAAGCTGTACATTTTTCGACCAACGTTGAAATACACATTGAAACTTATAAGGGGTTCTTGGTATTATTTAACGTTGAACTGAGATTATTTTTCTGGACAACCAGGCTCGTTAGGCTTGTCACCTCTACTGACGAATCTTCTATTTCGCCACATAGATGAGTTTGTTCTAGTAACTGTTCATAAGTAGCTCGCCTGGTTTCAGATGGTTTAACTTCAGTTCTCTTTGTTAAAATTTTGCTAGTTAAATCATTATGCAAAAGGTACAAGGGGTAAGCTTTGCTTTTTGTTACTTTTAGTGTTTCTTTCATCATTCCCTTACAGTATTTTCTCTATAGCACCATTAGTATTTAAATTTCTGTCTCCTATACTTTAAATGTTAGGCGAATGTTTTATTTGATTGGGTCATGCTATTATAATGGAGAGGGGTGTGGGCTAGATTTAGTTCAAGACATTCAGAGGTTATGAAATCTTCTAGGTGTAAACTAGGTGCTTTATTTAAGCTATGCTTTGATTTATCCAAGCACACCTTCCAGTATGCTTACCTTGTTACCACTTATCTCCTCTCATACAATCGACTAGTATCTGCCAGCAGGTTGTGATTTTTGTCATAATGCTCGAGGAGGGTGATGGGTGGTGTGTGCGCTTCACGGCCTTATTCCACTAAGCACTGCACTCTTGATTTACTACTAAATCCTCCTTTGGTTTTTCGGTTTCATAAACTTTCGTGTAGATAAGAGAATGTTCTGGGTGTAGAAAATGTAGCGCATGTCTTCCCACCCCATGGGTTACACCTTGACCTAACGTTTTTATGTGCTCTAGTTGTGCTTACTTTTACTCCTTTTTAGGGTTTGCTGAAGATGGCGGTATATAGACTGAATTAGCAAGGGCTGGTGAGGTTTATCAGGGTTCATGGATTATAGACAGGCTCCTCTAGAGGGGTGTGAAGCAGCGCCAAGTCTTTTGAGTTTTAAGCTGTTGCTAGTAGTACTCTGGCGAATAATCTAGTTCTTGTAATTATTTGGGTTTAGGGCTAAGCATAGCGGGCTATCTAATCCCAGTTTGGGTCTTAGCTGTCGTGTAATCAGGATGTGCTCAAGTCACTTTTGTAGTCTATTTTTACTTTAATTATGGCTTTTTACAGCTTAATTAAAATTTAACTTTATTTTGCATTACTCTTTAACACGCTTTACGCCATATTTCTATTAACTT
The DNA here is from genome assembly GCF_003031525.2 of Neophocaena asiaeorientalis asiaeorientalis. NCBI lineage: Eukaryota > Metazoa > Chordata > Mammalia > Artiodactyla > Phocoenidae > Neophocaena > Neophocaena asiaeorientalis. Next base: position 19,201,400 of record NW_020174268.1, read on the forward strand.
GGGTTGATCGTATGACCCTGTGGCTGGCATGAAATTTACCAGCCCTAATTAATATGGCTGAGTCGAACTTTCGTTTATGGCTTAATTTTTATCACTGCTGTCTCCTGCAGGGGTGTAGCTGAGCAAGGCACTGTGAGCTACTGGTACAGAGTGCTTGATACCTGCTCCTTTTAACCATAGTGATTTAGAGGGCATTCTCACCAGAGTGTAGATACATGCATGTGTAATTCTATTAAAAATTAAAAGAAAGGCTGAGACCAAACCTGTGTGTTTATGGAACTAGCAAGCCCATCTAGGTGTTTTCAGTGCCTTGCTTTAGAGGTTTACGCTACATCAACTTGTTGTGTACAAGTGATAGTTATATCGCTGTGTTATGCGGCTTGTGTCGGATTTAGTATTAAATTTTTGATAAAGCGGCTAATGAATCTACGGGATGTCTGTCTATATGGGTGGTGAATATGTAAGTAGTTTATTGGTATGATGGGGGTGTTTTTGAGGTTGCCTGTTTGATGGTTTTTATGTTCACCCCAACTCGGCACCACAGGTACGAGTGGGGCAAGATGCAGTGTTTCCACCCATTTTTTTGACTTGTGAAGACTTTGGCACTAATCGTGACCTTCTATTACCTTTTTCAGGAGCTTGAGGGACAATCTTCCTCAATTTTTACAAAGTATTTATTTACTTATTTGGTTGCACCGGGTCTTGGTTGCAGCACGTGGGCTCCTTAGTTGTGGCATGCATGTGGGATCTGGTTCCCTGACCAGGGATGGAACTCGGCTGCCTGTACTGGGAGTGCGGAGTCTTAACCACTGCACCACCAGGGAAGTCCCCTTCCTCAATTTGTAAGGAAACATAAAACACAAACAAGCAGACTGTGTATCTTAGGATTCAGCGAGGCTTTGCCCCCAGGATTCACTCCATCGTCAGGAAGGCAGGGAGAAGCTCAGGAAAGGAGCATCTGGGGAGACTGACCCCAAAGAGATGCTGGGAGTAGGTTCAAAGGCAGTAAAGCAAGAGGTTCACGGGACACAGCAGTAGATGATGTGGGTCCAGCCAAAGAGCTGGGTGTCCCCACAGGTGGGCAGAACCTACTGGCCCTCAAGGAAGCCAGTCAGAGGAGACAGGACTCAGCTGCAAGTCTAGGGTGAGAAAAGCAAAGGTCCAGCTGAGAGCGTCCAGGACGCCAGGCCTTACCCAGAACAGGGTCCCGATCCCTGCTACAAGGCTGGGCCCCGACATCGGGCAGAGGGGTCATCAAGCGCCCTTGTGCTGAGTCCTGAGTTCACCAGGGCTTTTCTGGTTACAAGCAGCAGAACCTCTCGTGACCTAGGGCAGCTCATGGGTTCCCGGACCCTGGGCTCAGGAACCGCAGCTGGAATCACAGGGAAGCCGGCCCTCCACCTCTCTGGCCCTCACCTCTGCTTCATTTCTCCCCCTTTCAGGTCTACCTTCTCTTTCTCAGACTGCAAACAGAAGTAGCCATAGACTTCCACATCACAATTTAGCCCCTAGAGAGAGACTGATTTTTCTACCAGGCCCAATTCTAAACTCCTATACGAGGAAGTGGCTCAGAGTTTACAGTTTGCCCACCCCTGGGCCAGTCGAATACAGTGGGGAAACCGGGGTGCATTGTTAAAAACATGGCAGTCTCCATGGACGGAAGGATGGATGCAACGGGGGTGGGGCAGTTTCTAAAAAGCAGGTACCAGGAAGACCACCCAACAGAACACAGTCCAGCTGGGGTCTGACGAGGCAGGCTGCAGAGTTAGGGGACTTAGTTACACGTCTCACCTTAGGGGTTGCTTCTTAGGGGCTATTTTGAGAAGCTTGAGACTGGCTGTCCCTGGGCATGTGATTAATAGAAGGTCTAATTAACAGTCAAAACCTCTAACTCAGCAGAGACAAGCTGTGAGGCAAAGGAGTGAGTACTAGGACTTCCCCAAACCTCCCTGCTCTCTCTGGTTAGGGGGACAACTCAAGGAATGGTGCCTCTTCACGTGCTTCCTTGTTCGGCACCTGCGGTGTCCAGCACTGCCTGGGGCACTCCTGGAAGAGAGGGTCGGAGAGCCTCCCCTCCCAGTGATGGAAACGGCTCACAATGATCAGCACTCTAAGATAAGCACGAGCAGAGCGCCAGGGAGAAGAGAGGGGCCCTGAGGTGCCTGGCGAGCTGAACTGTGAGAGGTGATCCCAAAGAGGCTGGTCCAGCAGAAAGAACAGTGAACGAGGCATCGCAAGGTCTGAGTTTTTGTCCTGGGTCTGCGACCCTGGGGCCAGGGCTAGTCAAGGCAAGAGAAGTGCCTTGGGTGCAAAATCTTAAGGAAACAGTCACTCCCAGGCTCATGAAAGGCTCAGTGCTTCTCAAGCCGTGGGCACTGGCACCTCTCTGCCCCCAGCCCCAGCCCTGACTGTCCCTCCAGCCACGTCCCCTTAGCAGGTCACTCTACCTGCCTGGGCTAGATAGGTGATGGAAGGTCACCTCTCTCCAGGTGATCCCGTGGTGCTCCTGGCCCAGACATTGCGGCAGAGTCCCAGATCTGGGTCCACAGAGCAGACGGAGCCTCCCCTCAAGCTCCCCAGGGCCTAGAATAAGGATTACATTTTCCTTCACTCCCTCTGCCTTTCCTGTTTACTTGTAGCTTTCGGTGCCTCTCTCCTCCACTTAGCCTGGGAAGCTGAGGTCACTGCGCTGCCCTTTTATAGTGAAGGAATTCGATTTCTAGTAAGGTTTACGTGGGAAATGACCTTCTTAAGTACCATAATGAGCAGTTCCACAATATAACTGAGGGAAAAGGAGCCTGAAAGATCATTAAACTCTGTGCTTAGGTAAAGAAAGATGACCCACGAGAGAAAGGCCATTCAGTGACTGAGGCTGCAAAATTAGCAGCGCCTGGGGGTGGTTTCTGGCCTCTCCTGACAAGTAGAAAGAGGAAGGAACCCCATGGAGCAATCTTTAGCGGCTGGACACTGTTCAAAGGCAGCTGGCTACTGGCTCTGCGAAGCTACAATCCTTACATCTGACTACTAAACAATCTGCTCGGGTGTTCCCACAAGTACCCCAAATTCAACTTGCCCTAAACAGAATGTATCATCCCTTCCAACCCACTCCCCTGCTACCCTACCCACCACGGATCATCCAGTCTCCTAGATGGAAACCTGGGAGTCACTGGGTGTTCTAGACAATTCCCTTGCCCTTATTCAGTGAAGCATCAGTTACTGACGCCCTGGGGTCTAACGCTGGGGGCCACCACCTGGAGGCTTTATGACGCCATCCTTGCCTCTCCATTCTCCGGGCCAGCACTTGGTTCACACCCTCAGCACTTCTTGCCTGGATCCTCAGTCCAGCTCCTTCCCAGACACCCTCTCTACTGCTGCTTTTATCTTTCACTATGTTTTTTAATGTGGAATAGATCAGCTACAGATTAGACAATAAACACCAGAGTCACCACCACCCAGATGAAGAGAGAGAATGCTGTCCTTTCCTTAGAGGGGCCCGTGCAGCCCCCTCCCCCTTGTCCACCCTCCTGCCTCTCCCCGACAGTGAGCCACGATCCCCACCCTGCGTGGGCTTTCACATTTCTACATGCATTCTAGAATCAGATTCTGGAGTCCCACAAGACAAACCCAGTTGGGTTTTTTGAGGCTGCATTGACTCTCTAGATTAATTAGAGGAGGGTTGATGTCTTTAACCCACTGAGTCTTTAGTCCATGTACATTGTCTATGTTCCTCTGGGTCTTTTATGCTCAATACAAACCACAGAAGTCTTGTAAATATTTAGTTATTTTTCCCCAAGTTTTTCATATTTCTGTGTCATCTTCTGTTTGTTGCTGTTATACCAAAATGCAGTTGCTTTTATGTTGATCTTGGATCCAGAAGCCCTTAGTTTATCTGCAGAACCTACACTGCTTTGTGAACAGTATCACCAAAAGTGTGTTCATTTATGAACAGGTGTTCACACAACAATTTCAGGTTCTCTGTTCAAACAACCTGAGAGGAAACATCCTGGTGTTGGTGGGGGTTAGCCATCCCCTGACCTGGCGAGAGGGAGCCCTGATGGTGGGGAGAGTGGCCACCAGGTGCAGCAGGGGTTTTCTGAGCCCTCCTCTGGTCTGCACTGAGCGGGGTCCTGGGGACGCTGTCCTGCTCCCAGGGGTCCCCTTACAGCCTGGGGTAAGCTACAAGTATTCTTTCTCTGCCAAATTACAGAGATTTCTCCTCCGAGCACAGCAAGAGCCCACACCTTCTCTACTTTCTCCCCTGGAGCCCCTCCCTTACCTGCCTTCTTCGGACTCTGCTCTGTGCTCCCCGACCCTCTGGTGTTCTTTCCGTATCTGGGTCTTCCTCTGCACTGCGGCTCCCAGACCACTGGAGCCACTCAGGGGGCCTGGGAACTCACCCCCCTCCCCCCGCTTCTGGTTAAGTGACTGCTGGGCGCAGCTTCAGTCCAGATGCCTCTAAGGGGAACTCACACCCAGAGCCTAGTGGGAGGGGCCAGCCAGGCTCTGGGGACTTTCTCTTGAGATCACACCCTTGCTCACCTCCTCCCCTCATGCTATCCAGCTTCCCTGGGAGCCGTTCCTTCAAAAACTGCTTGTCTCTCTGTCTCTTTCTTCAGTTCCCTTTTCAGTGAGACTATTTGGTCCAGTCTGGGTCTTCACCAGACACTCGAGTGGGTAGAAATCTCTAAGTGTACAATTTAGCATTCACCGTGAAAATAGGATCCCCTCCCTATGATTTAGGGCGGGAATTCGCCACAGAGGGTGGAAGAGCTAAGAAACCAAGTAGAGGGCAGTGGGGCGACCAGAACCAGAAGCAGCAGGGAGCCCAACCCCCCCACCGGCCAGGAGACGGGGCTGAACCCCCAGAGGGCCTGTCTGCAGGAGATGGGGGGCCCCAGAGCCTACACTGCTGCTGCTAAAGGAATGGGAAACAGACACCAGGTGGAGGGGGTGGGCATGCGAGGCCTGGCGGCAGAAAAGCAGTGGAAGGTCGGCCACAGGCCATGGACAAGCTTCCAGAGAAACCTGCTGCCCCATGAAGGGGTCTTTCTTTCCAGCTGAAAGTACCTCCATGCTGAGAGCATAGCCTGGGGAGGAGGCTGTACATGCCCTCCCTCATTCAGTCAGTGCCACAGGACTTTGGGGCCTGAGAAGTAGGCCCAGCTGGGCCAGGAGGCCACGTCAGACGCCACAGAACCATCACCTGAGTCTCACAATCCCACCACGGTTAGGCCTCCTGTGGGTGGTGGCAGAGGTGGGTCTCCCGGCACCTGATGGACCAAACCGGCTTAGGCTGCAGGTAACTCCAGCGAGTTCAAGGACCAGCTCTGGAGGCCTGTTAACCCTCACAGTGGTAACGCTGGTTCTCCCCAGGCCCACATCAGCCCCTCCAAGCTCCCTGCTCTGGTATTTTGCAACTGCATTTTGACTAGATGATTATCTGGTCACATTCCCAATAGCAACACTGTTACACCCGGTGAGGGCACTTCAAAGCTGTTGTCCAGGCTAATCATAAAAGGACAGCAGGTCCCCAAAGCTGCCCTCTGCTCGCTCTAGGCTAAAGGTCAGGGCTGTGCCCTTCCCCACCCAGACGTGGGTGTTCTGAAGAGCCATCAGACTTCCCGGGAGGGTCCGCGGCGCCCCGCCCTGCCCGCTGCCCACCCTGGGAGAGGGCCCACCCTCATCCTCTCTCCTCCCCACGCCCTCCAGTCTTGGCCAGGCTCTCAGTGGCCTCAGTGCTGACGTGCGGGAGCCCACCACCTACTGGGGCACAGATGGAGACTGAATGGGTGTGGAGGTGGTTCTTGGTGACAGCATCCCCTTCTCTGGAGTGGAGATGGGGACAGATCACCTGGCAGGAGGCCAGAGGAGCAGGAAGGAAGGGAGAAGATGCATCTTCCAGGGACTTTCCTGGTGGTCCAGTGGTTAAAAATCCGCCTTCCAATGCAGGGGACGTGGGTTTGACCCCTGGTCAGGGAACTAAGATCCCACATGCCGCCAGGCAACTAAGCCCATGTGCCGCAACTAGAGAGAAGCCTGCGTGTCGCAACAAAGAGCCCACATGATGCAACTGAGACCCGACGCAGCCAAAAATAAATAAATAAATAAATAAATAAAATATTTAAAAAAAAAGAAGATGCATCGTCCAGATGGGCCAGGGTACCCACACTCTCAACTCAGACCTGAGCGATCCGCGGGCTCCAGGCCTGCCCTTGAAGAGGAGAGGCCTTGCTGGTGAGGCTCAGCCTGTGATAGCCCTTCCCCTGGTCCACGGGTTTATATCACTGCTCATGAAAAGAATTATCTGCAAAGGATTATATTTTCTAATAATAGACAGGGAAGTGTTGACTTTACAAATTGAGGAACATGACATTCTTTACACTCACACTCAACCCCCAATAACAGGAATATGAACTCGTGCCTGGCTTGCTTTGTAAATATTGCTGAGTGGGGTGTGTGTGTGTGTGTGTGTGTGTGTGTGTGTGTCTGTGTGTGCGCGTATGTGTGTGTGTGCGCGCGCTATGTCTTTCAGTTCTTCTTCAAGCCCTATTAGCTGCCTTGGACGCATGGTAAGAACAAGAAATAAACTCTGGTTGGGGCTGTTTGTTGTCACAGCAAAACCTAGCCTATCCTGACTGATTAGTGCCAGACACAAATCTTCATGAATTTTCCTCCTACTTATGCTAAAATCCCAACTCCTTTCCACTAGCAGAAAGCCCTGCCTGGTCTGGGCTCAGCCCACGCGGCTCCCTCCTCCCCTGCACTCGCTCTGCTCTCCTCACCCCGACAGACCATAAGGTCCCCTACACCCGCCAAGCTGGTTTCCACCACAGGGCCTTTGCATTGCTGTTCTCTCTGCAGAAACTGCTCTCCGAGCCTTCCCATGGCTCTGCTCAACAGCCACCCTCATCGGTTCCCCAAAGAAGCCTTTCCTGACCGCCCCCTACTCCTCCAAGGTGGCCACTCTCTGTCCTCTGACTTGGCGTGGTTTTCATCGCATGTATCACCACCCAAACTACTTGTAAGTGGATGAATAAGTGAATGTGCCCTAGAGAGAGATGAAGTGTCAGAAGCGCTGGGAATGCCCATGCCCGTCAGCTCACTAAAGTGGGAAATTCAACCACTGAAGATTTGTTCCTTGGCTTTAAAAGGAGCATAAAAGCATCCCCCAGGTGTGGTGAGGATCCAGTAATGGTGAAGGGCTGTGTGATGCTCACTCAGAAGTGTGGGCATCAAAACAGACCTCTGCTTGGAGGGATGAGGGAGAGCAACAGAAGAGACCCTGTGACCCTCATCCAGAACACATGGACGGCATGAAAGGCTGAGGACGGAAGGAGGAAGGACGGGCCAGTGGTGCTGAGCCAGGCCCAGCAGAAAGAGGAGCGGCATCTGCCGGGAGTGGTGTGCTCAGTCCTGGGTGTAGGAGGGCTTCAGTAGGGCGGCTTTGGGTCCCGGAATATGGGCCAGAGGGGACCTTACTGTCATCGGAGAGAAAGGGGGGTCTACAGGGAAACAGCCAGTGGCCTCAGTGCATCCCCCTCCACAGGTAACCACAGAAGGTGAAAGGCCAGGGGGAAGAGGCAGGGCCATGGAGGCCAGCCCCCCCTCCCCAAAGAGTCCAGAAGCTCTGATGCAGAACCAAGGCTCACACGAGGCATTAGCCATTCAGACAAAGCAGGGCAGGGCTTCCCGTAGAGCAGTGGCCTGGAAATGCTGTTTCCTGACAGTGTCTTCCAGTCGGCTGGACCTGATGAAGCACCCACCATGCACAGGGGCTTACTCTCTTCGGGTTGTGCTCTCTTGACTTCTACATGAAATTGCCTGGTTGCACGCGATGCTTAAGTCTACAAGCATGTTCCTAGTGGCCTGTGGCTGAAGGATGTTGACAAGTTCTACGACGGGTATACATGTTACAAATTATTGTGTCTTCCTGGTGCACTGACTATTTTACCAATGTATGATGGTAAAATAATCAGTGTACCGCTTTATTGTTAGGAATGACTTTTGCCCTAATGTCCATTTTGTCTGATACAGCTACATCAACCTTGTTTTGGTAGATATTTACCTGGCGTGGTAAGCAGAATAATGACACCCTCTCCCCCAGAGATGTCCGCATCTAATCCCTGGAACCTGTGACTCTGGTACCTTACATGGAAATAGGGACTTTGAAATGGGAGATTATTCTGCATTATCTGGATGGGCCCAGTGTATTCACAATGGTGAGAACGAGAGGGAGCTGGAATAGAGGAGAGGGCAGTGTGGTGCTGGAAACAGAGACCACGGTGATGCACTTTGAGAGGGAGGAAGGGGCCATGGGCTAAGGAATGCAGGCGGCACTAAAAGCTGAAAAAGGCAAGGAAACGAATTCTCCCACAAACCCTCCAGAGGAACCAGCCCTGCCGACACCTTGACGGTAGCCCAAGAAAACTAATTTTGGACTTCTGACTTCCAGAACTGCCAGAGAATAGATCTGTGTTGTTTTACGCCTGACACTTGTAGAACTTTCTTACAGCAGCATCGGGAAACCAATATACCCCACATTCCCCATATCTCTAATCTCAGAGCTTCCATCTAAGCTCATTTTCCTTCTGTCTAAGGTAAATCCTTCTGAATTTTCTTCGTTGAAGCTATTTTGGTGATGACCTTTCTCAGATTTTGTCTGTCTGGAAAAGGACTCTCTTCCCCTCACAGACTAGGAAGCTGGTTCCACGTACGTTTCCTGGAGACTCTTTCCCTTCCTTTGCCTTCCCCGGGGGTGAGTCCCAGCTTTGCTTCCTCCTCTTTCATGGTTGAAAGTGTATCAGCAAACGCCGTAGGTGGACATTAGCACTGTTCCCGGATACCTCTTCCCCACCCAGGCACAGGACAGGGCGTGTCTGGATTTTTCTGGAGGGGTGGGGCCGTGTGGTTAGTTCTAGCAATGAGTGGTAGTAGAAAGTCTGTGTTTCTTGTGGGCTGAGCATTTCACTGCTGGTGTGAGCCCTCAGAGACCTCCATTTCCCTCTTAGCAGCACATATGGTGGAAGCTGCCCTGCCCGCCTGGGTCCCTGAGTGGCTCCAGTGAGTCCAGCTCCCTGTCAGTTTTCAATGGACGCATGGTAAGAACAAGAAATAAACTCTGGTTGGGGCTGTTTGTCGTCACAGCAAAACCTAGCCTATCCTGACTGATACAGTGCTCCTGATGACATCTATAGTTTTGTTTCTCCTTTCAGATCCAATCAAACCCAAAGCTTTAAGGTAATCATGCCACAGATTAGACTCTCAAGGTTCTAGGATACAGGATCTGATCAACAGAGGGGAAAAAACAGCACTTTATGCTGCTATATGATTTTAGAGAAGAGTTCATGAAAATTGACTTCCTGTCCAGAATGTTCTCTGCAGCTGGGCTGTCATTGTTGCTCCTGTTATAGAACGTTAGGCAATTGTCATGAAAATTAACACCCAAAGGTTCCTGTTTACACTTTGTAACTGATTTTCGGTATCCTTACTAGGATTTTATACAAAAACTTTTGTATTCTGTGTATGTGATGTATTCCTTCATGGAGTTTTATTAAAATCCTTTTTTTTTTTCTTCTAAAGGAATACATTCCTATTTAATAATGCAAGTCAATGGAAAAATAAGATGGGACACTCCAAAATTCACTTCCCAATTCACTTTTAAAGGCAGATATCAATTCCATATGAAGATATGCAGTTATAGTTTCCATATCCTCAGAAGTAATTAGATGCTACTACTATTACTACTAGTGCTACAAGTACCCAGACTCCACACTACCTGCCATAGGCAAAGACCAGCAAGCCCAGTTACACCTCAGGTGGGGTATGTTGGATTCACAGACAGAAGAGGGAGCTAGATTTCATGGGTCTCTGTTCTCCTGCCCCCTTCAGAGAAAGGCCTATTTTTCCTAAGAAACAGATGAAAGAAAAACAACCAGCATTCCTAGTCAGGCAGTTTAATTTCCCCAGCATTTTTTCTCTTCCATAATAAATATAAATAATTGTATCACGATATTTGGGGAGATATGTGTGGGAAAACACACAACATACATCATATGCTAATCCTAACAGAGCCAGTAGTTCCCGAGGCTTCTGCCTGGGCACTCCTCCCCTCTGCTCAGTGCTACGTTCACCCTGAGGGCTGTGGCCAAAGCCTACAGAGGAACTCAGCTGGGAAAATGTGGATGTGAGCATTAAGAGGTCATTCCAAACCCTCGTTTCAGGCAGGTTTTAAGTTGCATCTTTTTCTAAACACTTCATAAGAGTGCCCACAGAACGTTAAAATTTCTCCTTCCTCGCCTCTAGAAAACACTCTAAGGTAGTTAGGAGGGAGAGCTGATCGAGAGGCAAAACGCCTGTGTGGGTAACCTGCACATTACCTGCCTCTAAAATACCGCTGCCTTGTTTCATCCTGTGTCGTCTGTTTAACTCTCACCCTGTCTCTGCCGGACGATGCCAAGCCAAGGGGTTGGAATGACAGCAAGATGGTTGTGATCTCTCCACACTGGTGGCTTGAAACTGGCTGGTGAGGATTTGGTCCTGTGCCAGAACGTCCAGTCCTATTACCAAGGCCCCTTAACTTATCACTCATGTTCCGGCACCAGGGGCTTCATCAAGCTTTGTTACGTCATTAAGTCTGGGGATGAACTGTGACTCATTGTTGAGGACATGTGAGTGAGCATCTGGCTCCTTTAATAGCAGCCTAGTGGACTTTCCTTGTCAGTTATGACTGTTCTGAAACAGTACAGTCTTGAAATGAGCGATCCCCGGCTCAGAAGTAGCCCAGCATCCACACAGCACCACCGGCCCCTTTGGAACCCCCTGGACCACGTACCTTCCTAACATCACCTCCTAGGCAGAGCACAGGATTGTCTGGCTGGGAGTCCTCCTTCAGAGAGCACACACACATTGAGAAGGTGCTGGTGGCTATTTACAATAGCCAGGGCATGGAAGCAACCTAAGTGTCTATCGACAGATGAATGGATAAAGAAGATGTGGCACATATATACAATGGAATATTACTCAGCCATGAAAAGAAACGAAATTGAGTAATTTGTAGTGAGGCAGATGGACCTAGAGTCTGTCATACAGAGTGAAGTAAGTTTGAAAGAGAAAAATACCATATGCTAACATATATATATGGAATCTAAGCCAAAAAAAAAAAAAAGGTCATGAAGACCTAGTGGTAAGACAGGAATAAAGACACAGACCTACTAGAGGATGGACTTGAGGATATGGGGAGGGGGAAGGGTAAGCTGTGACAAAGTGAGAGAGTGGCATGGACATATATACAGTACCAAACGTAAAATAGATAGCTAGTGGGAAGCAGCCTCATAGCACAGAGAGATCAGCTCAGTGGTTTGTGACCACCTAGAGGGGTGGGATAGGGAGGGTGGGATGGAGGGAGACGCAAGAGGGAAGAGATATGGGAACATATGTATATGTATAACCGATTCACTTTGTTATAAAGCAGAAAGTAACACACCATTGTAAAGCAATTATACTCCAATAAAGATGTTAAAAAAAAAAACAAAACTAAAAATAGAACTACCATACGACCCAGCAATCCCACTACTGGGCATATACCCTGAGAAGACCATAATTCAAAGAGTCATGTACCACAACGTTCACTGCAGCTCTATTTACAATAGCCAGGACATGGAAGCAACCTAAGTGTCCCTTAACAGATGAATGGATAAAGAAGATGTGGCACATATATACAATGGAATATTACTCAGCCATAAAAAAACCGAAATGGTGTTATTTGTAGTGAGGTGGATGGACCTAGAGTCTTTCATACATCGTGAAGTAAGTTTGAAAGAGAAAAACAAATACCATATGCTAACGCATATATATGGAATCTAAAAAAAAAAAAAGGTTCTTAAGAACCTAGGGGCAGGACAGGAATAAAGACGCATACGTAGAGAATGGATTTGAGGACACGGGGAGGGGGAAGGGTAAGCTGGGACGAAGTGAGAGAGTGGCATGGACATATATACACTACCAAATGTAAAACAGCTAGTGGGAAACAGTTGCATAGCACAGGGAGATCAGCTTGGTGCTTTGTGTCTACCTAGAGGGGTGGGATAGGGAGGGTGGGAGGGAGGGAGACGCAAGAGGGAGGGGATATGGGGATATGTGTATATGTATAGCCGATTCAGTTTGTTATACAGCAGAAACTAACACACCGTTGTAAAGCAATTATACTCCAATAAAGATGTGAAAAAAAATAAAAAGAAGGTACTGCTGGTACACAACAGGGAGACAGCCCGGGAGGGGTGTTCCACCTGGGCAGCAGGCTGGTGTCCGGGCAGAGCCTGAGATGGGGACATCAAGGGAAAGGCAGGAGCCCAGGCTCACGAACAGGAGAGCCCCTCTCTGTAGACCGGACACTCCCTGAGGACAGGCACCAGGCATATGGTGCTCACAGCTAGTCCTCCACACGTAGCACATGGTAGGTGCTCCATAAATGTCTGTGGCATGAATGAAGCAATTAGAGAAGGACCAGGAAACATCTGGCCAGCAAGATGAATAGGGACAACAGCAAATATTCTCACAAAGCAAATGCTATGATCCAGTACCGCTGAAAATTTCCATCAAAGTTCCCTCCCGAGGGAAGGGTGGAGGCAATGCTTATCCTGGGGGGATCTGGAGCGTAGCCAAGGGGACAAGAAAGCATTCAGCCATGTGCAACCAACAGTTATGCACACAGCTGTCACATGTTCGTCCTGAGGTCCTTCCCATGGACAACTGTTGGTCCAGCTCCTGCACTCCCTCCGTGAGACGGAAGCCTTTTATAACCCCTACCCCATGGGCATCCTCTAAGCTCGTGTTGGTCCTGAAGGATTGCCTCCTGTCCCTCCATGTTCTTCTCTCCTGGCGGAGATCTTCAGATTGTCTCTTTTCTCCAGAGATGTTGACTTCTGCCTCAGAGGCATGGCCCTTACCTGGGGCAGCAATGGGAGGGTCATCGTCAGCACAGCGAGTACCAGGGATGCCAAGGACGATGGAAGGGGTGGTGCAGGGGATGCAAAACGTGGGAATTAGGACAACAAGGGGGGGATCTCTTAACAAGCTGTCAACTATCAAAACTGCCTGACAATGGTGTGAAATCTGCTCAGAGGATGATAAAATGAGAACAGCCCCTCCTCTGTGCAGACTCCGTAAGCACGTGCCTGTGTGAAGGTAGGGGATGAACCAAATGATCTTGTCAGGCTTCTGAGATGCCATGATTCCGCAGCCCCTGGCTTATACAGCACCTTTCACGATGTTGTTGTGGCCCAGTTTCAGACAAGTTGTTTGATCTTATTTTACAGCCGAGAAATCTAGGTCACAGCATGTTGGACCATTTGCCCAAAGTTAAACTGAAAGCAGCCTTTGTCAGCTGTCTGCTGTCCTCGGAGGAGAGTCCAAAATTGGTGAAGTTCTGGCTTCTGGCTTATAATTAGCTCCCAGAAAATGATGACAGATCTCCCTGCTACACTGAGGCCCACCTTCTTTTCCCAGGGACCTGACACAAAGTCCCTGTACCAGCAGCACGCAGCTCTGTTTCTCGTTCTCATGCTGCTGGAGCTCGGGGGCTGCAGGAAGAGCAAACTGTGGCTGAGAGGAGCCTGGACCTCCTGCCCCTGCTCCTGCCCCTGCTCCCCTAGAGCAGAGTCTCCTGTGGGGGGCGTGCGAGGTGCCCCATCTGGCTGAAGCCCACAGGCTTAGCTTTTGGAGGTCACTGAACCTCTGCTTGCATCCCTGGATTCTGGTGGAGCTCAGAGGTCACACCGTGGATATCTACCAGCTGTGAGTGTCTCAAAGAACCAGAGAGATGGGTTAGGAGCTTCTGATGATTTCTCCTTATGTCTTGGCTACTCTTCTTCATTTCAAAGTATTTAAGGCCATCTGTTTGGCCCTGGATTTTCTGGGGTGACCCTTGGATTGGGAGGGACCTCAAGCCCAAAAGTAGTCAAGTCCATTCACTGCTCACTCTGGTCCCAATTCTGGGAATCCCTCCCCAACACACACACACACACACACACACACACACACACACACACACACACACACCCCACCTCCACATTCTCAAATTTTTATAAGGTCTTTCCAAAACCAAAGCAAAGCCTTGACTTCTGAGAGCACTGGGATTCTCCAGTGTCTGCAGTGCCACTCTTTGGCCACTAGCAACAGAGGCCGCCATCACTGTTTGTGTCAAGGCTGGAGGAAGGAAGTCCATCTTTTTTTTAAATTTTTTATTTATTTATTTTTGGCTGCGTTGGGTCTTTGTTGCTGTGCGCAGGTTTTCTCTAGTTGTGGTGAGTGGGGGCTACTCTTCGCTGTGGTGCACAGGCTTCTCATTGCGGTGGCTTCTCTTGCTGTGGAGCAGGGGCTCTAGGCGCACAGGCTCAGCAGTCGTGGCTCATGGGCTCAGTAGTTGTGGCTCATGGGCTCTAGAGCGCAGGCTCAGTAGTTGTGGCGCACGGGCTTAGTTGCTCCGTGGCATGTGGGATCTTCCTGGACCAGGGCTCGAACCCGTGTCCCCTGCCTTGGCAGGCGGATTCTTAACCACTGTGCCACCAGGGAAGCCCCAGAAAGTCCATCTTGAAGACACAGTTTGATCCATATATGGATCGTTAAGAGTGTTATGTGAATTGTATTTTCTTTGGTACCCACTTTTTTTTTTCATTTTAAGTTTTTAATGAAAGTTGTATATAAGAATACTTTATTCCTGATCTTCCCAGTTGTTTCTCCCTTATATCTGCCCTTTTCCTCTCCTACCTGGCGAGATCGGCTTTACCTCTGAGGATCTTTGTGTGGTTTTTGTCCAGCTTTAGTCTGGTGAATGCCCACATGGACAGCCGTGCCACTAGCCTTCACCCGCTGCACTCGTTCAATGTAGGTGACATATTTCTTCCTGTAAACCTGGACTACTCTGCCAATTTGCTGCCCTTTGTAGTGCCCTCATACAACTGGAACTTCATCATACTTTCAGATGGGCATGGACTGGACACAGTACTTCTGTTTCAGCTCTTCAGAAAGAGGGGAAGACAATCTCCCTGCGAATGTGGGAAGGCACATTGAAATGCCTTTTCCGGTTCTTGCTTCTGTCAGAAGTCACAAAGGGAATGAACTTCATTTTGGCCTCCGGCGCTTCAGCGATGGCCACAAAAGGGTTGGTACACATTTCTTACCATATTTACTACATTTCGTTAGGACACAGCAACACAGAGCAAAGAGCACAACCTGGGTTTGAATCCTGGCTCTGCCACTTGCAAGCCAGCTAACCTTGGACAAGTAGCTTAATTTCCCTGGAGCCTCATTTTCCTCATCTGTAAAGTGGGAATAATTATATCCGTCTCCGAGGCTGTAGTGACGATAAGAGCTAGCACATGTAGAGCACCTGGCTTTTGTCTGGCACGTGGTAGGTGCTTAGTGAAGGTGGTGTGGACACCAGCAGTCAGGGTGTTCGGTGGGTGTCCTGATCAGGCTCCACCTCTCCCCATGTGAGGTGCTGCATCGTTCTCAACTTCCTGTTGGATGGGGGTGGGGGTTCCCCAGCTTGTCCAGGGGCCAACACTCCTCTGAATATCTGATTCCTGAGCTCCCACTGCCTGACACCATACTTTGTTCCCCTGAGAAAGGCCACTGTCATGTTCCCTCCCACGCGGCTGGAACCCAAGCCCTCTGCTGGGCCCCAGCCCTATGGATGCATCATCGTTCCTTGGCCCCAGAAGCCTCCGGAACTCCTGGCTCCGTTAGGATTAGCGTATGATGTATGTTGGGTGTTTTCCCAGACATATATCCCAAAATATTGTGATACAATTATTTACGAGAAAAGAAAAAATTCTAGGGAAATTAAACTTCCTGGCTAGGAATGCTGATTGTTTTTCTTTCCTCTCATCTGTTTCTTAGGCAAAATAATCCATTTCTAAACCCCAAGCAGCTATGTTTCTAAATAAGCACATCCAGTATAATAAGCCTGATAAATGATAGTATTAACTCTGACTAGCTAGGGTCAGGCAAAGTGCCAGGCTCAAGCACCAGAGAATTTCTCTCAGGACCTCTTGAATCGAGACATCTGCTGTTACCTCCAGGGTAACTCAGCACTTTTATCAGGCTCTAAACAATCAATCCCTTCCACACCATGCTGGAGGCAGCTGGTAAAGTGTGGGCCAGGGCACGGTATGATTTTTATTTCAGATGGAATGAGCGTCTAATTGAATGCTTGCACAACTGCATTCCAGCCTGGAAAATCTACCTGCTGGTCTCACCACCAGCTGAGAGTTCTCAGAAGCAGGTGACGCTCTCCACAAGAGCAGTGGCGATTCCATGAAATTGGAAGTGAAGCTGAAGGTGGCTCCTGATTTGATTCCCCCTTCAGCATCTCTTGCTCATAACGCCAGTGACGGAGGAGAGACAGTTGTTGCCTTCCACACCACCTTCAGCTTAGTCACCCCAAGTGATGTACACATGCATAACCAGCCTCATCTCGAAATAAGGGAGGGAATCAGAAATGTAGTGAGGGGGTGTCTGCTTGCCGCTGCACCCCTTCTGCTTCCTTTTTCTTTTAGTCTATTGAGCTATTGTTAATTCTTCTCCTCCCACACAAAAATGATCACACTCGTGTTCCTTTCATGGTTTCCAGTAGAAACCATACTTATTTTCCAGAACATTTCTCCATTTTTTCTTTGCCCTAAAGCACGAGCATTAAGTCAGAAGTGGTTCCAGATTCATAAACAAAGGTTTGTGACTTTCATAAGACAACAATGACTAAGTTCTTCACTAAATCGGAATGAGATTCTGAGTCATAGTTTTAATTTTGCTTGTTGAACTATTGGTGTTACTGCTCTAAGAGTTTTTACATCAATTAAAACAAAAGTAACCAGAAAAGGATGTCCATATAGGGGAGAGGCTAAGTAAACAAGAGAATGATCCATACCAAACAGCCAAGAACACTGAATAGCTATGAAAAAGTGTAGCCATGGGGCTTCCCTGGTGGCGCAGTGGTTGAGAATTTGCCTGCTAATGCAGGGGACACGGGTTCGAGCCCTGGTCTGGGAAGGTCCCACATGCTGCGGAGCAACTGGGTCCGTGAGCCACAATTACTGAGCCTGCGCGTCTGGAGCCTGTGCTCCGCAACAAGAGAGGCCGCCATGGTGAGAGGCCCGCGCACCGCGATGAAGAGTGGCCCCCACTTGCCACAACTAGAGAAAGCCCTCATGCAGAAACGAAGACGCAACACAGCAAAAATAAATAATAAATTAATTAATAAACTCCTACCCCCAACATCTTCTTTAAAAAAAAAAAAAAGGACAGGAAAGGAACAAGGGATCACAACATGCGTAGGGTGCAGAAACTGGGGGCACCTAGGTGGACATCCTTTGAGTGGAGGAGATCCAGGCATCTTGATTGACGGCTCCACCAGACTGCCTCTGTTAGGGGAAACGTAGCTCCTCCAAAGCAAATTGGCGATGCTGTCACCGGATTCAGGGTGATACCAAAACAGCAAAACAACACATGACCACCATGCCCTCTTAAAAAAAAAAAAAAAAAGTGTAGCCATTAAAATTGTTAAATTTTTAAAAAAATCAAATTACGTAACCTGATCTCACTTTTGTAGGCATAGAAGTACGTGTGTATGTGTAGGTGCTCAAAATGCACAGAAAGGAGCCTGGGGAATTGCACAGGGAGCACTTACTGTGGGTGGCACACACTAGGGAGTGGGAGTGCGGAGTTAGGGGGAGGTTATGTTTCCTGGATTACTTCTTTGTCACCGGATCTATTCCAAGAAGAGTATATCACATCTGTAATATATATGTGTACACGTACATACATACATGCATGAGTAAGTATGTATGTACATAAAGGAGAACAGTAACTTCAAATTTTATTTCACTTCCATCATGTTCATATAGTGGTATTACCACTCTCGGAGGCTGGAAACTGTTCCTCCTCTTTAGCTGATGGGCTTTGGGAGCCTTTGTCTCTCCTTTACTGCAATGACTCCCACTCTGAATGCAGATTAGTATCACTCAGGAGCCCAGGCCACATTCTGGGCCAGTTAAGTCAGGATCTCTTCGAGTGAGACCGGCTCCAGCATTTTACAAGGCCCCCCGGTGCAATTTCAGCGCAAGACCAAAGTTGAGAACCACTGCCTTCCTCTGTAAACCCCTCAAGGGTAGGGTCTGTGTCTGGTTTTGTCCTCAAAGCACCTAAGTTAGTGACTTACGTTGATATAATGAAGAGATCTGGACCCTCCAATATTCTCAGAGGGAGAAAAAAATCATAACCACCAGGAACTGACTAACATGTTAGAACCGTCTAAAGCACACAGATTCACAGTAACCAACAGAGAGCATCACACTTCTGCGGATGCCCTCAGGGTCAGCTGACCACTTGGATATGCAGCTTTTTGTGTATACACACACGCGTGTACGTGCGTGCACGCACACACACACACACACACACACACACACACACACACACACACACCCTGTGCTGGGTTTCTAGCCCGTCCCTGAATTTGGTGCAGCGCTTCTTTAGCCAGGTCATAGCCCAGTAGGGGAAAGTGAAAGCCCTCAACCAGCTGTGCCCTTTGTTGATGTCAGCAAGAAGAAGATTGTAAAATGAATCTCTAAATCTCCGTTGAGCAGAAGGCCACCTTGGAAGGACCCTCGTCCTCCTCATGACTGCGTCCTATTTTTCCTGAGACATTTCCTAATCGTGTCCGGCTTTTCCTTGGAACTCATTAACACATACTCATGAAAAGAGAACTTTGAAAATTTGAAGTTCTTCTGAAATATTTTGGGTTTTGTCTTGCATGTGGTGCCAAAGGCCTCTTCTTCCCCCAGCACAGCTGGTGTTGCTGGCTTTGGCGGCCACATCTAAAACTCTGTAGCTTTAAATGTTATTGATCCTTGGCCCACCAGGCCTGTTAAAAGGAGTTAACATGAGGGCAGAGGGTCCATTTTTATTGGGTAGCACACCTGGAATTATCCATACTTGACACAGTGCTCTGAGCAGCCATGTGGTTACATTAATTGTCTAGCTGTCAGTCTCCTGACGACAAGATTTCAGGGGCAGAATGTCTGGTGTATGAGTGGATTGTAATTCCATTATAAATATCCCTGCTAATATATTCATGAGGCACTTTTTAAAATAATTTATATAACACTCTGAAGTTACCTTGTGTCTTTATTTAATTGGCACTCGATGCTTGTAATATTGCTCCATTTTCAAATCTTCTTAGGGTTCTATTGCTTTTTTTTTAACAGTTATTTATTTATTTGGCTGCACCGGGTCTTAGTCGTCACGTGCAGGATCTTTAGTTGCAGCATCTTTAGTTGCGGCATGCGGAATCCTTAGTTGTGGCATGTGGGATGCAGTTCCCCAACCAGGGATCGAACCCAGGCCCCTGCATTGAGAGCTCGGAGTCTTAGCCACTGGACCACCAGGGAGGTCCCTTAGGGTGCTATTGCTTTTTTAAAAAATCCCATCAGGTCACAGTATCACAACAGATGCTGAACCTCTAAAATGTATAAGCTTATGTATTTTAAAATCAAGAAACTCCCCAATTATTTGGAACAGTATCTGCCTTTTACATCATTTAGGAGCACGTATATTTTTATGAGCTTACAATTCCAAACACACGAAAAACAGTGGTCTTAAATCTCAGTATTCTGGAGGAAAACTACATTAAATCAGCCACGTGGAGTATTTCCTCTGTAACCGCGCGAAAGTTGCAAACTCTTCCTCAAGACGGAAACTAAACTTGAGAGAAAACCATGGCTCCCTTTGGCACATCTCCTCTTAGGGCGGCACCTTCTGAGCCACCTCCACCAGCTGGCGTCCCCTCACCCGGCCACACAAGTGTGTTTGTTCATATCAACTCCTGCACATGATTTGCATCATTTAATACACATATTTCCTGCTTTTTTCATTCATTTGATACTCTATTCATGGTTGGAGTGGTTTCTTGCATAGTAACTGCTTATGGAAACTTGTGCTAAAACACAGGTTTTCCCTTTTCCTCCTGGTTCTCTCAGAGGCTCTGCCTTTCTAGAAGCCACTGTCCATCAGCATCCAGCCCATCCCTCCCTTCCCACCCTGCAGTGGTTTCCCTTTCTGGCTTCAGAAATCCTGGGAGAGGCTGGATGGGAATCAGCATCAGTGTCCCAGGAGAAATCCCCACACCCAAGGACGGGTCAGGGCCACGGCAGCAACACACATGTGGTGGCCTCCTTCTCTTCTTAGAATAAAGACATCACTCAATAAGCACCAGATAAGTAAAGGAAGGAAGAGTAAGCCAACAGCTAATCATGACTTTGCCTTTGTGGCCACAATTTTATGTGTCTGATCAGCCCCACTTCTCTGTTGGTTCTGAAGCTAAGGCAGCTCCTCTTTTGTGTCCCTACTTCTCCTTCAAGGGAAACGAAAGGATCCAAGATGATTATTTGCTCACCTGAGCCAGACATTTTGCTTATGACACCTGCGTTCATTCTCAGCACTGCTCTACCTCCAGAGGGAAGCAGTGAGGCTGAGAGAGGTCAAACGCTTTCCTAAAGCCATCCAGCAAGTACATGGCAGAGCCAGGATTCAGCCCAGATGCATTTGATTCCAAAGTCCACATCCCTCCCCTCTATCAGCTCAAGTCACTAAAGGGGGAAATGCAGTGAGTGTGCCAGCCTTAAACCTGCATGTTAAATGAAGGTTTAACTAACAGGCAGCCTAGGAAGAGTTACCAGTACAATTCACAATGCTCTGCAATAAACCATCTTTAATGCTTGTATTACACAGGCAAGAATGAAATTAAATCAGAGTTTTAGTTGTTCAGTATCTTACTTTCAATTATGGTTTGCTTTCTTTCCTTTTTCAATGCTCAAATTTTCCCTAATTGTAACTAAGGGTAAAGGAATCAGCATTTACTCTGCCTTTTTAGGAGCTGAAGTTCCTCCCCAGTTCATGAAAGAAAGTTCTTCTTTACCAAAGAATACCAGATAACAAAAGTAGAAGAAATGATAGAATTAGGAAATCATCATTTTGCAACTCCCTATGAAATAACTCATTCAGGCAAGAACCATCAATGAATGCTACAACCACTGGGTAAAGTTGTGGGGAGATGGAAGAATCTTTGGTCGTGACCAAAGTACCACCCCATACCTGACTTGCCAATTTTTACTTTTACCAAGAAAAGCCCAAACCACTGGGTAAAGTTGTGGGGAGATGGAAGAATCTTTGGTCGTGACCAAAGTACCACCCCATACCTGACTTGCCAATTTTTACAAAAAAAAAGAAAAGCCCTTGTGCTCAACAGCTCAACCAAGGGAGCAAACTTGGCATCCCTAACAATGGTACACCTGGCATTGAGCCTCCCGATGTGATGCAACAGGAAGTACTCCGTATCACCTATGGAGTATTTCCTCCACCTACAGAGTGTTTAACCTGCGCTTAACGAAGTCTTTAGTCCTAATTTCAATGCACAGAAAATTCAATAGCTAGGGCATCAAGGTAATGACATGACAAGGAGGCAATTAGGCATGCGGGACGTTCTACAAGACAAACAGCCTCGGCTCTTCAGAAAATCCTTATGATAGTGGAAAGCAGATCAATGGTTGCCTGGGACCAGGGGCAGAAGGGGAATGACTGCAGCGGGGCACAAAGGAGTTTTTCGGGATGATAGAAATCTGTATCTTCATGGGGGTGCTGGTTACATTGATGCATCTGTCAAAATGTATGAACGTACACTTGAAATGACTGCAATTTACTAGGTTTAAATTATACCTCAATACAGCTGATTTTAAAAACAAAAGCAAAATATCAGTGTCACACAAAAAAGTGAGACAACGGGTCCATATTTAAATAGACTAAAGAGCCATTTTAACCAGATACAATAAGAGAAACTTGGTAAATCTGGGCTTGGGAAAAAAAAGAAAGAAAAACCAAGGAAGACACTTTGGGAATAACTAGGGGAATTTAAACATGGACTGGCTACTAGATCATGTTGAAGACTTTCGAAAATTTCTTACGGTTGTGTAGGACAATATTCTCATGATTAGAAGATGACTGTTGAAATGCATAGAAGTGACCTGCCTGTAACTTAATTTCTATACTCAAAGATGTATGTGAATATGTGGAACGATAAATCAAATAGAGCAAAAAGTTATCAACTGTTGAATTTGGTAGTGGAAGTTCGCTGACAGTCATTGTACTAGTCTTTCAACGATTCTCTACTCTTGACATTTTTAATTATGAAAATGTGGGGAATGGCAAATGCCATCTGAGTGGTGATGGCCCCTGTGGTTTGCAGTCAGTCTTCAGAAATTTTGGCTGCTTGGTGAGATGTTTTTCATATCAAGAAGTCACCCCATTTCCATTGCTTCTCCTGAAGGCTCCCCAGGGAGCCTTTTATGGAGGACTCTGTGACCTGGAAAGACTTGGGTCTCCTCCTACTGGGTCACATTATTGTTGGGAAAATATGGGTGAATGGTTATGTTATTATCTAAATAAATATTTCAATAAGACTAAAAAGAAAAGATAAATTCACTCCTGGAGTTTCTTCATGAGAGAGGAGAGGATAGAAAAACATAGGTTAAGGAGCTTTTAGTACTTATTTAAAGTTGAATGGGAATATATGTAATATGTACTTGAAGGTGTGAGTTCTTCTAAAACTTCAACTAAACTATGTGATGACTAGGTTTCTACCTGTTTACGATGGTGATGTCTATGATGTTACTTTGGCTAAGGAAAGTGATCACTATCTAAATTCTCCTCCTCCCAGAAAGTCTAGCTCAAACTGTTTCTCCTGCACAGTCTTTCTAAGCTAACGCAACCTATGCCGATTGCCCCCTCTCCCAGATTGTCCTCTGTCTCACCCTGTGAATCCTTAGTCACCTAGTAGATTATCTAAATAGCTTTTGCACGTTTGCATCCTCTCCCCCGAAAGCCAGGACTGGGTTTGATTGGGATGCCCAGCCCTGATTCTCCCAACATATCTGTTCCCACCTCACATATCCATCCATACTGTGAGTGCTTTGAGGGCAGAGGCCATGGCTAAGCACCTTAGTATTTCCAGTGCCCTGCAGAGGGCCTGGTCCATAAATATTTGACAAGTGAGCAATCACTTTCTTCCCATCCCTACTATGGTCCAGCGCACAAGGCAAGGCATGGAAGAGTTTCCCCTTTAAAGTTTCCTTGTTGAATGTACCAATTTACCTGGAATCAGGAGATCTGAGTGACAAAATCTCTCTCTCTGTCTCTGCCTCTTCTCATTTTCTCTTCACCCTTGGAACTCAGCCATCATATTGGCAAGAATCTCAGGCCACACAGAGAGGCCACAAGTACAGTCTCCAGCAGATGGCCGTAGCCGAAACGCCAGTCAACAGCCAGCATCAACCACCAGACGTGTGTATAAGTGAGCCTTGAGATGATCCAGCCTTTGTCTTTCAGCTGAGACCCCACACATGCCCACTATTCCCTGTCCAAATTCCTGACCCACAGAATCTGTGAGCGTAATAAATAGTTGTTCTATGGGGAAATAGGATACACAGCCACACTAAGTGGAACATTTTCTTCTCTACTTCTCATCCTTCTCTACTTCATCTAAAAACAGGAGTACCTCAGGTAGGATTACCAAATAAGTTACAGGATGTCCAATAAAATCTGAATTTCAGATAAACAGCAAATGATTTTTAAAATTATAAGTATGTCCCAAATTTTTCATGGAACATACCCTTAAAGAAAGTATTTATTGTTTATCTGAAATTCAAATTAACTGGGCATCTTCTATTTTATTTGCTAAATCTAGTAACCGTAACCTCAGGTCTCCACCCTAGATCCTCCTCTATCTACACTCACTACTTAAGTGAGTTTATCCAGTCCAGTCCACATCCTGACAACTCTCAAATTTATATTTGCAATTCACAACTCTGCACTAAGCTCACACTGAGACATCTAGCTGCCCACTTGATAATTCCGCTTTCATAAACTCATAGTCATCTCAACCTAAACAGAATTGTTGATTGCAACCTCTACCCGCCCACCCAGTCTTAAGCCACTCTGTCTTCCTCGTCTCAGTGAGAGACGCCGATATCAACCCAGGTGTTCAAGCCCTGAGCTGAGAGTCAGCCTTGATTCCTCCCTGTCCTGGACTGTGTACCCAATCAATCAACATATTTCCAACCTGTCTGTGTCTCCATCTGTCCACTACATCCCCTCTGGGTCAAGCCCCTTTGGATCAAGCCCCTCTGGATCCCCTCTGGATCAAGCCATACTCTTCTCTCTCTTGAATAACTTTCCTGGCTACTAAGTGACCTTCCTGCTTCCCTCTTGCTTCTCTGTAACTCTCCAGAATGCAATCTGTACACAGTAGCCAGAAAGATCTTTTAAAAGACAGATCATGTAACGCGCCTACTAGCAGCTCTCCAATTGACCCTCACTGCACTAAAAATAAAATGCAAATATCCTGCAAGACACTTCCTGATGTAGTTTGTACACCACTCTTTCAGCAGTTCACTGACCTTTCTGCTCCTCAAACATGCTAAGCTTCTTCCTCCCTTAAGACCCTTGGAATGTTCTGCCTAAAGGTCTGCACGTGGCCGCTCACCCTTGTTATTTGTACCTCAGATCTCACATCACTTCCTCATTAGGCCTCCTCCCCCGCCTCCCCTGACCTACTGCCCTCTGGTGGCCGTCAGCCTGGGGTATTTCCACCCCATGCAACCTCTCCTATGCCCCCTTTCTGTTTTGCCTGAACATCCTTTACTGTCTTTTCACTTTCGACCTTTCTTCTTTGAAAATAGCACAGAGCCAGATTCTATTAATTTCTTATTAGTATTAATTTGTTAATCTGCTCATTAGCATATAATTTAATATATGGTTTAACCGCCCTCATTTATTGCAATAGCTCATTACAGGGAGTTATTTCTACCAGATAAATCTTAGTTTTCTATTTATCATGAATTTTTCATGCTTCTTTTTGCTCATTTCCTACCTGCTGTATATTTTTTTATTCTCTTAGTTTCTTCTTTTAGTTTGAAAATTATACACTTTATTATCTTAGAGGTTACCATTAAAACTCTAAACTGTGAGTACTCAACAAAAACCTGGAGTTAATATATTACTCTTCCCAGAGAACAAAGCAAGACTCTCATAATCCTCGCATGCTATACACCACCAGTCATGCTATTAATGTGTTTTTATTTTATTTTATTTATTTATTTTTGGCTGCATTGGGGTCTTCGTTGCTGCGCGTGGGCTTTCTCTAGTTGTGGCGAGCGGGGGCTACTCTTCGTTGCGGTGCGCAGGCTCTAGGAGTGCGGGCTTCAGTAGTTGTGGCACGCAGGCTCCATAGTTGTGGTTCGTGGGCTCTAGAACACAGGCTCAGTAGTTGTGGCACATGGGCTTAGTTGCTTCGCGGCATGTGAGATCTTCCTGGACCAGGGCTCAAACCCGTGTCCCCTGCATTGGCAGGCGGATTCGTAACCGCTGGGCCACCAGGGAAGCCAATGATGTGTATTATTTAATTCCAACTTATTAAAACTCCTTGAATTTGCTTTCTTGTGTTTTACAGCTAGCGCTACTTCGGATTTTCCAACATGCTGACTAGTTTCTTTGCCTGTCTTCACTTTTGGTCTCCAACTCATTCCTTCCGGTCCTGTTTTCTTCTGCTGAAAAATATCCTTCAGTCGCTCTTCCACTGAGGTTTTGTGAGAGGTAAGCTCTCGTGGTCTCTATGACTAAAATGTTTTTATTGCACCTTAGATCTTGGGTATAATTTGTGGGTAAGGAATTCTTTTCCCTCAGCAGTTTGGAGGTGTCACTCAGGTAGCTGCTGTCATCCGTTACTGCTAAGTCCGCTGTCAAAGTATCAATGCTTTTTAGGCACATGACTTTCTACTGGTTTTGAAGATTTTCTCTAGGCTGCTGATGTTCTGTCGTTCTGTTCTGCTGTGTCTGTGTGAGGACATATTCATATCTATTCTGCTTAAGACTCGGTGTGTCCCTTCAATCTAAATGCTCATCTTTTGTTTTTCTTTTTATCACTGTGACTCTACCCTACATTCAAAGGAGTGCATGGACTGTACACGTACAGATGTAAGCGCAGTAGAATAAACACCTGTGGATCCACCAACAAACTTAGGAGACAGAGTTTCACCAATGTCTCAGAAGCCCTTGTGCGCCCTCCCCTGACCACACTCCCTTCCTCCCTCCAAGAGGTGCCCGTACACGTAACTTTTATATCAATAATTCCCTTGTTTTTCTTGAAGGGTCTACCACAATTGTATGAGTTTCTACCCAACATGTTGTTTAATTTTGCCTATTATTCTACTCTATATTACTAGAATCATATATTCTCTGTACTTCTGTGACTTACTGTTTTGTTTTTTTTACATCTTTATTAGAGTATAATTGCTTTACAATGGTGTGTTAGTTTCTGCTTTATAACAAAGTGAATCAGTTATACATATACATATGTTACCATATCTCTTCCCTCTTGCGTCTCCCTCCCTCCCACCCTCCCTATCCCACCCCTCTAGGTGGTCACAAAGCACCGAGCTGATCTCCCTGTGCTATGCAGTGACTTACTGTTGTCATTCAGCATTATGCTTTTGAGTTACGTTCTTATTAATACATGCAGCTGTAGTTCACTTATTTTAAATTACTGTAGAGTATTCCATTATATAAATACACCAGGAAATAAATATTTATGGAGTGAACGGATATGTGAATAAATAAATTTACCATTACACACAGCCCCATTCTGATGACTGAATTTTGCTCTGAACATCAATTTTTGAAGGAGGCAAAGATTTCTTAAACAAAACACAAAAACGTTGATAATAAAGGAGCTGGAAAGTAGTAAAATGAAGACACCTATTCATCAAAAGACATTATTAGCAGAGTAAAAACAGAACCTGCATATTGGAAGAAGCATTTGCAATACATGCTCAACAAAGGACTCACATTTTGAATAGGAAAAAAAAACAAAAAAACTCCTTCAAATTGATAAGAAAAAGAATATTCAGTAGAAATAATGAACAAAAGACTTGAACAAACTTGACAAAAGGGGGTATCCAAATGGCCAATAAACATCTGAAAAGTACTCAACTTCGTTAGTCACCAGGGAAATGCAAACTAAAATGCTAATGTGATGCCATAATACACCTAACAAAACAGCTAAAACAGCTAAAATGAAAAACACTAAATATTGCAAGGATATAGCGCAACTCAGCCTCCCACATACTTCTGGTGGGGCTGTAAATTTGCAAAACCATTTTGGAAAACTGAACATAAACTGAATGAAACCTTAACATATGTTTACTCTACAATCCAGCAATTCTACTACTAGGTAGAGACTCAACAAAAATGTAAACTTATTACTTTCAATGCAATCTTAATCAAAGTGCCAGAAGGTTATTTTGTGGATATAAACAAACCAATTCTAAAGTTTATATGGAGAGGCAAAAGACCCAGAATAGCCGACACGATGTTCAAGGAGAACAACAAAATTGGAGGATTGACACTATCCAGCTTTAAGACTTACTATAAAGCTACAGTAATCAAAATACTGTGCTATTGGTGAAAGAATACACAAATAGATCAATGGAACAAAATGGAGAGCCCAGAGACCCACACAACTATAGTCACCTGACCTTTGAAAAAGGAGCAAAGGCAATTCAGTGGAGAAAAGATAGTCTTTTCAACAAATGGTGCTGGAACAACTGGACATCCACATGTAAAACAAACAAACAAACAAAAAGAATCTAAACCCAGACCTTATACCCTTCACAAAAATTATCTCAAAATGGATCATATACCTAAATGTAAAATGCAAAACTATGAAACTCCTAGAAGATAGCAAAGGAGAGAATCTAGATGACCTTGGGTTTGGCAGTGACTTATAACAGATACAACACCAAATGCATAATCCATGAAAGAAAAGAACTGGTAAATTGAACTTCATTAAAATTTAAAACTTCTGCTCTATAAAAGATGAGAGGATAAGCCATTAACTTGGAGGAAATGACTGCAAAACACATGTCTAATAAAGAACTGATATCCAATGTATGCAAAGAACTCTTAAAACTAAATGATAAGAAAACAAAAAACCTGAATTTAAATTGAGCAAAAGGGAATTCCCTGGAGGTCCAGTGATTAGCACTTGGCACTTCTGCTGCCAGGGGTCCGGGTTTGACCCCTGGTTGGGGAACTATCCCACAAGCCACACGGCTGGCCAAAATAAAATTGAGCAAAAGATCTGCACGGACACCTCACCAAAGAAGATATATAGATGGCAAATAAACATACGAAAATACGATCAACATCACAGTCATTAGGAACTTGCAAATTAAAACAACAATGAAATATCACTGCATACTATTAGAATGCCTAAAACCTAAACCACTGACAACACCAAATGCTGGCGAGGATGTGGAGCAACAGGAACTCTCACTCATTGCCGATGAGAATGCAAAATGCTAACAGCAACTTTGGAAGACAGTTTGGCGGTTTCCTATAAAACTAAACATACTCTACTACAAGATCCAGCGATTTCACCCTTTGGTATTTACTCGAAGGAGTTGAAAACTATGTCCACACGAAAACCTGCACACAGATGCTTACAGCAGCTTTATTCATAATTGCCAAAACTTGGAAGCAACCAAGATGCCCCTCAGTAGGTGAATGAATAAACTGTGGTCCATCATGACATTTATTCAGCAATAAAAAGAAATGAGCTATCAGCCATGGAAAGATATGGAGGAACCTTAAATGCATATTGTTAAGTAAAAGAAGCTAATCCAAAAGGCTACGTACTGTATGAGTCCAACTATGTGACACTCTGGAAAAGGCAAAACTCTAGAAACAGTGTTCCCAGGGTTAGGAGGGAGTGACGGACAAACAAGCAGAGCATGGAGACTTTTTTTTTTTTTTTTTTTGCGGTACGTGGGCCTCTCACTGCTGTGGCCTCTCCCGTTGCGGAGCACAGGCTCCGGACGCGCAGGCTCAGCGGCCATGGCTCACGGGCCCAGCCGCTCCACGGCGTGTGGGATCCTCCCGGACCGGGGCACGGACCCGTGTCCCCTGCATCGGCAGGCGGACTCTCAACCCCTGCCCCACCAGGGAAGCCCCCGTGGAGACTTTTAAAGCAGTGAAACTATTCTGTTTGATACTATAATGATGGATGTGTGTCATTATACTTTTTAAAATACCCACAGAATGTACAACACCAAGAGTGAACCCTAACGTACGGGCTTTGGTTGATAACGGGGACATGTAACATCACCATCATCATAACAAATGTACCACTCAGTGCAAGACGTGACCCTGGGCGGGCTCTGTGGGTTGGAGGTGGAGGCAGGAAGCACATGGGAACTCTCTGTACTTTCTGCTCAACTTTGCTGTGAACCTATAACTGCTCTAAAAATAAACGTTATAGTAGATGAGCCTGTAAAACTGTTCAAGTATGAGTCTGTAAAAACTGTCCAAGTATGAGTCTGTAAAACTTCATTTGTTTAAATCATACACGATGATTTATCCTTATCCCAAGATTGACTTGGAAAATTGCCTTAAATTGGTGTCATCCTCTTGTAAACCTCCAAAAAGACACTATAGACTACAGCTTTTTGTGAGTGATAAATGGGAAGAGGCAGAACTTCCTGCCCAGCCTGTGTTTAAGATGAACAATGAATGATAAAAAATGATAACGTGGAGTGATAAAAAGGGAAATCATTTTCTTAAGGAAGATCTTGGGTGCAGTGGCAGATCTGACAGCTAGAACTATTGCTATGCAATTCAGTTCTCGTTCGTTTCTAAATTTCTTTCCCTTCTGTCTTTTTTTTTTCTCTCTCTCTCTCTCTCTCTGCAGGATGTTTAAAAGTGTTCCAATAGCAACAAAAAGGCTTTTAAATAATTCAAGCGTAATGCTACTTGTGTCTCTTTGAGATTCATCCCATTGTCATCTGTGTCTGTCTTCGTTACCTCTGGAAAGACAAACATCATTCAGGGACCAGACCCAGGCTCAGTAAGCTCCAAAGAGGTACAGCCACATGCCTGAAGTTACCAGAGAAAGAAAATGCAGAGAGGGGGCCTAACACTGGCCACCAGTGTATAGATTTGAGGTTTGAATCTATTACTCACTTCCCTGGCATTTCCCCAAGCTGGACCTTTGAATAGATGCTCACTAAGTCCAGATAAACGTCAGCTAACGTGTTACCCATGCCCGATGGCCACATGAGATTCAGTAAGCATTGTTAACCAGGAGACAAAAGAGAAGCATCCTTTCTATCCAAAATGACTTTTTAAAACAATTATAATCTTGTCATCAACCTGCCAAGCATTGATACTTTTGATATGTCTTTTAAAGTTATTTAGGACTTAGAGTTAATTGTTAACAAAAATCTCACAAATACTTGGATAATAAATTCCAACAATCATCTGTATTTTCTTTGCCTAAACCTGGTTTTCCCCTGATGAATGAATAGAACACATCTTTCTGACTCACCTACCACCCCGCAGGGGCCAAAGCTTGCCCCAGCTCTGGTTAATATCCTGACTCAGTGATCACACTGCAGCCAGAATTACTGGAAATGCACAAATGATCTAAAAAAACACTTTAGTGGCCTCCCATTTTGTGCTCTTACAGCAGCGCCCTTGTAAGCCCTGCAAGAAGGAGGTTGAAATGGGTGTTTGGTAGCCAACAACGGCATCTGCCCCATGAGGGATGCAACAGGACAGAAGGCAGAGAATTCCTACAAGTCTCTTGGCTTAGTATTGCAGAAGCCCAGGCCCTTAAAGGCTTCTAGAGGATTCCATAGACAGACATAATGCTGTCGTCAGAAGCATGCATGTTGTATCTTTATAATGCGGAGAGGATTTGGGGTGCGCAAAAGATCTTTTGCAGAAGTTGGGAAGTGGTGAAAATCGGGCTTTCCTTTACTCCTAGGTCAGAGTGAGAGTCTCTCTGGCTGGAAGAGGGTAGAGGGGAGCCCGGCTGCAGACCCGGAGGGGAAAGGCCAGGGCATCTTCGGGAAGGTGCACTCTCCAGCCTGGCCAGATGCTCCAGAGGCCTGGCCGGCCAGGCTGTCCACAATAATGACCATCTTAGCAGTAACCAGCAAGGACGGGTCATCGGTGATCAGGTGACCCCAGCCCTCAACTCCCTTTTCTCTCCCCGTCCCTGTCGGCAAAACCACACAATGCCTGACACGCAGATAATATTCAAAGGTATGTTTTGAATGACTAAAGAAAGAGAAACTCTGCCACAGTGAGTTTTTATAATGGACACTTTTCTACCAAATTACCTTAAACTTCTTTGTC
This sequence comes from Neophocaena asiaeorientalis asiaeorientalis, assembly GCF_003031525.2. NCBI lineage: Eukaryota > Metazoa > Chordata > Mammalia > Artiodactyla > Phocoenidae > Neophocaena > Neophocaena asiaeorientalis. Next base: position 19,232,699 of record NW_020174268.1, read on the forward strand.
TCATCTGATACACAAACACAAAATCTCTACTAATAAATACAAACTGGCCCACTTAGTAATTTCCTCTGTTCTGCAGTTTTCAGATCCTGCGCTGTGGCTAAAACCATTTTCTAAGAGGCTCTGGCCCTATCCTGTTAAGTAACGTCATATTTAAGCAGATGTATTATATAATGGTTTTAAAACCAAGTGTTTTCTGAGCACACGAAGAGAAAAAGACGTTCTACCTTAATTATCGGGGCTCTGGGTCCCAGGGTCTGGTCAGCAGAGGGGGATGGAGCAGAGAAAACCCCCCTCCACCCCCGCCCCGCGATATGTGGCTGGAGGGCCAGTGGGTCCCCCGCGACCACCCCGGCTCCGACACTGGCAGCTACCGGTGGGCAGTTACGGGGTTTTAGCCCCGTTAACAGCCTGGAGGAAAGATGCATCACGCCCATCACAGGTCTGCTCTGACCCAGTGTCTCCACAGATGACTACCCTGCTCTCTTCCCTGTCACAGCCTCGCCTGCTGCTCTGCCCTCCGGTGCTGTGCTGTCATTTAAAGCGATTAGCAGGGCATCTGACGCACCCGGAAGATCACAGTGAGTGTTGTCAGCCAGAAGCCCCATCAGCGCTGCCAGCAGCTCCTGCTCTACTGGGAGGGCTTGTGATTCATTAGGGAGGATGCCCAGCCTGCCTTAAGGATCTGGGAGTTCGTGTGTTGGCTCCGCTTCCCGTTGCACAGAACACAGTGGCCGTGCCCCGCTGCCCTAGCCCCCAGACCCCGCCTGGCACACAGGCAGGCCTTCCCTTCCCTAGAAGAGGAGGCCCAGGGCTTCACCACTGCACTCGTGTTACTACCCGAGTCATCGTTTGGTCCATCCCGCTTCTCCCTCCAATATGAGGGCAGAAAAAGTGATGTCCGCCTGCATCCCAGTGAGCCCTCCTCGGAAGGGGCGAGGGGTGGGCAGCGTTCCTTCTCAGCCCCGCCCAGTCAAGCAGTCCTCACACTCCTCCCCATCAGTCACAGATTCCTTCTGGAATCCCTCCAAGGCTGAGACAAGACCCAGTAGTGTCCCCCAAGCAGGGTTGCTGAGAAACTACAGGGCTTCTTTAAAAGGCCAAACCCTAAGCTCCCAAGAATGACTGTGCCTTCCTGGGACTTCCCTGGAGGTCCAGTGGTTAGGACTCCGTGCCTCCACTGCAGGGGGCACAGGTTCGATCCCTGGTTGGGGAACTAAGATCCCACGTGCTTCGAGGTGCAGGAAAAAAAAAAAAAAAGGTTGTGCCTTCCTGAGGTAGAGACAGCTAGCTGCCACCCAATACCCCTTCTATTTTTCCTTAGTGACAGAAGTGCAGTATCACTAGGGGTGCCAAAGACACCCAGAGAAAAGACTACATTTCCCAGCTTCCCTTCTAGCTACGTGTATCCATGTGAGTAGTGAGATACAAATGCAAGTACTGGGTAGGACTCTGGGAAGATTAATAAATGAAAGCTAGGTCATCTGAGACGCTCCTTCCTGCTCCCTGTAACTTAGATAGCTGGTGCTCCAGCAGTCATCCCGGACCACGAGGAGGACCCTGAGGATGAGAGCTATACACTAGCTAGAAGGGCAGAGAGGTAACAGGTTCCTCGGTCTCAGATGGCCATGGAACTACCATTCCAGCCCAAGGTAGCCTAGCCTGGACTTTTTTTTTTTTTTTTTTTTTATTTAACAGTTTTTGTTTTTGAACAGTTTTACGTTTACAGAAAAACTGAGAGGAAAGTTCAGAGAGCCACATCCCCAATGGTTTCCTTTGCTATTAACACCTTGCATTGGTGTGGTATATTTGTCACCAACAACGAACAGATACTGATAACATTATTATTAACTAAAGTCCATAGTTTACATCAGGATTCATTCTTTATGTTGTACATACTATAAGTTTTGAACAGTTTTACGTTTACAGAAAAACTGAGAGGAAAGTTCAGAGAGCCACATCCCCAATGGTTTCCTTTGCTATTAACACCTTGCATTGGTGTGGTATATTTGTCACCAACAACGAACAGATACTGATAACATTATTATTAACTAAAGTCCATAGTTTACATCAGGATTCATTCTTTATGTTGTACATACTATAAGTTTTGACAAATGATAACGACAGGTATCCACCGTTACAGCATCATACACAATGCTTTCACCATCCTAAAAATTCCCTGTGCTCTACCTATTTATCCCTCCCTCCCCCATCCCCTGGTATCCCTGACAACCACTGATCTTTTTACTGTCTCCATAGTTTTGCCTTTTCCAGAATGCCATATGCTTAGTATCATACAGTATGGAGCCTTTTCAGACTGGCTTCTTTCACTTGGCTATATGTGTACGAGTTTTCTCTGTGCCTTTTTTTGTGGCTTGAAAGCTCATTTCTTTTTATTGCTGAATAATATTCCATTGTCTGGATGTACCACAGTTTATTTATCCATTTACCTACTTGAAGATATTGGGTTGCTTCCAAGTTTGGGGATTTCTTTAATATGAGAGGAAACTTCTTTTTTATTTAAGCCACTGCCATTTTGGAGTTTCTATTACCTGCAGCCGAAAGTACTCCTAACTGACATGCTTCCCTTCAAGAAAGACTGTCAACCAGGCCAACTGAGCCTCTATCTATCCTCCCAGCTGGGTCTTCCCTCTGGTGTGCTGTGTCTTCTGCTGCCCCAGTTCTGCCTGGGGGAGGAGGGAGGAAATCGATAAACTCAGAATCCCAGGTCAATAGAAACTTATAGGGAGGGAGGTTTGTGGGGAGGGGACTTTGCAAAAATCCCGTGATGAAACAGCAGGTTCTGCTTACCTCTCCTGGGGCAAGGGCTTCACTAAATCACAAGCAGGACAAAAAATGACTGATTTTTGGGCTTCCCTGGTGGTGCAGTGGTTAAGAACCTGCCTGCCAATGCAGGGGACACGGGTTCGAACCCTGGTCCGGGAAGATCCCACATGCCGCGGAGCAGCTAAGCCCGTGCACCACAACTACTGAGCCCACATGCCACAACTACTGAAGCCCGCGTGCCTAGAGCCCGTGCTCTGCAACAAGAGAAGCCACCGTAGTGAGAAGCCCGCACACTGCAACGAAGAGTAGCCCCTGCTCGCTGCAACTAGAGAAAGCCCGCCCGCAGCAACGAAGACCCAATGCAGCCAAAGATAAATAAAATAAATAAATCCATAAAAAAAAAAAAAGATGCTCTCTCTGCCTTGACCCTCTCTCAGGTCAGCCTGCACAGGTTCAGCTCATCAGCCTCCAGGGTGGGGTCTGTCCATACCCCTACTGTCTGTGGTGGGAAACAGCGGCAGACGAGGTAGGAGAGCACACATGTGCGCACACACCCTTTGGAGTTCCTTCTTCTGTGCTGTGCTGATGCCTTGGTGTCCATCAGCTGCTTTTGCTGCCCTTCAACATGGTTTTCAACTCTGCTGCGATCCACAGCCTTCACTGGACCTCAGCGCCAATTACAATTCATTTTCAGCTATGTTCGTGGTACATTTTGTGTAATACTTCCCTTTGTGTGACATGTTTCACTGCTCTTTTCCCAGACACTTTTAGCACTGTTGAAATTCCTCCTTTGTGAAACTAAATAGCCAAAATTAAATCCCTGGAGGTGCTCCTCCCGCAGGCACTGATCTGGGGCTGAAGAAGATGTTGTGCCCATGTATCACTGTGTGTCTTGTCAGTTTGTACCGGAACAGTGACACCCTCACCCAAACCAGCTGGGAGCTTGGGAGCTCGTACACAACATTTCGTTTCCGTGGCTTTACTGAATCCTAACGTGGGCCACTGAATGCCCCTTGGCAATCCAATGGGAAGACTGTCTATTGAGGACAAGGGACTGAGTCAAGAGGTATGACTATTCCTTGGGTGAATTTAGTTTGTTCAAAAGGCTGTTTGAACACTGCTAACACTTGAACATTTTGGAACTGCTTACCCAGCAAAGTAAAAATAAGAACCCAATTCTATAACTGTACAAAAAATACTACCCACAGGGCTTACAATAAGATTTTTGGTTTGAATTCAAAGTCAAAATTTAGCCTCAATAGCTTTGTTTTTCTTGCTAAACTACTTGACATTGTCAAATGAATCCATATTCCAGGGGGAAAAGACTCAAATCAAGCTTGGTCTGAATGAAACATATTTGAAATAACTGGAAAGTAGTGCAAGGGGTTAGTTACCTTTGGGTGTAGAGGGGATGCAAACTACGTGAATAGGGACCGAACGAAGTGAAGATTTTCACTTTATGCCTTTTCACAGGTTAAAAAAAATTCTGAACCTTAGGAAAATATACCTTTTCCAAAAAATAAAAACTGGAAAACTCTGCTACCTCAGGTATATTGGCTTTATCCATCCACGCAGAAAGTTCTGTAAAGGGTCCCAGTGAGGGAGGGAGAGTAAGACCCTGAAGCTGGCTGGAGGACCCGGGAAGAGGTGTCCCTGAGGTGCAAATGGCAGAAACCAGCACCTGCTGTGATGTGAGGTCAGCAAAACCATGCCCTGTGTTCTTCTATGGCAGTCATGCCTGTTAAAGTGCTCACGTGTTTAAACTTTGTTTAATGTTGAAACCCGCCACCATATAAAGGAGACTCTCCTGGGAAAGGAATCCGAATGAATGATGCTTGTGAACATCAGGAAGTGGCTCAGCTACTACCTCAGTCGTTCATTGGTTTTCACATGTGTCCATCTTCTCATTCTGCAAATGGACTACAAACTAGGGTGGTCCTCAAGAACATGAACAGGAACCTGGTGGCAGTTCCCAGTGGAGAAAGGAACATACTGCTTCAAACTACCAACCCTACTCTACATTGAAAATAACACAAAACTTACAATATTTAAAAGAGTATGTGGAGAATGATACAAAAATCAGAAAAACTAGAATTTGGGTTTTTGTGTGTGTGTGTTGACGGGACTTGAACACAATTGCATCAGGGAGATGAACTGGTGCATATGTTGACAATTCTGCTTTTCAAAAAAAGTAACGGCAGATAATATCTCTGGAACGATATACAAGGAACGGGTAAAGAGGGTTGGCTTCAGGGGAGTGACTAGAGACAGAGCTAGGAGAGAGATTTACCTTTCACCTTGTATCCAAAGGAAACCTGATACAAACTTGATTTCAAAAGAAACAGGAGGAGGAGGTAAGTCTGCTAGCAAAACAAAAGCAACCCGTTGCTAAAGAAGAGCCGAACTGTGGCTGGCAGGCGCTGCTGTTCACACCACCCCTGCCCTGGCACTCTAGCCGTCCTTGACTTCCAGGACAGTGTGCTCCCCTGGCTCCCCCTATGCCTCTGACGTTCCTCCTCGGCCCTGCCATGGGCTGCTCCCCTTCACCCACCCCTGGTTCCCCCAGCTCTGCCACGGACCCTGATGCCATTCTCAGTTACCCTCCCTCCGGTCGCCCCGATGCGCACCTCATTTTGGACAAACGCATTCACTCCCCAATCTCTTCCCAAGCTTCAAAAGGTGCATCCAAGTGCCCCAGGATATCGGCTCATACACCCTGCAGGCCTCTCAGTTTCAACGTTCACACCTCCCGACGCATCTAAAAGCCAAGGGAAGACTCCGGGGGCCTCACGGAGGAAGGCCTCCGTGGGGCGCTGTGCTGGGTTGGATTAAGGCAGGAACCTGTGTCCCCTTCCATCCTGTACCTCCAGCAGCTTGTACCTGGTCACCATCCCCACACCCAGTGGTCCAGGAACGCTAGTGCTATCCCTACTGCCCGGGGTCCATGGCTGGTGAGGACGCACAGCATGGAACGTGCCTGCTTAACTCAACATCCAAGCTGCTTTTCACACTCCAGGTCCCCAGCCACGCGGAGACCCGTCCCCTCCAGCGAGTGCCAATCTGTGCGGAGGACAACCAGAGACCCATCGGCAACTGTTCCCGCGAGCTTGACAAAACCTCTTCAACACACAGACAGTGTCTGACGCACAAAAAGGAGCGGGCGGAACGTTAAGATGAACGTGGCCTGTTCTAAACCTCAAGGAAATCGGCCTGAATCACCGTCCTTGTCAGCTGAGCCTTCCAGCAGCATCGGAAGAGTCTGTCCTCAGCCCAGGGCCAGCCTTCCCGGGAGCCAGAGGAAGCTGGCAGCTCGGGCCACCGTGTCCACTGTGCTGGGGACGAGGGACCCAGGAGCCCGATGCCGGCGGGAAGGCCGGCAGCCCAGGAGCTCCGGCCGGCGCCCGAGTCTGGACACGGAGCCCTTGCTGCTTCCCCGGGGCCCCCGCGCTCTCCCCTCCAACAAGTGGACGGGGCGGCAAGCAGCCAGCCTCCCAGCCTGCGTGATCCCTCCGCAGACACGGCGCACGAGGGGCGGCATGGCTTCGCGGCTAAGACAGTCCAGTCTGCAGCTCGACGGCCTAGGCCTGACTTCCTCTTACCAGTCAGGCAAACCGGGGCAAGCTATTGAACTTCCCTGTACCTCAGTCTTCTCATCTGTAAAGTGGGGGTGATGGGCACAGGATTTACCTCAGGAGGGTGTGAGGTGTTAACGTCACCGGCAAAGCCCATTCACAATTCCGGAGAAATAAAGATAGAATCTGGATAATAAAATAAAGTCTAACCTTTTTTTTCTTTTCCTCTGTGCTGAGTCCAGTGTCACTGGCTCACAGGTGGGCCACGTGCAGAGGCCTCGCACCCGGCCCTGCACTCCGGAGTCCCCGACGCGTAACGGCTACGCCGACAGCTCAGCTCCCGGCTGTGCGCTGACACCTCACGTGACACTCAATCCAAGATGGCGGCGGCGGGCCGTGTGCAGAGAGGCCGCACGGGCACTGGAGCGGAAGCGGCACAGCTGCGCCTGCGCCCGAGAAGAACCCCGCCCCCTTCCCCCAATGCCAGACCCTATAAAGCAGCCCCGCCCATGGCCGTTTTGGGAGAGGTCGGAGAGCATACGCTCTAGAGCGGGGGTCACAGCTCCCCGTTCTTTAATCAAAGAATAAAGCTTTCCTTCGCTTCTGCCCTAAATTCGGCCTTGTTCTATTGGCACAAGTGACACCAAGCAGGAGGACCCTTGCCGGGACCTGACTTGAAAGGGTCGGTACCAGTGCACATAAAGCGTTACTGAAAACCGTGCCTAGTTCTATACAGCATATAAGTACACATATAAATATACTACATATGCTATGATATACTATTATCATCATATTATATCACCAGATAAGCCGACTGAATGCTGGTGACGGGACAGCTGATGGCACAAAGCTCTTAACGTTTGCACAAGCTAGCCTGTGGAGTAGAGAGAGGGCAGGAGCGGTGTGTAAAACAAGGCTCCCGTCCCCGTGCTACCATATCCAGGTTATGTAGGCAAAGCACGTAATCTCTCTGAGCCTCAGTTTCCTCCTAAAAGTGGAAATAACAGCTTCACTGCCTAATTCACAGGGCTCCTCTGATGGCTGAATGAGATAGCGTCCGTGAAAAATGTGCAAAGTCTCCAGAAAGCTACACCAAAGCAAAAGGCAATTACCAATAGGAAATTCCTTTGCTTCTAGGGATCTACCATGTGGGCGGCGGGTCGATGACCCAGGAGCCCAGCTCCGTCAGTCTTGAGGCTCCTGTTCCCTTCATCTCCCGACCCGGGGTCAACATGGGAGGGATGGAACAAGCCAGCCAAGACCTCAGACAAGCCTCATCCGAGACCCCATGGAGAGCAGAGAACATTCAACCTGCCGACAAGTGTAGGGGGCGGGGGTGGAGGCAGGAGATGGCCCGGCTCCTGTGACATGGACCACGCAGGGTAGGGTCTCACAGGATCTGAGAAGCTCAGTTTTGCCTCTGCCACAATCATGTGATACTTGGGCTCTCAACAGTCTTCGGGAAGAACATGCAAACAACCTTTACCCTTAATGCTTCCATTTAAAGGACTGTTTGCAAACATCAGACTTCTGGTTCCCGGATAAACTCAGCATCAGCAAGATCACATCCTCATCAGGACCAAGTGGTCTCGTGAAGCCATATCCATGTAACTCCTCCCAGCACAAACAGACTAAGAACACGTAAAATTCAAATTAACTTAATTTGATCTCTCACAGCCATCAGCTGTCCTGTGACCTGGATGTCCCCCCAGCCCACTTGTGCTGTAATGTTCTGTGATTCTAATCAGTGTCACTAAGAGCAACAGAGGCAATGAACATTTCGTTCTTTCCTTCATTTACTCACTCACTTAACAGTATCCATCAAGCACCTACTACGCGCTCGGCGTCCAGGGTGGAGGCGTGAAGATGTCAGAGGAGGCTCCCTGGAGGAAGTGACATTTGTGTTTGCTCTTGCAGACAGGCTAAGAGGTTGATGGGCAGGAGTTCCAGGCGCAAGGAACACATGAATGCGGGCCAGGAAATGACAGACCGACCATGTTTCGGGTGGATGAGTAGATAAGGTCTTCTAGGAATCGAGAGAGGATCGTGTCCGGGAAACTCGGGCTGCCAGTCTAGATAGGTAGGTAAGACTCGACCATGCCTGACGGGGGAGGACCCCACCTCGCCACCTGCCCCTCACCTTCAACAGGCTTGAAGTCAGCCTGCAAGAGATCAAGGAGGACGCAGAAGGACTGGAGGAAGGCACAGCATCCTTCCTTCCAGGAAACGATGGAGGGAGGGAGGAAACAGTGACGTTGACAGGCTGCTTTGACGAGAGTTAGCACAAGTGTTCCTCCACTTGGAATGTTCTGTAGCCCTGGATCCTTACCATCATTCTAGTGGGTGTTCAGATTTGCAAGTCATTGTGAGAAAGTAACGTGACTGCTTATTTTTGAGCATCTAAATCTGTAACCCCTTGAATGACTTTACTTGTAAACCATTCACGGGATGAGTATTATTACACAGATACTTCTTCTCAAAGCTGGGATGGCTGGGAGCCAAGAGAAGCTGACCCTGGGGCCTGTGATGGGTCTCTGAGACCCAAGTGAGTGTCTATGGCAAAAGCCCCCGCGTCCCACCCTCAAGTGCTCCTAAAACAGAATCACAAGTGAGCACGTTGGCTTCCTAAAGTGCACTGGGGATGGGGACAATGAAGAAAGGGGTCTATGGCTGCTGAACTGTCCCCTCGTGGGGAGTTGTGAGGACCGACGTGGTTCTAAGTGTCCTGAGTCCTACCTGTTCAGTGCAGCCGGACCATCAAGCGACCAGAGCCTTTCTGTCTAAAACGGTCAGTCAGGCGCCTCCTTCTTGCCTGTTCATGGGACTCAGTGTTTTCAGTGCACCCAGAAAACAGTAAAGGGAACCTTGTGAAGTGTTCATTTTTTTTTTACCTTCTGGAGCATGAAATTGAAAAACAAGAGTGCTCTGTTTTGTGCCAAAGTAACGACGAGGCACCACCTCCTCAGAAAGACCCAGCGAAGCTGTTCAGGTAGGTTGTGTTGAGAATTTGAAATGCTACTTGAAGTATATTATTTTCTAAAAGTTCCTTTGCCAATAAATGCTGGGATTTGGATGGAAGAATCTAAAAATATTAGAGCTGGATTAAAGGAGACGGACAAGACATGATAGTTGAATAGCATTATGTGACTGGATCTTCTGCCAGAGGGAAAACATGCCATAAAGAACATGACTGGCCTCTACCCGGTACTCTGTGGTGACCTAAATGGCAAGGAAATCCAAAAAAGAGGGGATATATGTATACGCAGAGCTGATTCACTTTGCTGTACAGTAGAAACTAACACAATTGTAAAGCAACTATACTCCAATAAAAATTAATTAAAAGGGCTTCCCCGGTGGCGTGGTGGTTGAGAGTCTGCCTGCCGATGCAGGGGACGTGGGTTCGTGCCCCGGTCCGGGAAGATCCCACATGCCGCAGAGCGGCTGGGCTCGTGAGCCATGGCCGCTGGGCCTGCGCGTCCGGAGCCTGTGCTCCGCAACGGGAGAGGCCACAACAGTGAGAGGCCCGCGTACTGCAAAAAAAGAAAAATAATAATCATAAAAATTAATTTTAAAAAATAAATAAACAGAAATGATAAAAATAAATAAATAAGGTTTTTGACTCTAAAAATTCCACTGTTATAATTTAGATAAATCTAATACTTCCTTTTCCTGAAGAAGACAGTAACTGGGTGATAAAAGGGGAAATGAAACTCCATAAACATGTCTGGAATGCCATCCACCACACTCTGAGAAGGGCCTGGGATTGGGAATAGTGATCAAGAGGAACTTTAGTTATATCTGTACTGGTTGAAGTTTTGTAATAAGAACATCTTTTTGTATTACATGTGTGAATAAAAATAAATTAAAAAAAAGAAAAAAGAACATGACTGGATACTAACTAGACCCTTGTCAAAATCATGATGAGATACCTCTGCACTGTTGGTTCACAAACCTCCTCGGAGCTTCCCAGGTAAGATCAGAAGAGGCAGACCACCGCAGATTGGCAGACAGCAAGTTCAATAAGCAAGGGGACTGACTTACGTGGCTCGTCTTGGGCGGCTGCAGGATGAGTCGATCTCCACCCCGCCCTCTGGAATCTTAAAAGTTTATCCAGAGGCCTTAACTGGGCTCAGTCACATACACAGTCCAGATGGTCTCAACACCACGTCACTGTCTCAAGGCTGCATCCTGGGGCAGCTCCTGGGGGGCGGGGAAGGCAAGCTGAGGGCACATTCATTCTGAGGACAGGGGACAGGGTGAAGGACCTCAAGCTGCCCGAGTCCAGCCGTCGGGGCAAACCAGAGGTCACATCTTCTTGGCGACCTTCTCCAACACTCCACCCCCGGTGACTGGCTCTCACAAGCTCACACGCCCCCCTCTTCCACAACGTGCCCTGTGTGGTCAGCTAGGGGTCTCACTAGCAGGCAGGTGGTCTCTTTGGAGGTGATCTGGTTGCACTGGAGGAGATGTCACAGCATCAGTACAGACACGTGCAAGAGAAAGCAGGGATTAAGACAATCATTCCCCACGTCAGTGACAGTGCTTTCCACAGAGAGCCTCGTGATCTGAGCCATTGATTTACTAAGTCTCCTCAGCTGGGGGGCGTGGATCACTTGGGGCATCACCTGTGTGCTCGTGTGATTTAATAAAGATGCTACATTAGCAGGCTCATCCAGTAGGAACACACAGCCTTCTCTTTGGACAATGGCACAGGTATCTCTTTGTGTCCAAGGCCATTCTATTTTCGAGGGCAGAGACATTCCGTGTTCAGTAAGGATGGGCTTTGACAGCTGTCATTCGAGGCTTTCACATCTGCTAAACCCATATCCTAATTCAAGAATTGAATACAAGCACTTCCCTGGTGGCACAGTAGTTAAGAATCCACCTGTCAATGCAAGGGACATGAGTTCGAGCCCTGGTCCAGGAAGAACTCACATGCCGCGGAGCAACTAAGCGCATGCGCCACAACTACTGAACCTGTGCTCTAGAGCCTGCGAGCCACAATGACTGAGCCCATGTGCCACAACTACTGAAGCCCATGTGCCTAGAGCTTGTGACCGGCAACAAGAGAAGCCGCCGCAATGAGAAACCCGCGCACCACAATGAAGAGTAGCCCCCGCTCACCGCAACTAGAAAAAGCCCGTGCGCAGCAACAAAGACCCAACGCAGCCAAAAATAAATAAATAAAATAAATAAATTTATATATATATATAAAAGAATGGAATACAGAGTCATAGTTCCTTCTGCTCTGCCATGCCTGGCAGCAAGGTTTGTAGGGGGTAGGGCCCCAGCTCTGGGTGCAGAGAGAGTCAGCTTGAATGTGGGCTCAGCTATTTACTAACTCACTACAACCAGGGGGCTTACACAACAGAAATGGATTGTCTCCCTGTTCCGGAGGGTAGACTGTGAGATCAAGTTGATGGATGGCCGGGCCAAACAGCCTCTGAAGATTCTAGGGAGGAATCTGTTCCAGACCTCTCTCCAGCTTCTGGAGTTCCTTGGCTTGTGGGCCCATCACCCCAATCTCTGCCTTCTTCTCGTGGCTTTCTCCTCTCTTCACATCGCCTTCCTGCTGTGCATGTCCTTCCGGGTCCAGATTTCCCCTTTCTGTAAGGACACAGTTGTACTGGATTAGGGCGTGCCCTAGTGACCTCATCTTAACTCGATTATCTCGGTAAAGACCCTGTTTCCAAATAAGGTCACATTCTGAGATTCTGGGGCTCAGGATACCAATATATCTTTTTTCTTTTCTTTTTTTTTTTTTTTTGGTTTGGCCATGCTGTGTGTCATGCGGGATCTTAGTTCCCGGACCAGGGATCAAACCCGCGCCCACTGCAGTGGAAGTGTGGAGTCTTAACCCCTGGACCACCAGGGAGGTCCCTGACATATTTTCTGAAGGAACACATTCAACCCATAACACTAACCCTCTTTACTAACAGAATTTGGGTGTTTACTGACTGTCTTAGAGCCCCAGTTTCCCCCATGTCAGATACGGATTGATTCTTATGGTTTCGTATTTAAGGAGCCCCAGGATTTGCCGTGGCCTGCCTTTGCTATTGTCTCGCTTACCTTTGAAGGTGGAAGCCCCTCTGCATCACTCAATCATCATTCAAGGTATGTAGTGGCCTTTGCCACTGCTCGGTGTGAGAACCCCCTTCCAAAGCCTGGAGTGAGCCTTCGCCTTGCAGGTCTGGGTAGGAGACAGGGACCATCTACCACCACAGATGCTGGAAATGCCAGCTACTTACTTTCTTGGCCTCCCTTGTAGCTGTGCAGCCGCAGCTGGTGCTGTCAGCTCACCAGTCAGCTCACCCAGTGACTGAGTTAACTCCAAAGCCTTTTAATAAACCTCCCCCCTCTTTTTTTAAACTAAATCAGCCAGAGTCTTTTCTATTGCTTGTAAGTGAAAGCCTGGATGGATACACCATGCAATATTCAAGGTCAGAAGCTTCATTAGGAGAATGGTAGCAGCTTCCAGAGGGTGCACGCAGTGGGATGATTGGCATGGGAAGCAAGACAGTACAGTGTTTTTCAAATCAGAAGGACTTGGACTTAACTCTCAACTGTGCCACTTTGCCCGCTGAGAGGCTGTAAGAAAGTTAACGAACCTCTCTGAGCTTCATTTTCCTCATCTGTCGAATGGTGATGATAATAATGAGCTGCTTCATAGAATCATTGGGGGGATTAAACGAGCAAGTGCACCTAAGTCTTGCTGTACGTTGTGGTTATGTGTATGTGTCAACTTGACTGGGCCCTGGGGTATCCAAACGTTATTCTGGATGTGTCTGGGAGGGTGTTTCTACGTGAGATTAACATGTGATTCAGTAAACTGAGTAAAGTAGATTGCCCTCCCTAATGTGGGTGGGTCTCATCCAATCAGTCGAAGGCCTGAACAGACTAGAAAGGCTGACCCTTCCTTGAGTAAGAGGCCGCACTGCCTCGAGCTGGGACATCCATCTTTTCCTGCCTCTTGGGCTCAAGCTGGTATACTTGCTCTTGGTTGTTGAGACAGCAGTTTTCAGACCAGAGTCACACCAACAGCTCTCCCGGGTCTCCAATCTGCTGATGGCAGATCTTGGAACTTCTCAGCCTTCACTATCACGTGAGCCTTCCCTCATTCAGGAGCTCCTGCCAGTCTGCCAGTGAACACCGCAATGAAGAGTAGCCCCCGCTCGCCGCAACTAGAGAAAGCCCGTGCGCAGCAACGAAGACCCAACGCAGCCAAAAACAAATAAATTAATTAAAAAAAAAAAAAAAAACCAACAAATCCATGTGAGTGTTTCCAGGCAAAATCTGTTTATATAAGTAAGCCTTGCTGTTAACAGTGTTCTTCCTTTTTTTTTTTTTTTTTTTGGCCACACAGTCGGGCATACATATCTTAGTTCCCCAACCAGGGATCGAACCCGTGCCCCCTGCCGTGGAAGTGCAGAGTCTTAAACACTGGACCGCCAGGGAAGTCCCTGTTCTTCTGATTGAAATAGAGAATGCTGGTAAGAAATGGCAGTAAGTGTTTTACAAGTGTAACGCATTGGTCCTCACGAACATAAAACGATGCTCAGAGGAAATCATGCTTTACAATCTGCAAAGGAAGGAAGGCCACTTCCTCCCGGTCTCTGGGGTGTTTGCCTCTTCTCCTGCTCAGCCCTGCGATCTGCACTGTCCACTAACCGTCACATCTGGGTCAGCATCTTATTTCACCTCGCAGACCCCCAGAGTCCCACCCGCAAGGCGGCCCCCAGACCTCTTGCCGGATTGAGTTCCCAGAGAAGGAATGTCATCCAGACACCACACCCTTCAGCACAGGGCCTTGCCTGAAGCAGGTTCTCAAAAACCTGCAGGTAATTTGACATCATGGGAGTCACCGCAGAGGTGCTCTTCACAAAGAGATGAGGGAAATCGAAAGTGAGGATACTTGGGAGTTTGGGGTTAGCAGATGCAAACTATTAGGTAGAGAATGGATAAACAACAAGGTCGTACTCTAGAGCACAGGGAACTATATTCAATATCTTGTGATAAACCGTAATGGAAAAGAATACAAAAAAGAATGTATATATATGTATAACTGAATCACTTTGCTGGACAGCAGAAATTAACACAACATTGTAAATCAACTATACTTCAATAAAACAAATTTTTTACAAAAGGGATGACACCTATTTTGCTCAAGTAGCCATGGTCTGGAGAACATTCTCTTTCCAATTCACCAAGAGGAAAAGAGCCACCTTTGACAGTTTGATAGAGGGCGCCCAGAATATCTTTTGGGGGATGCTGTCATGTATGGGAGAGTCTCACAGGTGCTATGGAGCTGAATTGGAGGAGGACATGTCTGGCCCTAAGAAGGGTAATTTTCTACTGGGACGGAGGTACCCGAGGGCATCCAAACATGAGGGATGACTGTTTCATCCGGGTTCAGCAAATTTCTACTCTATGCTGAGATGTCTGCTATCACAACCCAATCATCACTTACATCAGTTCACTCCTCCTTGAGCTCTGGCTAACTTAATGGTGTTTGGAAGGTAATTGTTTGGGGATTTTTTCCCCCTATATCACATCTTTCTCATGGAGTGTCAAAGTAGCTTGAGACAAATTTTAACAAAGTCTTTCAAAATATCCCTCCTTTTGGAGACAGATTAAATGGTAAGAATAAATTATTAATCACGCAAAGTATCTTCCCACTGTAAATCTGAACTGGTAACTTTGCATAACGAGAAGTTAAAGTTGCAACACATACAAGGGAAAAAAGCTACTCGAGCCCCACATTCATGACTAAACAGTCATCTGGTCTTTCCTATTTGCTCTTTTGTTCACTGCCACCTTCCACGCTATTTATTTTAATCCATTTCTTTAAATGGATATTAATAAACTTCAGAACTTCAACACGAGCAAAACAAATTTATTTCCTTCTGTTCTAATTGATTTATTTTTCCATCATTCAAGTTTGCTTTTCATAGGTCGCATGTGAAGTACAGCATGACTGTAGCATGTACAGTTGAGCCATTTGGATCCCGTCCATTCTTCTAGAACCTCACTGACAGGCACATGAATTAACTCATTCTGCAGTTGGAGGGCAGAATTAAAGCCGAGCCCTGACGGGAAGGAGAGTGGGTGGTGCCAATGGAGAGAGACTCAGGAATTTCAAGACAGAGTGAGGATGGCCGGGGGTGGGGTGGTGGTGAAGAGACCAAGGATGCTGTAGCTCCTCCCCCCTTGTGAGGATGGAGGTGACCCTCACACTGATGGTGACACCTTGGCGGTAAGGCAAACCTACCAAATGAAAATGCATAGACTGTCCTGTCCACAGCCACCTACGTTTTCAGTGTTCTGCCTAATGTTTCAGGAGTTCTGCCCCTGTCAGAAATATGACACCCAGGGCTCTGAAGGCTCTGTCCTCCTGGTTCTGGAGGGAAGAACCTGGCTCAGGGCCCAGCTTCCTCTCTAAGGGCTTCCTCAGGGCCCAGTCAAGCCCAAATCCTCAGATCCACCTCCCGACACAAATCTGACAACGTTCCCCCCATAACTGTCTCCTGATAGCTCCAGCCTCCCCTCTTCTATGTCCAGCGCTGCTATCTCAGGACTGTTACAGGCATTCTCCAGGCACCTGACCCTCAAGAGACCCCGCTGCCATCAGGAGAGACACTGAGGTCCCCATGAGACACAGAGGCCAGATGCTGTGCAGGGCCGGATCTGGGGACCAGAGAAGAGAGGAAGCTCTGTGGCCCTGGAAGTCAGTTTTTTGTGATGCTGAGGACGGGAGAACCACTTTCTGCCCAAGCCCCTGAGGCTGCTACTCCCTCTGGAACTGCCCCATGACTCATCCTTTGGCCCCACTGGACCACACTGGGCTGGATCCTGGCAAGCGCAAGGGCCCTTCCCGTCCCCAAGCTCGCTCACGTGGAACAGAATCATAGGCTGCCTCGGGGCGTCTCCTGTGCTGTTCTGTAGCTGTTACATTATGACTGACCTTTTCCTCATGGGATGTTTGATCTCGGCTCCTTGAGGGCGGAAGAGCCCCAGCACTGGTGCCACCTGGGCACGCTCTGGGCGTGACAGCCGTTAGGAGGGCCAGTTGCTCTCATGTCCACGCCTCAGCGTTAAGATGGGTGGTGGGAAGCAGGAATGGCTGATGATGGGAAGAACTCCTTTTGTGCTGAGAGTATGCAAAGAACAAGGAGAATTAGGCACGTTTTAAAACACAATGGAATCCAAAACGATCCCCCCCCAAACAACAACAAAAGATAATGGAATCCAAAATATACTTGTTTTCTTATTTGGATACACCTTTAGATGTGAATGATCTAACATTATTAATCCTTTATGGCATTTTGCCTAGACACCCCCCAACTATAGGGAAGGGTGGTCTTAACATCACAGGTCTGGACACAGTCAAGGGTAATGGTCTGCAGTGGCCAGAACCTTCAACTACTGAGAACACCTCCTACCCTCGTTCCGCAGAAGTGGCAAGTTGTTTCATTGTAATCTGCCATGGTTGTCCTTGGCACCAAAAACAATGTAGTCACTCACTTATTCATCAAATATGTACTGAAAACCTACCAGCCTATGTGCAAGCACTGGGCTAGAAGCTTGGAATACAGTCATAAAATGCTGCCCTCAAGCAGTGCTCCTTCCAATGGGGGTGACAAATAGCTTCATGAAAAGGTTGGGTTATAACACAAATGCTACAGGAATAGAGGAAGACTCAGAGAAGGCACCCCAGGAGTTGAATGTAGCATGTGACTCGGGACTTGAAAGATCTTTTAGGTGGAGAATAGGACAAAATATTCAAGGCAGTAGTTCGTGCGAAGGCAGGGAGGCATGAGAGTACCTGGTGAAGAGTGAGAAAGTCAGAGCGTTCTGTTGGAATGGATTGTCGGCTGCGTGTGTGTGTGTGTGTGTGTGTGTGTGCATACACGCGCATTTGTTTTGGAAGGAGGGGATGATGAGTGTGGAGAGGTGGCAAATAATCTTGATTCCATGCCTCATTTATATTTTATCCGGCAGATAAGGGGAAACTAGCTGAGTTTTTTCAGTCATGGAAATAAGATGATCAGGGTTGGTTTTAGTAAGGTTGTCCTGGTGTGACGGAAGATTTAGAGCCAAGAAACCAGAGCCTCGCCCACAAGCTTGCTTGCCCATCCAGGCAAGAGCTGTAAAAGCCTAGATTAAGGAAAAGTGATGCTTTAGAGAAAAACAGGAGAGAGAATTGACAGACCGGGTGTGCCATTGGTTAGGGTAAAGGAGACAGAGAGGGATGGAGAATTTTCGGGCAACTCCAGGGAGGGTGCACTTACTGACAATGGGAATGCTGGAAGGAGGGTTGTTTTTTAAATACTGGTGGAGAGGATAAACTCCCATTTACACCAATAAATAATAATGTTATTCATGTCATAATTTTTTAGCATCTGTGCACAATGAACCCCTTCCGCTGAAAATCACATGGTGTCAGTTTCATGCCCGGGGCAAAGTGCCCTAATTAAAGACATCCTGCAGTTACTCAAATCCCTTTCCTCCTCCACAGACTGTCCTTTCTCCCACACCAGATTCCCTCTGCATCAACCCCTCCCCGCAGGAGCCACCAATCAGAGTTCAGACTGGGGGTAAGCCTAGAGCAGTTCTGGGCTCTGGTGCAAGTATGATTTCTATAAAAAGACATTTAAAAACAAGGAGCAATGTTGCCATTTGCCTTTAATGGAAAAGTGGCTAGCAGTTACAGTTTTAAAAAAATCTTTTATTAAAAAAAAACTCTATCCAACTTCTAGGCAATCACCGTTTGAATTTTCAGAAATAAACATACACTTGAAAACTAACAGTTTGTATAAAAATAAACTCTGAATGTGTGATTAAAAAGGGTGACCCCCAGTCTTCTCAGCTGCATGAATGCGTGATAAAAAGGGGACAAGTCCATCCAGTGGAGATGGGTCTACCCCAGGGTGGAGGGGGCCTTGGCCTTGGAGGAAAGAGCTTGCTTGAAGCGCCTCTTCAGGTCCTGCATGTTGGGAGAACGTGGCCGGGGGATGATGGAGGCTCTTCTCCTCTCCCCACCGAGGCTGTGCAGCTTGCTCACTTCTTTGCACAGATGCTGAAACACATCACAGACATCTTCATAGTTTTCACTGGTGGAAATTTCCAGGAACAGGCTGCCCAGCTCGTTGGCCAGTTGGATGCCGTCACGGGTCTGCACCTGTCGGGCATGCAGAAGGTCCCCCTTGTTGCCCACGATGATGACGGGGGCTTTAGAGTCGGGGTGGACCTTCCGGATGTGCTGGTACAGGGGGCGGATGGACAGGTAGCTGTCATAGTCCGTGATGGAATAGACCAGCAGGAAGCCCTCTGCCCACTGCACGCACTTGGACAGGGAGTCGACCGCCGGGCTGAGGCTGTCTTGGACCTGAAAAGAGCAAAGTGAGCCCGGATCAAGGAAGCTCTCGGTGGGAGAAACCGGAAAGAACATCAAAGCCACCCTTAAAAAAAACGTTTGAACAAGAAATCACTAAATATAGTTTCAGATTCTACCCAGCTTCTGCAGAAGGAAGCTTTTGATATGGAAAAAGCCAATTCTCAGGCAAGCTCCCTTCCTGGGTTATTTTATTAGCTGTTACCGACACATTACTTTTAACCCCCTTGCTTGGCAGGTAGCCTGTGATGAACCAGTCTGTGATGATTTCAATGAGAACTTCAACTCAGGATGGCGCAATTTTTAGGGAACTAACTCAGAATAAACAGAACTTTGAAAATAAGCCAAGATAAATATCTATTCCCCAACCCATAAAAATATTTTTAGCATGTCCTTCTTGAGAATGTTACAGAAACAAATTCCTTCTTTCGGTTCTTCCACAAGACCTTTCCTCCCTAGAAGGGAGAGCAATTAGTAACTTGTTAATCAAGTTACATTCCTGACGGCTTGCCATGGGGTTATCTGATTGGAATTACTGAGAGGAACAGCGAGAAACAGGAGCGCTTCAGCAGACCTTGCTTGGGGAGAAGACCCTCTCCAGAATCCCACCCCCATAGTTTTGTTCCGGGTTCCAAGGCTAAGCTGCTCCTGACAGAAGTGGTGAGACCCGTGTAACCAGTGATGCCCCGGCCAGGGCTGCGAAGAGAAGCTAAGCATCTCTTCCCCTTTCCGAGGTGGCAGACAGGAGAAGGTGGCCTCTATAACAATCCACTCTCCCCGCCCCCCATCGTGGACGGTTTCTAACACCCCAACGACTGGCCCCACCTGGGGACGGCACACCCCTCCATCTGAACGCATAACAGGCGTGCCCAGACACCTGGCTCGGGCGTCTGGAAGCGGAGGAGCCGCCTGCTCTTGGCAGTCCTTACCTGGATGCCCCCGGGAGTGTCCTGGATCTGCAAGGAGAGCTGGTCTCCCTCCACGCACACGAGCCGCGAGTACAACTTGCCTGGAGAATGAAGGAAACTTGAGTTTTAAATTCTCACACTCTCCTCAGGAAAAAGAAAATCAGAGCATGCAGCCTCAACAGAACGAAACGAACCTAACCTGTGTTCGGCTCATAATCGCCAATGAATCTCTTGGTCAGGAAGCGCACAATCATTGCTGAAAAGGAAAGGAAAATCAGCTGAAGGACTAGGACGAGACAGTCAAACCGGGACCGTCTCGGGGAAATGGGGGCGTGACGGGCCGCAGTACCGCGGATGCTGCCTGCATCCTCAGGCTCCGCAGGGGCAAGGGTGCGGCCGCGGCCTCCGCGGGTTTTGGGGCGGGTGCGGCCGGGGGTGCGCCACGCGCCGCACCGGCACCCGTTCTCGAACAGGTGCCCGCCGGCGAAGGCTCAGGCGTGCAAGGTCCGGGGAAGCGGCGGGAAAGCAGGCTGGCGGGGGGAGGCCGGCAGCGGCCTGGAAACGTCCGGGCCCCCCTACGCCCGCCCCTCCGCCGGGAGCCCCCGCTTTCCCCGGGGCGCTCACCGCTCTTGCCCACGCGGCCGGCGCCTAGCACGGCCAGTTTGATGTCCTTGGGCAGGAGGTAGTCGGAGGAGGACTCAGGGATGGGCGCGAGCAGAAAGTGTCCGGACATGGTGGGCGGCCGCATGGAGCGCGCGGTCAAGCGCGGCGACACCGGTGCGCGGGGACCTCGGCCGCCGGTGCGGCGAGCCCCGCCGGCGGCTTTTAAAGGGCTGGGCGCGCTGGGGGCCCCGCGGCCGCCTCCGGCTCCTCCTCTTCCCGCCCCTTCCAGCAGCGGCGCGGAGGGGGCGGAGCCGGAGAGCCCAGGGCACCGTCACCGCAGCGCGCGCACCGGCTTGACGCGCTCTGCCGGGGGCCTACGCTGCTCCGGCCTCCGGGCCCTGGAGATCCGGCCTCCGCTGTGCCTGCGTAGCCCTGGCGGCCCCTTCCATCCTGCAGAGGCGAGACCGGAATTATGAGAAAGATCAGAATTATGAGCTGGGGGACGAAAGAAAGGAAAAATGCAATTGGTCGGACGTTTCCGCAGCAATGGGAAGGATAAATTCCTGGCGAATGTTGCCCTTTTTATTTTTTAAAGGTGCTGAGGGGTGACATTATTAGGATAGAGCCCTGACTTAGTATCAGTATAAGGGAGTTGCAGACACTGTGACCTTGCTCCAGATTTATGAAGGCCCCTTGGGGACAGCCATTGTCCCCAGCCTCCGAACCCAGCCCCTGGCAGCTGGTGCTGGCTGAGCTGACTCATTAGCGAACACTCAACAAGCTAATTGAGAGCTCTGGCTCCGGACTAATCCTCCATCAAACACCGTCCTATGACTTGAGTCACGCCTTTGCTTCATCATTGAAGTTCTTATTTCTAAGTGTAAAGCGGAGTTTAGGGTGGGCGTGGAAGTGGGAGGAAGAGGACGCAAAAGCAAAATCCGGCCAGTCTTGGGTTTCGGGAGCCCACAGTGGCAAAAAGGCAAAAAAGGCTTGGGATTCTGTCCTTGCAGGTTAGACCTTCAGGCTTCTGCCTCCTGTGCTCCAGCCTCACAGGTCCAATCGCCTCTTAGACAGCCCCACTCTCACTCACCCCTTTCTCCATCTTGGTTGTATCAGTTAGCTTTTGCTGCCTGACAAACTGCGCGAAACTTACTGCCTTGAAACCGCAATCCCTCACGGTTGCTCACCAGTCTGCAGGTCAGTGCAGTGGTTATCCTAATCCAGGCCCGGCTCAGCTGATGTTGGCCGCAGGCTTTCATTCTTCCATGCATCCGTAGAGAGCTGGTGGCAGCGGGCTAGGGGCGATGGGGGCGGGGGTGGGGGCTGGCTGGTGGCTCCAGATTGGCGTCCTCAGGCAGCTGGCCGGCTGCCAGCGGCGGTGGTGGGAGGGGCAGTGGCTGAGCCACGTTTCTCCTCACCCAGAAGGCGGGCCAGGATCGTGGTGGCTGGGCAGAGTTCCAAGAGTGTGAGTGGAAGTGTTAACGGGCCTCCTGAGACCTAGGCTCCGGGGAGGAACCCATCGCCCCTGCTGCCTTCTCTTGGCCAAAGCAAGTCGTGGTGCCAGCCCACATTCCAGGGGCGGGAAGTGCACTCCACTCCTTGGTGAGGAGAGCTGCAAAGCCACATTTGAAAGGGCTGGGATGCAGAGAGGGGTAGGAGAAGAGGTCCGTTTTTGCAGTCGACCACACTGGTAAGTGTGCGAATGTGCCTCCATCCACCCGGTAGCCCAAGCCAGCGACCTGTGTGCCAGATCTCTGAACGCTCGTACCCAGCTCTCGGTTCCGGCCACTGAGAGGCTTGACTCTAACCCCTCTCGCTTCCACATGGATTAATCACCAAGTTCCATCATTTCTTCTGCCTCCATTTCTTGGTATCTCGTCCTCTCCATCACCCCTGCTCTCTTTGCTTCTCACTTGAAGAACCCTGAGGCAGACCAGGAAGAGGGTGACCGGTTTCCTTGCCCCTCGCTCAGGGGAGCCTCCTCTGGTCACTGCTGCCATCCCCACCCCTGCATCCCAGTTACTCACGCTCAGGGCACCCTTAAGGCAGCACTGATCCCAACTGTCATTACTTTCTGGTGGAATATTTATTTCATGTCTCTCTCCCAGAAGGCAGGGGCTCTAGCTTGTGTCTTTAGTGCCCAGCACATAGTGGCAGCTGGGGTTCATGAGGTCTTTAATAAATGTTAGTACACTAACAGACTTTCTGAATGGTGTCTTCACTGTGTGAACTGGAGAAGACGGGAGTCACGTGTGTAACTATTATCCCAATACCTATGTTTTGAGGGCAGTCAGCTCTCAGGAGAAAGCGTTCCAGGGAATGTCCTGAGCTGAACTGCCTTATTACATCTGTACTGTCCTTTGGTTCAGCACAAGGCAGTCCCCTTCTGTTCAACTTCAGTTTGACTGGAAAGACTTGAAGCCCGGAACCTCCTTTCCAGACTGGGGAAAAGTCACCATAAAGAGAGTTACTATTTACAGAACAACCTTGAAACAATCAGGTTCCAGGGGTCCTTGAGCATTCAGTGACAGGGGCCTGGGTTGTTGCCTTTCAGATTCTCCTGGCCTCTCCTTCTTGAACACAGAATGGCTCCTGCTTCATTAAACATCAAGTACTCATCCAAGCAGGGAGGGAGGGAGGACCCTCTCCGTCTCTTTTTATTATGAAATAAAACAATTCTCAGAAGAACCCAGCAGACTCTCTTACATCTCAGTGGCCAGAACTGAGAAGCTGGGAGCCAGTGTATTCATGTACCTAGCAGAGAATACCAGGGTTGCCAGGACTAGCTCGGATCCGTTCCTCCCTGGAGGCCACACACATTGCTACCCTGTTAGAAATTCAGCAACAGAAGAGGGGATCCTTGTTGAGCAGCAGTCAATGGGATCTGTCCAAACACCCTTCACTTTCCTGAAGTGAAAATGCAGAACTTAACAAGGGAAAAGAGAGCCCTTTCTTGGCTGAATCGTGGGCTTACCTCCTCGCCTCATTCCCTTACATTCCCTGTCAGGTATAAGATCATTTTAGGTTAAGGTCGCCCCATAGTAAGATTCCTAAGACTGTTCTCTGCCTGCCTGGTGACAGCTATGTTCCATTTTGCACGTACAGTGAACCTTTGCTCAGAACTCAAAATGTTATTCATTCTCCTTGGAAAGCTCTTTGCATTTGCAAATACCCAAGGTCACCCGTGGCCCTTCATGCAGCTAATGTTGCCGAGCTGTAGAATTATAAACAGCCTCGCTTAAGTTGCTGCTTGTGCTCTGTCTCATTTTGGATTTCTTTGTATCCAGTTATGTAAAATTGTGGTGCAAGTCGTATGACACAGGTATGCTGAAGTGGTTTTAAAAAGATAATAGAAAAAAAATATATAAAAAGATAATAGAAATGTGTAGGCAGATATGAATACACAAATCCGTGGGTGTTTAGAATGACTATGAAGGGTAGAATTTAGTAATATGCAAATAAGGTCAGGCTTGGAAAGCTATTAACCCTTCACCATCCAAAGAAGCTTGATTTCTAGCCCTCAGGCAAAACTTTGCCAGGGGTCCTCCCCTACTTCAGGAATGTCTCTCCTACCACCATCCATCACCCAATATCAACTACCTTTCCTGTCTATCCTAAATCCTTGAACATTGAGGCTGGAGACTCAGACTTGGCCTTCAAGTACTTTCCTCAGTATAAAAATTACACCTCTCTCCTCTACCAGCTCCCTACTTTAATTCAGCAGTCAAATGACTGAAACTCTACTCTTTGCGAGGCTGTTAAGCGCTGGTACAGAACATAAACAACAGCTGTTATCAAACATTTACTGGGAGGACAACAACATGTAAGACTTGCCTGACTTCACAGACACCCCCACAGTGAAGTTAATTAAAATAATTATCGTTTATGTATCACTGTTGAGTTTCCCCAAAAAATTCTCAATTAATTCTTCCGTAATTTTAATCCTGTGAAATGGGTAAAATATCTCCTAAACTGAGGTTTGGACAAGTTTAGTCACTTACTCATAGAGCCATTCAATAGTGGGCATCTCAACCCCCGTGATTTCAAATCTTGGCACTGTGGAGAGTAGGATGGAGAACACTGCTCATGTAAATGCAATGACAAAGCAGATGGGCTCAGAACTCCAATACAGCTGCAACAGAGAGAATTCAATCTGAATGGGTTTATTTCTGGGTTCTCAACTCTGTTCCACTGATCTCTGTGTCTTTTTATACCAATACTATATTGTTTTGATAATTATAGCTTTGTAGTATACTTTGACATCAGGGAGCATGATACCTCCAGCTTTGTCTTTCTCAAGACTGCTTTGCAATTTAGGATCTTTTGTGGTTCCGTATAAATTTTATAACTATTTGTTCTAATTCTGTGAAAATTGCCACTGGAATTTCGATAGGGATTGCACTGAATCTGTAGACTGCTTTGGGTAGTATGGACATTTTAACAATATTAATTCTTCCAATCCATGAGTATGGAATATCTTTCCATTTATTTGCATCTTCTTCAAGTTCGCTGATCAACATCTTACAGCTTTCAGTGTACAGGTCTTTCACCTCCTTGGCTGAATAAGTTTTGTTTTTTTTTTTAATGTGATTGTAAATGGGATTTTCTTAAATTTTCTTTATGATAGTTTGTTATTAGTGTAAAGACACTACAGATTCCTGTATATTGATTTTGCATCTTGAAACTTTACTGAATTCATTTATTAGTTCTAACAGTTTTTAATGGCGTCTTTAGCGTTTTCTATGTATAGTACCATGTCACCTGCAAACAATGAGTTTTACTTCTTACTTTCCAATTTGAATGTCTTTCTTTTTCCTACACATATATGGACAATTAATTTACGACAAAGGAGCCAATAACATACAATGGAGAAAGGACAGTTTTGTCAATAAATGGTGTTAGGATAACTGGACAGCCACAACATGCAAAAGAATGAAACTAGACCACTATCTTACACCATAGACAAAAACTGACTCAAAATGGATTAGTGACTTGAATGTAAGACCTGAAACCATAAGAATCCTAGAAGAAAACACAGGCAATAACCTTGACGTCAACGTTTTTGTGGATCTGACTGCAAAGGCAAGGGAGACAAAAGCAAAAATAAACAAATGGGACTACATCAAACTACAAAGCTTCTGCACAGCAAAAGACACCAAAACAGAAACGCAGAGATACAAACTACTATGTATATGAAGACATATTGTACAGTACAGGTAATTAGAGCTATTATTGTAATAACTTTTCTTTTGGCTGTGCCACACAGCATGTGGGATCTTAGTTCCCTGACCAGGGATCGAACCTGAGTCCCCTGCAGTGGGAACGTGGAGTCTTAACCACTGGACCACCAGGGAAGTCCCTGTAATAACGTTTAATGGAGTATAACCTATAAAAATATTGAATCACTATGCTGTACACTTAATATTGTAAATCAGCTATACTTAAAAACACACACACAGGGCTTCCCTGGTGGCACAGTGGTTGAGAGTCTGCCTGCCGATGCAGGGGACACGGGTTCGTGCCCCGGTCGGGGAAGATCCCACATGCCGCGGAGTGGCTGGGCCCGTGAGCCATGGCCGCTGAGCCTGCGTGTCCGGAGCCTGTGCTCCGCAACGGGAGAGGCCACAACAGTGAGAGGCCCGCGTACGGCAAAAAAAACAAACCAAAAAAAACATACACACATACAAAAAGGCAATCCACTGAATGGGAGGAGATATTTGCTAATCATATATCCAGTACGGGGCTAATATCCAAATGTATAAAGAACTCATACAACAAAAAATCCGATTAAAAAATGGGCAGGGGATCTGAATAAACATTTTTCCAAAGACATTCAGATGGCCAACAGGCACATGAAAAGATGTTCAGCATCAGTAATCATCAGGGAAATGCAAACCAATCACAATGCGATATCACCTCACACCTGTTAGAATGGCTATTATCAAAAAGATAAATAAATGTTGGTAAGGATGTGGAGAAAAAGGAACTCCTGTGCACTGGTGGGAATGTAAATTGATGCAGCCACTATGGAAACAGTATGGAGGTTCCTCAAAAAACAGTAGAACTGGGCTTCCCTGGTGGTGCAGTGGTTGGGAGTCTGCCTGCCAATGCAGGGGACACGGGTTCGAGTCCTGGTCCAGGAAGATCCCACATGCCGCCCGCACGCAGCAACGAAGACCCAACGCAGCCAAAAATAAAAAACGAAACAAAACAAAAAATCAGTGGAACTACCATATGACCCAGCTACTCGGCTTCTGGGTATTTATCTAAAGAAAACAAGAACACTAATTTGAAAAGACACATGCACCCTTATATTCATTGTAGCATTATTTACAATAGTCAAGATATGGAGGTGTCCACTGATGGATGAAGATGTGACATGTATAATAGAATACTACTCAGCTGTAAAAAAAAAAGTGAAATCTTGCCATTTGTGACATGGATGGACCTCAAGGGCATAATGCTAAGTGAAATGTCAGACAGAGAAAGACGAATTCCAAATAATTTCACTCATATATGGAATCTTATGAAACAAAACAAAAACTCATGGATACAGAGAACAAGACTAGTAGCTACCAGAGGGGAAGAAGGTTGGGAAGTAGGTGAAAAGGGTGAAGGGAGTCAAATGTATGCTGCTGGATGGTAACTGTATCTTTGGTGATCACTTTGTAGTGTACACAAAATGCTGATTTATAATGCTGTACACCTGAAACTTGTTAGAAATCTGAAGTGGGGGGTGGGTAATCAGGAAAAGCTGCAGGGAGAAACGACTGGTCCCTGAGCATATTTGATAGATGGAAACACAAGGGTAGAGAGATGTCGTATGTAGTTGAGGCAAGAGCACGAGCAGAAGCAGGAAGGCAGGAAGCGTACGGCAAGCAGTCTCAAAGGTGAGGATATAGTAGATGACCCAAAGGTTGGGGAGCAGACTGTGGATGGCAATGAACGCCCCAGTAAGGAATCACCTGGAGGCTATGGAACGCCACTCAACCGTTCTTGAGGCAGCCCCTAGTATATGCAAGTGCCAGAGCTAGGAGCATCTGAAGGACAGATGGTCTCTGCTCTCAAGGATCTTCGAACTTCACTTACTCATCTGCCACGAGCAATTAATCTGAACTCTTTCTCAGGAGCAAAAATCCAATCACATCTTCACTTGGGCTAAGCCATCACCTCATTCTGTAGACAGCAGAGAGCACCCCGTGGCATTTCTTTTCCAATCCAAATGATTTCCACAAACTGCACTCCTGCTAGGAAAGTTTTGAGAGGCTTCTCTGTGCCTTTCCCATGAGGGCCTTTGAGAGATGGCCCATCAGTTGCCCCTCACCACTCACCTTTGCTATTGAAAAAGAATCACAACACACAACCTTGGACTGCCTATTCACCTCTACACACTTTCCCCACCTCAGCAGGAACAGCTACACATGCTGCCTCACTGTTATTTATAACCAAGCAATTTGTCTAAGATTCTATGAAGGTTTCTTGCTTGAACAATACCAATGTTTTCCTTTAAGTGGGGCAGCGATGAATATGCTATAAACTCATACCTCAAATCAAATTCAGCTTAAAATTCTCTTGTGCTCAAAAAATAAGATGAACGTAACTTCTTACATTTTAGCGACGCTTACTGCTAAATGTTAGCCAGTGTTTATATTTAGAATCTTTCCCATCCTAGTGCAGAGAAAAATGCAAACCTACCCTGATGGGAGTACAGAAGATACAGGAAACTGCGGGGCTTTTTGGCCACAACGTTCAGAAGCAAATTTCAGTGTGATGTAGTTTATTCAGCCCTTTGGATCGGGTTCAACTGAAAATGAACAGGCCTTAAGAGATACCTGGCTAGATCAGAAGAGAGAGTTCAAGAAGCCACGCAGCCTCATTCCCAACCATGGTTCTTATTAACTTAAGAACAGGGTGAAAAGTTTTATAGTTAGAATATTTTTCTTCATTCTCATTGGTGTGAGAAAAGGGAATTGTACAGTAAGGGATTAATTTATAAATTCACACTTTGTGATGGTTACTCATTAAACGACCTGCATCTCAAGGCAGGCACGTAATCTTATCAGCAAACACACATTAGTCAAATCTCAAGGGTTTCAATTTAATTCACCTCTCCGCTAATAAAACCTTCCAAGCTCATCTGTGTAATAGCTGCACCAAATGGAGGTGCCCAAGAGGGAGTTGGAAATACACATCTAGAGCTTCAGAGAAAGTGAGCTCTGAAATTGAGTCTCAAGTGTATTAGAGATGGCTAGACATAAACTTAGTGGTTCTCAGATTAGAGCATGCATCTCCATCACCCAGAGAGCTTGTTGTTAAGTGCTGCCCACGCCCCCTCCCCGGAATTTCTGATTCAGTAGGTCTGCATTTTTAACAAGTTCCCAGATGCTGATGCTGCGAGCTGGGCAACTATACTTGAAGAACCACTGGCTTAGATCACCCAGAAAGAACTTAGGAGTGACAGATGTGGAACATTAAGGAAAATCCAGAATAAGGAGGACGAAGGAGTCGGACAGGCAGAGGAACCTGGCTAAAGTGTGACGGCAAAAAACAAAGGTGTTGGCTCTGACAAATACCAGGGAGATAAAGCCAAATTGGAAAGTCTCTGAATTTAATTAGCAGGTGTTTGGTAACCTCTAGGAGTAGTTTCGTTAGAGTGGTGTAGGCAGAAGCCATATATGCAGTGGGAGACTGGGAATTTAAGCTACAAAATGAGGAAGACAAACGAAAAGCTGCTTGCTTAATTTGCTGGCTTTCACTAGTCTGTAAGCTGAAGCCAAGGAAGCAGTACGTGGAAAGGGTCAAGCAAACAAGAGAAACCACGAAAAATCAGTGAAAACAAGAGCCCTGTAAACATCAACTTTCCCCTTTACTGTCCTTTTACACTCCTTGAAGCCTTACTTTGCCTTGATTTAAATAGGATTTCCGATTGTACTGCTCTTCCTAGATTGTAACTTCCTTAATGGTGTTTGCCCTCCAAATATCTCATGACTTACTGAATCTGACTTTGGGGCTGGAAGTGGTAGAAGATTAGGTCAGAAAAGTAGGTAGAGGGCAGATGATATAGGGCTTTGAATGTGCGAATAAAGGCACTTCAGTATTTGGAGGTCAGAAAGACAGTAAGGTCCAGCAAAGACTGCAGTGGAGGTAAAAGGAAACCAGGTTAAGTGTTCCAGAAGCCAAATTCAATAATGCAACATTTTCTCCCACCAGATTAGCAAAGACTCAATTATAATAATCAATGCTGGAGAGAGTGCCAAGACAATCATTTTCACTCACTCACGGAGTGCTAACTAGTACAACCCTTTAGGAAAACAATCGAAACGAACCAAGAATCTGGAAAACACATTTTAAACTCAGTATTGTGCATGTGAGAAAACCCATCTTTAAAAATCTATATATATATAAGAGCTATACGCATATTCACATAGCATTGCCATTGATAGTATTTTAGAAAACTGCTGCACCAATACACTAGATGGAAGCGTTCACATTTTCTGACTACCTGCCCTAAGAATAACTCTCCTTAGCCAGTCTTGTTTGCAGCCTTTCCTTTTCCCAATGTCCAGCCTCACCAGCCCTCCTGAACTACGATATCTTACACCACCATTTCCTTTTTGACAAATCACAATTATACTTCCTTTCACTTAGTCATAGTTAAACATGGAATCAGACTCAAAGCACGCAAGGGACCTCTAGGAATCATTCAGTCCAATCCCTACTTGCAGATGACACCCTCATTTTACAGAAGCAGCAACAGTCAGCAAGGTTAACATGACTGGCTGGAGAACGAACAAAGTAATGTTTGAGGTCTCTTTGATTTTTCCACGTGAAGGATTTAATAATCCCAATTACTCCTGAGCAAAACGATTGGTTAGCCCTCAAAATTCAAAATTCAAAAATTCAAAATTCAGAAAATAGTTTTATAAAGTACATAGGAAAATAAAACTGAACATAAAGTAGAAAATGTCTTAAACAAAACAAAAAGCAGTGCTTTTCTCATTAAAGAGCATTTACTGAGTGTATATTATGTGCCAGGCACCAGAAGTACAAAATATAAGGCAGAGTCCCTACCCTCAGGTCTAGTGAGGAAGGCAGGTTTTAAAAATTATAAACACTGTGAGAAGCAAACACACAAAACTGTGGGGGAATTTATTCCACCAACCCAAACCAGAAGTAATCTCTGATTCCAAGCACTTTCATTCCTCTCCTTAAAATGCTTTAATCAGGGACGGTTCACCTATGACTCAAGGTGAGTGAACGACAAGCAGAAATTCCATCAAACGAACAAAGCAAAGTGTAGGTATTTCAGGCAAAGGCAAGTGCGTGTGCAAAACTGGGGCAATGAAGAGCAGTTCCATAAACACAGTTTTCCTAATATCTAAAGCCATCACATAGGAAAACAGAAATAAAGAGAAAAACAATTTAGTAGGAATTAGACTAGTTACACGTACCTTGAAAAACTAAACCATGAGTTATAGAGACACACAGGTTAAGCAATATGCAGTAAAGCAGGAGGCTCAATAAACGTGATGCCTTGAAGCTGCTTTAACAGTTTACAGGAGAAATCAAAATGTGCCTAAAGGGGCAGGAATGAAGAAACGGCTATGAAAGATACTCATGAAATAGAATTTTAAAATATGCAAAGTGACTTCAACCTAGTGCATAAGTGGTAACTTAAGATGGAAAAACACAGGAACACAGATGCCAACTGATGCAATATATGAGGTTTTCCTTGTTTTCTGTGGTGGTGCTGCTAAACAATTTCTTTTGACCAAGAGAGTCATGTTTAAACATGACCCTCTACCACTAGATGTGAATCTTTGAGGGCAATTAATAACCACCATTTACTGAGTTAGGTTAGGAATCCAAGATTCAAAGCCAGGGTTTGCTGGATTCCAAGCCCTATTACCATCACACTTCACTAGATGAAACTGAAAGCCACTAACATTGGGTTTCAACCTATTCACAGCATTTACTAAAATTATAAACAGGTCTTGTCCTCAAGTCTAATAGTGGGGACAGAATACCAAGTGAGTAGCCAAGGTTTTCATTTTTTTAAAAATTAATTAATTTATGGCTGTGTTGGGTCTTTCTTGCTGCGCACGGGCTTTCTCTAGTTGCGGTGAGCAGGGGCTACTCTTCATTGCAGTGTGCCGGCTTCTCACTGCACTGGCTTCTCTTGTTGCGGAGCACAGGCTCTAAGTGTGTGGGCTTCAGTAGTTGTGGCGCACAGGCTTAGTTGCTCTGCGGCACGTGGGATCTTCCCGGACCAGGGCTCGAACCCGTGTCCCCTGCATTGGCAGGCGGATTCGTAACCACTGCGCCACCAGGGAAGCCCAAGGTTTTCATTTTAAATAAGCTTGCTACAGGTATTATCACAGAATACTGAAGGCAGGGCGATGAGATATGATCAATTCCCTATTGGATGTTTACCACATCCTATTAAAAATATCCAGGAAGTAACAAAACCTAAAATGGTGTTCCAACTAGACAAAGTAGCTTTAAAATATTCCTATCAATATGAAGCAATATAGAACTGATGACTAAAATCCGATTATGCAGCCAGACTGCCTGGGTTTGAGTCTTTGCCAACACCATGCACCTGTAACCTCAGGCAAGTTACTTGTGCCTCAGCTTCCTTTCATGTAAAATGAGCAAAACAAAACTTATTCCAAGTTTTTTACGAGTACGTTACGTAAAGTGCTTAGAATGCCATGTAACATATTCGATGCTATATAAACACTTAACCGGTTTAAATAAAAAAGGTATTCCAGTTTTTAACACTTTTCTGAGCCCTGCTGCACGAAAGGTCTGAACAACTCAGAACATGTAACTCACAAAGGACCAGGAAGGGGCTTTAAACCATGTCTATTTAAATAGTAGGCTTCAAAGGTAAGTTCTTGATCCTCAAAACACAGCTACTTAATTTATGATGCAAGTATGAGCATCAACTTTTCCTGAGCTTAATTATAACAGATAACTTTCATTCATTTTAAATCTTTTGTTCATAGGAATTGAGACTATTTTCAAACTAGTACAAATATTTTATAAGTAATAGCTAGCAGTTTATTAACCAATGGAGTATACTGTACAACAAACTACCTCACATCTTTCAGGAATAAAAACCACTAAATTTGAAAAGTAAAAAGATGTCACCCACTGAATTCAGACACAAAATGTGCTTTAAATATTTGTTTGGGGAAGGGGGTAACACACTTCTACTCAATTAAGAGAAACATTTACACAGTCCAGGTCTTTTATTTTCTTTACACCCATCATGCCATGAATTCATAGGGAATGGGCTCCAACAGTTCAGGCTCCTTTCCATTGGTTCTCACGAAGTGTGCTTCTCTGGGTGGAGCGGGCTATTAAAAAAAGGCGAGGGAATAATTATGAAAAGTACTGTAACTCAATTTCAAAGTGCTCCCAGAACTAATAATGTACGTAATACCAAGAAACCCTGCCAAGCACTCACCTGGCGCTTCAGTTGAACCCAAGTCCCTTTCTCTTTGGCTTCCTTCTTTTTCTGATCGTTTTCCTTCACCCGCTTCAGGAAGCTGTCCCGGCTCTTAGAGTGCTTAATATGCTCGATACGCACATTAATTCTCTTGGCAAGAATCTTGCCCCTGGAGAGAAAAGAAACTCTTAAGTGCATCAAAAACGCAGCTAAAATTCAGAGAATTCTTTCGACAGTTTCATTTATTAATTAAACCATGAATTTTTTTTTTTTTACCCACAGATACGATAAATCAACAAGGTGATGGCAAATTTATAATCATTTATTAAATCTTACTGAATAGGGCCTTGAGGCAAACATCCCCACATTTTTGTTTGTTTCTTTTTTGCGGTACGCGGGCCTCTCACCGCTGCGGCCTCTCCCGCTGCGGAGCGCAGGCTCCGGACGCGCAAGCCCAGTGGCCACAGCCCACGGGCCCAGCCGCTCCGCGGCACGTGGGATCCTCCAGGGCCGGGGCATGAACCCACGACCCCTGCATTGGCAGGCGGACTCCCAACCACTGCGCCACCAGGGAAGCCCAAACATCCCCACTTTTAAGCTCTCTTCTGATGAGGTGACAGACTCTGAAATACCAAATAATTTAAGCGAAACCAGACCGCTAATAAAATTTACAACTTAATAAACTTTTTACACTGTGAAAACCAGAACGGCTTAGCTAACAAACCTCACAAGACTTTCCAGTAAGTTTATTACAATTTGTTTCCTCTGACAGGTTACAAGACAAACACCCAGTTTGCTTGAGTTTTAAGAGGGTATTTCCTTTGCCCCACTTGAATGACCAATAAAGACATAAGTCCAACTGGCAAAGTGAAAGGGGGGTGTGAGGGAGTACTGAGTAGGCACAAAGAACTATGACATTACTTACTTAACTTGTTTGTTTACAATGATGCCAACAGCATGCTGGGTAACATTGTAGACTCTCCCAGTTTTGCCATGGTAACATTTGTGGGGCATTCCTTTTTGAACAGTGCCCATTCCCTGTTAAGAAAGGAGATAAATGTTATGCCAGCAATTTCCCCCTCCATTTAAATCCAAAGTAACTAAAATATTCCAAGATTTTTTTTTCTTTAGATGGCAACTCAAGAGCTTTCAGAGCCGGTGAAATGTCATTTTCACGTTGCTTTTAGCAATCAAAAAGACAATCATCATTAAGCTCTAGAGTGCCAGGACACGTTTAAATACAAATCCACAGGATTTCCCCCCCTTAATTTTTCCACTAGCTGTTAAAAACAAGTAAGAGAAAATTCTTAGACTCAAGAATAGCACTTTCAAAACTCTTGTTTATTAAAGTAAAATTAAAATAGCCATTCTAGGGACTTCCCTGGTGGCGCAGTGGTTACGAATCCGCCTGCCAATGCAGGGGACATGGGTTCAAGCCCTGGTCCGGGAAGATCCCACATGCCACAGAGCAACTAAGCCCATGCGCCACAACTACTGAAGCCTGCCCACCTAGAGCCCAAGCTCTGCAACGAGAAGCCACTGCAATAAGAAGCCTGCGCACTGCAATGAAGACTTGACAACAGACCCAATGCAGCCAAAAAAAAAAAATTTATTACAAAAATAAAAATGTAACATAAAATAGCTACTCTATACTCTCACGAGCTTTTTCAGGAAATGGATTTTCCCCCGATTATGAAGATAAAAAGATGCAATACACCCTATTCAGATTTTAATATTAAACACAACTTTTCTAACTTCTAATGTTACTCTGCAGTTATTTCCCCAATTTTATAATTTACCTTGATATCTACAATATCACCTTTCTTGTAGATTCGCATGTATGTGGCCAAAGGAACAACTCCTGCAAAAAAACCAAAACCCCAATACAGTCAGTATTAAGATTAAAAAGTCAAGAGTAAGAGAAATATATAAGCTTACTAGCTTTCAACACACACTACTTTTTGGCAGTTACGTGTACTTTAAAATCTTGCTAGTCGACAATTTAAGAACCACTATATAAAATTCATGCTTTTTATTTATTACAAATAAGTTAGGTAGATGCTAATTAATGCCATTTATTAAGAACATCTTATATGAACGACAACACATAGGTAATAAAACACAAATGTATGCCACGCCTGCTCCCAAGGAGGGTGGAGCTACTCACCATGTTTTCTAAAAGGCCTAGAGAACATGTAGCGGGTGCCCCTCCTCTTTCCCTTTGTGTTGGTCATTTTGGCGAATTACTGAAACCAGAAAGTATCAGAGTCAAATACAACTGCAAAATTGACATTTGCCCCTTTAACCAAAACATGTGTAATTACAAATGCACTAAGTTCAGTAGCAACACGAGAATTAGGCAACTATCTAAAAAGCTGGTTCACGAATCAACAGATCTTATAATGGTAAGAAACAGTAATTTTACCAAGATTTCTGCCCAAACTGCCTAAAACTCCTAAGAAGCAGAACTGGATTTTAGAACCCAAACCAGTATTTTCCCTATTAGAATGTAACAACACGACAGGACTTCTGCCAAACTACATCTGTAGAACCCAGCTTAGACTGCCAAGAACACTGGAATTACCAACTAGAAGGCAGTTTATTGTTGCAAAGCACGACAAAACTCAGTCTTGCATTTATACATAATGGATTAAACCCCTTTTCTTATCAACCTACGGATTTCTCTAATACCGCACCTATTAACTGTCAAAAATCTCTAACTTACTTCATAAATCTAATTACTCAGTTGTTTACCAGAAAATGTGAGGTAGAAGGCTTTATAATCACTGACCTGATTTTGACATAGGTTTTGCCACTTACCTGCTGCGAGACCAACATTTAAACCCTGATCCTCATATGTAAAACAGTCTTAATACTTTTATAATCAACTAAGGTAATGTCTACAAAACATTGAGCAATTCCTAGCACATGCAAAGCGCTTACTAGTAAACAGTACTTTATCGTTGCCTAAGAACTCACCTATAGACTACTGAGTTGAACCTTTCACTTTGTTTCCCAAAAGGTCAAAATAATGGTTTTAATTGCCTCAGATCATCCAAGGGCAGAACTACCATTGCTGACTACTCCTACCACAAGGCAAAATACACCAAAGACCAGCTTAGGTTGTTGACAACGTTCTAATATAAGTCAACCTCTCAATTTATTACATCTTAACCGTAAAGAAAAGTGACTCCTAAGTACCTTTTTCATATAACCTGTGTGGCAAGGAGACCGAACAACCCATCAAAGCCAAATCACTGTTACAACGAATGCACACTTCACTTTAAATGGTGAGAAAAATCTATCAAGTACAAGTAC
The DNA here is from genome assembly GCF_003031525.2 of Neophocaena asiaeorientalis asiaeorientalis. Lineage (NCBI taxonomy): Eukaryota > Metazoa > Chordata > Mammalia > Artiodactyla > Phocoenidae > Neophocaena > Neophocaena asiaeorientalis. The sequence continues at coordinate 19,268,732 of NW_020174268.1, forward strand.
TGTTTTAATTCTCATGGCTACATTTGCATTAAGTTCATGTAAACTCCCCTTAAGTTCATAAACAAGGAGATATGCTCTGCAGGTCAACTCACTTCATGGAGATGCAAAGTGACAGAATCAGTAATATAAGTCCTTTCGTTTTTTTTTTTTTAATAAATTTATTTTTTAAATTTTTGGCCATGTTGGGTCTTCGTCGTCGTGCACCGGCTCTAATTGCAGCGAGTGGGGGCTTTTCTCATTGCGGAGCACGGGCTCTAGGTGCGCGGGATTCAGTAGTTGCGGCTCGTGGGTTCTAGAGCGCAGGCTCAGCAGTTGTGGCACACGGGCTCAGTAGTTGTGGCTCGTAGGCTCTAGAGGGCAGGCTCAGTAGTTGTGGTGCATGGGTTTGCTTGCTCTGCGGCATGTAGGATCTTCCCGGACCAGAGCTCCAACCCGTGTCGCCTGCACTGGCAAGCGGATTCTTAACCACTGCACCACCAGGGAAGCCCTGGAAGTCCTTTCTGACTCCAGAGCCCACGCTCCTTCCACTAGACCCATTTTTCCAAGTTCGAAATCCATCAGGACCCAATACACATATAATCGAGTGAGTTTTTAAAAACAATACGTAACGTCCCAAGCAATGAAGATTTAAAGTCTATAATACTACCAAAAATGGGACCCATTACAGGGGCGCAACCCGCTGTTTCCTCAACTCTGGCAGCTGGCTGCTACAAACTAGACACAGATGCAAAACTAAGACTAAGGGGTTATTCAGTTAACTTTCCCCCTAAACGCCTAAATCAGACACAGCTATTCAGGAATCCCTTCGCTTAACACTTGCTGCCCTGGCATGAACAAAACAATACCCGTGGCAAACAAAGTATTTTCCCTTTTTCCAATTGCGGTCCCGGGCTAGAATTAACAGAACCGGAAATCTCCCACGTCAACGACGAATGGGCTGGGCTTCTTCACCCAGGGCGACTCAGGGGCACCTCTGCAGTTCTCCGACCACGACCCCCGACTTTCTCACACACACACCCAGGTCTCAAGAGAGATTAAAACCGGCGCCTGGTTCTCAACTCGCTCCTACTGCCCCTACCCCAGGGCATTACAGTTTAGGTCCTACAACAGGGGTTACGATGCCACACTGAAGGCGTTGGAAAAAGCAAGCGGCCACGCGGCGCCAGAGCCGATCCGAGAAAGCCCAGGAGAGGCGGGCTGAAGCCGTGGGGGCGCTGGAAGGACGAATTCCTTTCCCGATGGACCAGAATCGCCTCACCCCGGTGCCTCGGCCTCGTTTTTCCAGAGCCTGTCCCCCCAACAAACCCACGGCATCGCAACCTGGTCCCCGGCCCCGTGCCCGCCGCGCCGAGTCTGGACGGACACAGTTCCACCGCCCAGGCCAGCGGGCCCCAGACTGGCTAGATGATCTCCCTAGGGCTCCAATGCACGGCCTCAGCGGCCACAGGGCTGGGACTCACGCCTGAGAAACAGGGGAAGGGACACGAAGCTCCGGGAGCCACGCGCGTACTGCACCTGGAAGATGGCGGTTCCGGCCGAAAAGAAGGAGGCGGTGCCGCGCGCGCGCCTTACAAGGGCCTACGGGCTGCCCGCGGCGCTGCCTGAGAAAACGCCGGCCGACAGCCACTCTTCCCTGGGTAAGGGTGTCGTCTCTGAGAACCAGAAGAACCTGTGAGGATATTTTCCTTTCTTGCGAAAAAGAGGTAACCGACCGACACAAGCTAACACTTGGATCTTGCCAGACAGCCCGGAAAGGGGCCTTCAAGGGCGTCAAACAGGCGCAGACGTCGCGAGCGTGATGACGTCAGCCCTTGCGTCAGACACCACGCGCGAAATGGGCGTGTGCCTGCGTCCTCGGGCGTTGGAGCCGTCTGGTCTTACGTTGTCTGAGCTCTTTTCTGTGCTCCGAACTGCAGTTTGTGGGAATGGTCACGTGGACACAAAAGCAAAATTATGGTGAAGAAAGCATGTTGTACGGTTTATGTCTTTCAAACGTTTTTCCCCTCAATGCGTCTAAACACTACGCATTTGCTGGTAGGTACGTACCCCTCTTAACCACTTTGCGAAGCTATTTGGCAAAATCTAGTGAAACCGAAAATATGCAAATACCAAATTCCAGCATTCCGCTCCTGACTGCTTATCTTATGGGAACTTTGCTATGTAGACAAGGATATCCACAACAGCACTAGGAATAGAAGCAAAAAGTTGGAAACGTCCACCAATAAGAGCATAAACCCATTATGGGGTATTCATACGGTGGAATATTATATGCCAGTAAGTCAAGACTGAGCCCGCAAATGTGATGAAGCAAAAAGAGGGACATGTGGAACATACATAATAGGACAATTTATACACGTACAATTTTGAAACATGCAAAACAATACTATATATTGCTTAGGCATATATGCATATGTAGTGAAAGTAGTCAAATACAAGGGGACGAAAATCAAATTTAGAAAAGTGGTCTTGTCTGGTAGGAAGGGGACTGTAAAGAAAGGGGTATACAGGAGGCTTTAACTATTTTGACTAATTTTAAGCTGGTTATTGAATACATGGGAGGTGATTGTTTATTCATCATTATACTTTTTTTTTTTTTTTTTTTTTTTTTTTTTTTTTTGCGGTATGCAGGCCTATCACTGTTGTGGCCTCTCCCATTGCAGAGCACAGGCTCCGGATGCGCAGGCTCAGCAGCCATGGCTCACGGGCCTAGCTGCTCCGTGGCATGTGGGATCTTCCCGGACCGGGTCACGAACCCATGTACCCTGCATTGGCAGGCGGACTCTCAACCACAGCGCCACCAGGGAAGCCCCATCACTATACTTTTTAATAAATATTTTCTAAATATTTTGAATCAATATTAATAAATATTAATAGTTTTTAAAGGGTAGTTTTAGATTTAGCAAAAAAAATTTTTTAGAAAAATGGTACAGCGAATTCCCATATACTTGGCACCCAGTTTACCCTATTGTGAACATCTTAACATCAGTATGCTACAGTTTCAATTAGTGACACAATATTGTACATTTTAAAAAATTAATTAATTAATTTTTGTCTGTGTTGAGTCTTCATTGCTGCACATGGGCTTTCTGTAGTTGCGGCGAGTGGGGACTACTCTTCGTTGTGGTGCTTGGGCTTTTCATTGCGGCAGCTTTTGTTGCAGAGCACAGGCTGTAGGCATGCGGGCTTCAGTAGTTGCAGCACACGGGTTCAGTAGTTGTGGCTCATGGGCTCTGCAGTGCAGGCTCAGTAGTCATGGCGCACAGGCTTAGTTGCTCCGTGGCATGTGGGATCTTCCTGGACCAGGCTCGAACCAGTATCCCCTGCATTGGCAGGAGGATTCTTAACCACTGTGCCACCAGGGAAATCCCATTTGGATGATTTTTGACTAAGGTAAACATATAGCCTTGGAACCAATATCCCCAATCAAGATCCAGAATATTGCCATTCCCATTAACAATTCCCCGTGCTTTGTCCCAGCTGATCCCCTCCCCAACTAGAACAATCCAACATTCTGATTTCTATAACCATAGATTAGTTTCGCCTATTCTTAAATTTCATATAAATGGTACTGTACTGTATGTACACTTTTTGTCTGGCTCTTTTTTTTTCAGCTTAGTGTTTTTAAGATTCAATCATGTTGTTGCTTGTACCAGTAGTTTATTTTATTTTTTATTGATAAGTAGTATTCTACTATATGAATTTACCACAATTTATTTATACATTCTCGTCTTGATGGAAATTTGTTTTTTTCCTCTCAGTTTTATGCTACTATGAAAAAAGCTGCCATAAATATTTTTGTGAATATGTTTTCTGTTCTTCTGGGTGATACCTAGAGCATTGCTTGATCATAAGGTATCTCTAACTTCATAGAAAATTGCCAAATGGTTTTCCAAAGTGAACCTCTATTTTTATTTATTTACCATTTTCCTCTGAAGAGAGTAAGGCATTTATTTTTATTACAGGCTTTTAAAGTAGGTTTGTGTCATTAGTTCTATCATACAGATCTGAAAACCAAAGTGGTTTCCTAAGTGTCTAAAGGTCAATTTACCTCCAGTTTGAGATCATTAATATAAAAAAGAATAAGAAAAGGATTGAAACTTAAAGAAATGTGAAGTAAATTAAATGTAGAAAGTAGGAAAACTCAAAATTCATTCAATATTTATAAGCATCTAGATTAAATAAGGTACTGAAGTACATAATGAGACTATAAAAATGAATAAAACATGCTCCTTGCCCTCAAGGACTCCGCAGAGGGCTTGGTGGAAGAAGATGCTAGACTACTGTAAGTGGAAAAGCAGACGACACGGAGTTGAGCAGTGTGGGTGTTCTGTGGATGACCCACTGCGCCTAGATTAGAGGAGGGCATGGGAGAGAAGAATCCCTGGATGAAAAACGAAGCTTCACAGAGGAGGTTGAACTTGATGAAGGAGTCACACTTTGACCAGAGAACAAGTAGTAAGGGTATTTTAGGCAGAAAGTATTTTTGCATATGTAAAGGCGTACAGATGGATAACAACTTTAAAAGCTCAGAGAAACGAAAGCCATCCAATAGCCTTAGAAAATAAGGTCAACAAATGAACAGGAATGTGACATAAAAATGAAGCCGATTTATGATTTTGCACCAGGCTTGAGTAAACTAAGAGAAACCCATAACTTTCGGTCATTAGAGTAAGTTCACATCTCTATTTCCACTTTTGTATTTTTCTCTGTAGAAGCAGATTAACAAAGTATACGTTTTGTTTTATTTTGGTTTTCAGGAGACATTGGCATTTTAACTCCAGCGGGGCAAATTTTCTAAGCTAGGAGGAAACATGGATCTGTCCTCTTATGTGTGAGGCTCTAGTTGGAAACTCTGAGTATCGGTCAACTCCATCGGATTTGCCCTTTGTCTTGGCGTATTGGCAGAAGGACAATTTCAAATAAGAACCAGTTAGGATTTTCTAGTGTAGAAAATATATAATGAAAACAAGACAAAAAGACAACCCTCAGAATGGGAGAAAATATTTGCAAATGAAGCAACTGGCAAAGGATTAATCTCCAAAATTTACAAGCAGCTCATGCAGCTCAATATGCAAAAAATAAACAACCCAATCCAAAAATGGGCAGAAGACCTAAAGACATTTGTCCACAGAAGATATACAGATTGCCAACAAACACATGAAAGAATGCTCAACATTGCTAATCATTAGAGAAATGAAAATCAAAGTTTGGGTGAGTTCAGAAATTAAATTGTTGTAGAAAAAAAAAAACCCAGAAAGTATATAATGAGAATTTTGTCTCCAGGAAAATGTCAGTGTAATGATAGCCAAAGTAATGAGGCAGAAATACTATGAATAATTGAAAAACATATGGTGAAGAATAATTACACAACATAATCTTTTTTCAATGAAAATTTTCATTTGAGATCTTGAGAAGCAGAAAAAAGTGAAGATAAACTTTTTTTTTAATCAAGTAAGACAAAGATTGTACCCTTCTAGAACTTGATTCTCTACATGAAAACAGGCATAAACAAGCTTGTGACCATGTGATTAGACATTCAAACTGAATCTCAACCCCATAACTCAGATCCTCATTATCTGCATCCAGATTTTTCTGTTCTCAAATCCTGTTTCTTGCTCCAGCTTCTAAAATATCTTCAACTGCCCTAGACTTTAAGGCCAGAGCAACATGAGGAAGAATCTAATCAAATATCAGGAGTATTCAGACAGAAAAAGTATTGAAGTGAGAGTTGGGAAAGACATTGCAGTGATTTATGGAGACCTAGTTATGTTTAGACAGTAAGGCACAACTTGGAAATGTGTGACAGACAAATTTCACGTCTTTTGTTAACCCTGTTTGATTGATTATATGGCTATCTGGACCTGAGTTGGGAAATTTTTTTTTTTAATGACCTTATTCAGTGCTCCGTCAATAAACAGAATATCAAGTTTTCATTTCACTTAAAATTTCAAGAATCTAAGTTGAAAATCAACTGATCGTCTATCTTTTAAGGTCCAAGTATCATTCATATGGAAAATTAGAACTCACTGGTTCAAAGACAAATGACTTGTCTTAAAAAGGCTCAAAAGATTTCTTGGATAATAGACAGTCTTACAAAATACATTTTTTAAACATCTTTATTAGAGTATAATTGCTTTACAATGGTGTGTTACTTTCTGCTTTATAACAAAGTGAATCAGCTATACATATACATATATCCCCATATCCCCTCCCTCTTGCGTCTCCCTCCCTCCCACCCTCTCTATCTCACCCCTCTAGGTAGACACAAAGCACCGAGCTGATCTCCCTGTGCTATGAGGCTGCTTCCCACTAGCTATCTATTTTACAACAAAATACATTTTGATGGGCTAAGTGTAAATGAATCAGCACAGTGGATTAAGTTATCCTTAAATTTGTTTTACTTATTATTTATTTAAAAAATTTTACACTTTGACTCCCTTCACCCATTTCTCCCGCCCTTCACCCCTCCCCCTGCTTCTGGCAACCACCAGTCTGTTCTCTATATCTAAGACCTTGGTCCTTTTTTTTTTTTTTTTAGATTCCATGTATAAGAGAGATCAGACAGTATTTGTCTTTCTCTGTCTGACTTGTTTCACTTACCTTAATGCCCTGAAGGTCCATCCATGTTGTCACAAATGGTAAGATCTCTTTCTTTTTTATGGCTGAGTAATATTGCACTACATATGTATATTTACATATATGTGTGTGTGTTTGTGCATCTCTGTGTGTGTGTGCACAAAAAACCCTAAAGATCCATCAAAAAAACTGTTGGAATAAATGAATTCAGTAAAGTTGCAGGATACAAAATCAGTATATAAAAATCTGTTACATTTCTATACAGTAACAACTATCCGAAAGAGAAATTAAGGAAACAGTCCCATTTATAATTACATCAAAAAGAATAAAATACTTAGGAATAAATTTAAACAAGGAAGTGAAAACCTGTATACTGAAAACTATAAGACATTAAGGAAAGAAATTGAAGACACAAATAAGTGGAAAGATATTCTGTGCTCATGGATTGGAATGAAATAAATACTGATAAAATGTCCATACTATTCAAAGCAATCTATAGATTCAATGCAATTCCTATCAAAATTGCAATGGCAACTGCTGAATTGTCTTGAACTGAAGTTCTTAGATTTTTAAAAAATAACTTTATTTATTTATTTATTTTTGGCTGCATTGGGTCTTTGTTGCTCCATGTGGGCTTTCTCTAGTTGCAGCGAGCGGGGGCTACTCTTCGTTGCGGTGCGTGGGCTTCTCATTGCAGTGGCTTCTCTTGTTGCGGAACATGGGCTTTAGGTGCGCAGGCTTCAGTAGTTGTGGTGCGTGGGCTCAGTGGTTGTGGCTCGTGGGCTCAGTGGTTGTGGCTCGTGGGCTCTAGAGCGCAGGCTCAGTAGTTGTGATTCATGGGCTTAGTTGCTCTGCGGCATGTGGGATCTCCCCGGACCAGAGATCAAACCCATGTCCCCTGCACTGGCAGGTGAATTCTTAACCACTGCACCACCATGGAAGTTCAAGTTCTTGGATTTTTAATTTATCCTGTAATTAGACTAATTTTGCTTCACCGTTATTCTCTCACGTCCTTATATTTCCAGTGAAACTGCTTGTTAGGTCAGATTTGTGGGAAAATCAGATAGGTATGGAACTCACACTTGATTATGCTTGTTAAAGTTTCTCTTGGAGACACTTTAAAAAGAAATCCACAGACGTTTTCTCAAAATAGTCTTTCTGGCTGTCAAATGAAATAGGTGAGCAATTAGGCCTCTGTCCTCTGATTAGATTCAGAATTTTCTGCTGACTAGCACAGTGTCCTGTCTCTACCTTCTGCTGTCATTCAGGTACTTGGCTGTACTCTGATGGAATGAAGAAGAATCTGTGGTTGAAATATTTTGACTACAGTACTTGCTGACAAAAGACTAAAACCTTTTTAGCCATTAGAAAAATTACTCTGGCTACAGTTTCATAGATGCCAGGAATTTTTGAAATAGACTTTTTTTGGAAAAATGATAATAACTTTAACCATTATAATGAACCACAATGACATCAATATGCTTCTGCAAAGTAACTGATACAAAATGCTTTTGAAAAGTTTTAGCACCGGGACTTGTAGCTGAAGCAAAAAGTGTTACGTGAATAATCTTCGTCAGGCATTGTTTTAATGCTGCTCATTTTCACAAAGCTTTCACATTGTTTAAATACAATTCCATTGCCAATTATTTTCTTCAAACTAGTTTTCACGAATCTGTGATACTTAAAAATTGGTTTCTGTAGTATTTGAAAGCTGATTTACATGCATGAAATTGGTAAGGTTCAATTTAAATAATTTGCTAGAATTCTATTTAATTTTAGTTGATCTAGGAGAAGATATTTGAAACTGGAGGGTAAACTGGATAAGGAATTTCTGGGGTTAGTGGTCTGATTTCTTTGGCACAATGGATTTCGGAAAATGTAAATGTAAGCGTCATAAAGGTAAGGACTTAGTCACTATAGGCATACTACTTCGTATCCAGTGCTTAGCAAGTAGTAAATGCTCAAAAAATATTTGGAAATAGAGATGGAAAAGATGGAAATGGATGGAAGCAACATCATGGCCCAATTGGATTTTAATAGTATTAATGGAGTTTTAAGAAAACTCGTTCACAGTTGCAGAGTCTTATAGTAACAGAATGAATTGGGGTTTAGGGTCCACTTGAGATTGATAATGAATCCAACTTAGTCTGCTGCCCAGCTGACTGGTTTCCTCAGTAGTACTCAGGGCATTCATTCATTCATGGAGCATGCATTCACTGAGCACCTATTATGTGACAGGCACTGATCTAACGCTGGAGATATAGAGGAATAAAACAGACAAAAATCCCTGTGCTCTTGAAGTTTACATTCTAGTGGTGAAAGACAGATCATAAATAATATACCATTTACATGATTATGTTATGATATACACACTATGACAGATGTAGACAAGTGCTATGGAGGAAAAAAAAAGCAGGAAAGGGGAATGATGAGACATTACTATTTAAAATAGGGCGATCAGAGAAGACCTCACTGAGAAGGAGCAAAGAGCTGAAGAAAGTGACGAAGGAAGCCATGCAGATGCCTGAGAGAAGAGCGTTTCAAGCAAAGAGAGCAGCAAGTACAAAGATCCTGTGGACGAAGTATCTGGGGATGTCAGTGTCCGACATGCTTAAGCAATGCTGGAGGTGGGGTGTTGGCAATGGGCTGGACCAAAGAGGAGGGGAGATGGCATGGAATGTGGTGAGAGGTAGTGGGGGACCTCTAGGCGTTGTATGTACTTTGGTTTGAACTCTGAGTGAGGTAGGTGGGAAGGCATTAGAGAATTTTGAAGAGGAGTGACATCTAACTTTTATAAAAGATTACCCTGAGGTTAGTGTTAAGATTAAACAGGAGGTCACCGAAGGTAGAAATATAAAATTCAGAACTAAAAGGTAGAGACTTCAATACCCCATCTCAATAATGGATAGCACAATCAGACAGAAAATTAGCAAGGCTATATCAGCCAGCTAGACCTGACTGATATCTATAGAATATTCAAACAGCAATAGCAGAATAGACATCTAAAGTGCACACGGAACATTCTCCAGGATAGAACATATAGTAGGCCATAAAACAACTCTCAAAAAATTCAAAATAGGGGCTTCCCTGGTGGCGCAGCGGTTGAGAGTCCGCCTGCCAATGCAGGGGACGCGGGTTCGTTCCCCGTCCGGGAGGATCCCGCGTGCCGCGGAGCGGCTGGGCCCGTGAGCCATGGCCGCTGGGCCTGCGCGTCTGGAGCCTGTGCTCCGCAACGGGAGAGGCCACAACAGTGAGAGGCCCGCGTACCGCAAAAAAAAAAAAAAAAAAAAAAAAAAAAAAAAAAATTCAAAATAATTGAAATCATATAAAGTATGTTCTCAAACCACAATGGAAACATAAGGGAAAAATTTGGAAATCACAAATGTGTGGAAATTAAATGATACGCTGTAAGTTACCAATGGATCCAAGAAGAAATCATAATAGAAATTAGAAAATACTTTGAGGGATTTCTCTGGTGGTCCAGTGGTTAAGACTCCACGCTCCCAATGCAGAGGGCTGGGGTTCGATCCCTGGTCAGGGAACTAGATCCCGCATGCTGCAACTAAAAGATCCTACATGCTGCAACTAAGATCCCACATGCTGCAACTAAGACCCGGTGCAGCCAAATAAATAAATAAATATGTTTTTTAAAAAAGAAAATACTTTGAGATGAATGAAAATGAAATATACCAAAATTTATGGGATGCAATGAGAGCAGTACTTCAGGAAAATTTAAGGTACAAATTTTTTTAAATTGAGGTATAATTGCCATATAACATTATATTAGTTTCAGGTGTATAACGTAATGATTTGATATTTGTATATATTGCAAAATGATCACCATAATAAGTCTAGTTAACATATTTTGGAATAAATCTACTTAAGTGCAAGACTAAAAAATTTAAAATTACAAAGTATTGTTGAAAGTAATTAAAGAAGACCTAAATATATGGAAAAACATCCTATGTTCTTAGATTAAGAAAGACTTAATATTGTTTAAAAGGCAAAAAATATTTGGTTTACGTATTCAGTGCAAACCCTATTAAAATATTTGCTGGCCTTTTTTTGGAGGATAGAAATTGACAAGCTAAAATTCTCATGGAAATGCAAAGGACTCAGAATAGACACAGTGATCTTGAAAAAGAAGAATAAAGTCTGAGGACCTACACTTCCCCATTTGAAAATTTGAAGCAAAGCTACAGTAATCAAGACAGTGTGATACTGGCAAAAGGATAAACTATAGATGAATAGAATAGAATTAAGAAGCCCCAAATAAACCCTTACATTTATGGTCAATTGATTTTTGGCAAAACTACCAAGAAAACACAATGGAGAAGAAGGAGTCTTCAAAAATGGTTCTGGGATAGTTGAACATCCACATATGCAAAAAAATGAATTTATATCTCAACCTCATACCATACGCAAAAGTTAACTCACAATGGATCACAGACCTAAATGTAAGAGCTAAAACTGTAAACTTTAGAACAAAACAAGGTCTTTGTGACCCTGGTTTTGGCAATGATTTCCTAGATACAACACCAAAAGCACAGAGGTAAAACAAAATATAATGAATTAGACTTTTCAAAATTAAAAATTTGCATTTCAAAAAACACTTTCCAGAATGTGAAAAAATCTGAGGATGGGAGAAATATTTGCAACTCATATATTCAATAAGGGACTCATATCTAGAATATAAAACTGTAACAACTCAATAATAAAAAGACCCAATTTATTTCAAATGGGCAAAGAGTTTGAATAGACATTTCTAAAAAGAAGATATACAAATGGCCAATAAGTACATAAAAAGATGCTTAATAGTAACTAAGGAAGTGCAAATAAAAACCACAATGTGATACTGCTTTATACCTACTGTAGTGGCTATAATTAAAAAGTCAGATATTAACAAGTGTTGACAAGGATGTGGAAAAATGTGGAGAAATACATTGCTGATGATAATCTAAAATAGTGAATCCACTTTGGAAAACAGTTTGGCAGTTCCTCAAAATTAAAATCTCCAGCTGTTATTGTAGCACTGTTTATTTCTCCATTTAAATTCGTCCATTTTAGCTTCATGTATTTTGGAGCTCTTTTATTAGGTGCTTCATATACTTTGGAGCTATTTTATTAGGTCTTTTATTAGGTTTTATATTTGGAGTTCTTTTACTGGGAACTCATTTATTAGATATAATTGTTACAGCTTCTTGATGGATCGACCCTTTTATCAATATAGAGTATGTTTCTTTGTCTCTTGTAGCAATTTATTTTCTAAAAGTCTACTTTGTCTTATATTAGTATAGCTACCCAGCTGTCTTTTGTTTACTATTTACATGGAATTTTTTCGCATCTTTTCACTTTCAACCCATTTATGCCTTTGGATCTAAAGTGAGTCTCTTGTAGACAGTTTATAGTTGGATCATGTTTTTAAATCTATTATGGCAATCTCTACCTTCTCATCAGAGAGTTTAATACATTTTCATTTAATGTAATTATTGATAAGGAAGGACTTTGGTCATTTTGCCATTTGCTTTCTATACATCTTATATAATTTTTGTTCCTCAATGCTTCATTCCCACCTCCTTTTGTGTTTTAACTTTTTTTATTATACTGTTTTGATTCTCTTCTTATTTCTTTTACTCATTTGTTTTAGTTATTTTCCTAGTGCTTCTCCTGTGTATTACAATTAACATTGTTATTTATAACAATCTAGTTTGCATTTACACCAAGTTACTTTCAATTGTGTCCAAAGGTTTGCTCCTATGTAACTCCATATATGTTGTTATGTACCCCGTTTTATGTTGTTATTGTCACAAATTACATCGTTCTACATTGTGTGCTAATTCACATAGATATTTAGTTGTTGTTTATGCATTTGTCTTTTAAATAATGTAGAAAAAAACAAGGAGTTACAAACCAAAAATACAATAATGCTGGCTTTTGTGTTTTCTATGTAGTTGCCTTTACTGCTCTTCTTTATTTCTTTGTAAGGCTTCAAGTTACCATATATTGTCCTTTCACTTCAGCCTGAAGGATTCACTTTAGCATTTCTTTTAGGGCTGCTCTATTACTGACAAATTCCCTCAGTTTTTGTTTTTCTGGGAGTGTCTTAATTTCTACTTCGTTTTTGAAGGATGGTTTTGCCAGATATAGAATTCTTGGTTGATAGTTTTTCTCTTTCCATGCAGGCATATCTCAGAGATATTGCGGGTTCAGTTCCAGACCACTGCAGTAAAGGTAATACCACAATAAAGTGAGTTATAGGAATTTTTTGTTTTCCCAGTGCATATAAACTTATGTTTATACTATACTGTAGTCTATTAAGTATGCAATAGCATTATGTCTAAAAAACAATGTATATGCCTTAATTAAAAAAAAAACTTTATTGCTAAAAAATGCTAACCACGATCTGAGGCTTCAGCAAGTCATAATCTTTTCGCAATAGTACATCAAAGATCCCTGATCACAGAGAACCATAACAAATATATTAATAATGAAAAAGCTTGAAATATTGTGAGAATTACCAAAATGTGACACAGAGACATGAAATGAGCAAATGCTGTTGGAAAATGGCGCCAATAGACTTGCTCAACAGGAGGTTGCCATGAACTTTCAATTTGTAAAAAAAATGCAATATCTGCCAAGCACAGTAAAGTGAAGAGCAATAAAACGAGGTCTGCCTGCATTTTAAATGTAATCCACTGCCTCTGGCCTCCATCATTTCTCATGAGAAATCACTTGTTCGTTTTACTGGGAATCATTTGTACAGGATGAGTTGTCTTTTCTCTTGCTGCTTTCAAGGTTCTCTCTTTGTCTTAGGCTTTTGCCAGGTTGATTATACGTGTTTTAGTGTGAATCTCTTTGAGTTTATATTACTTGGAGTTCACTGAGCTTGGGTGTGTAGATTCGTGTCTTTCACCAAATTTGGGCTGTCTTGGCCATTATTTCTTCAGACATTCTTTCTGCCCTTTTCTCTGGGGCTTCTGTTAAGTGTAAGTTGGTGTTTTGGATCATGTCCCACAGATCTGTTAGGCTCTGTTTATTTTTTCCATTTTTTTTCCTTCTCCTCCTGAAACTGGATAATCTCATATTCACAGCTTCTTTCCTCTGACTGCTGAAGGCTGGTTTTTCATTTTAGTGACTGTATTTTTCAACTCCAGAATTTTAAATTGATTCCTTTTTTTGTGATTTCTGTCTCTTTATTGATATTCTCAATTTGGTGAGACATCATCCTCCTAGTTTCCCTTCGTTGTTTTTCAATGGTTTTCTTTAGCCTTTTGAACATATTTAAGATAGCTGATTTAAAGCTTTTTCTGACTCAGTGTCCAATGTCCAGAGTCCAATGTCTAGGCTTCCTCAAGGACGGTTAATTTTTTTTTCCTGTAAATGGGCCATACTTTCTTCTTTTTTTGCACACCTTGTAATTTTTTGTTGAAAATTTGACTTTTTAAATATTGTAATGTGGCAACTCTGGGAATTGCTTTTCCCCCCCTCCCCATGATTTGTTGTTGCTTGTTTTTTATTTTATTTTTATCAAGATTTTTTGTTGAAGTATAGTTGATTTACAATGTTATGTTAATTTCTGCTGTACAGCAAAGTGATTCAGCTATACATATATATATGTACATATACATATACATTCTTTTTCATATTCCTTTCCATTATGGTTTATCACAGGATATTGAATATAGTTCTCTGTGCTGTACAGTAGGACCTTGTTGTTTATCTATTCTATATATAAATGTTGCTTGTTTTTTAAATGAATTTTCTGAACTAATTTTTAAAGCATATTCTTTGTAATGTGTGGCCACTGAAGTCCCTTTTCCACTAGTGGTCAGATAGTGGTTTGGCAGAGATTTCCTTAAATGCCTGGGACCAGAAAAACCAAAAACAAGGCACTAAAGAATCTTTTCGGTCTTTTCAGATTGGCTCTGTGTCGGGTGCTCCTTCAGTGGCCACCCAGGCCATGTACTTCCTGCTCACAAGGAGCCTGCAGCTCAGCCGGAGCTGAGAGTTTTGATCCTTCTCAGGTCTTTTCTGAGCACGTGTTGAGACCAGGCCTCCACGTGGCCTTCCAGAGCCCTGGAATACATGGAAACTTTTCAAAGCCTTGATTCCCTGAAGTGTGCCCTTCTCAAGCCTCTTTTTTCCCAGGATTGTTGGTTTTTCTATTGCTTGACCTAATTGTTATCCTTTGTTGCATGTGGCAGCAGCTAATACATTTGTCTTTAAATGTTTTTGGCAAATGTCACCCAGGAAGCTGCCTTAACCCTGGGGAAGCTCCGGGCAAGCCCTTAAACAGATCTTTCAGGGAGCTACCGTACAGGTCAAAATGCAGAACTACAATTCTTTGAGAGTAAGGTCAGTATTGGTTTCTCTGGTACCAGTAACCTGCACCAGGGAAGTGGGCTTCTGTCCTCAAGTGTGTAGCTGTGTTGGGGAGTCAGGGTGGTGACGAGGCACGTTAAAATGCCACAGGGCTCTCTTACCAAAATTCAGCTTTTTTTCTTCGTTAAGCTTTCCCCTTGTTGTTGTAAGTGTTAAGAATTAGATTCTAGAGTGCTGAAGAAGTTCATTGTGGCAATTTTCCCCAGCTTCTTCATTGCTGTTGCTGAGGGATGAAGTTTCAAAGTTCTCTACTCTGCTGTTTTCACTGATTTCTGCCCAAAGGAGAGAGTGGGTGAGGTGGGTGTGATATTACTGGTTCCAATAAAAGAGTGGCATCCAGCCCAGATCCCTTCAGGTTTGACTGGGAGTCCTCTGAGTTGGAAGGCACTGACCGGCCCCCTGTGTGGGGTCACCTTTGAGGTATGGACGCAAATTCTGCCTCAGGTGCCTTCACTCTTCGGGCGTGCAGACTGACTGACAAAAGGCTTTTCATCTGCCTAGAAGGTTTTCAGTTTTCCTGGAATAAGTAAATCCAGGACAACCTGGCACTGGGATACTTGGTGAAGGTCTTCACAGATTCCAAAGTTCAGCACTGGACACGGGCCCTGGGATGGTGAACTTTTATGTGACCTGGGAGAAGATCCAGAAAAGAATCAATCCGTCCTTTTACCTGGACTCTTTTGAAGACCCCTGTTTGACATCCTGCAAACATAACTCACGCCTCACCTGCCTCGGGCATTTGGTAAGGGAGAATCAGGATGGGCTTTTCAGTTGTCCACGGTGTCTCGATATGCCTCAGACACAGAGCACCCAGATCAGCCCAGCCCCGGAGGCTGGCGGCTGAGATCAGAGTGCTGTGCCTACGCTGAGCGCGCACCGCACGACGCTGAAATTCCGTCTGGATCCGGCCACCGCCGGCTCGCTCGGACTCTCTGCTACCTGTGGCGTGTCCTGCTGAGTCCGACGGAGAGTGCTGAGACGTTCCTTCCTCTCTGCTGCTTGTGTCCTGGGCTCCGCTTCAGCTCTGGCTGCCACGTTGGATGGAAACGGGGAGGAGGGTTGACATGGCGTGGCGTCTGCGTGGAGTCCGCCTGTTGTCAAAGCACATTCTCCGTGTCTTTAGAGCTTGAATTCTGGGTTGGGAGCCTCAGAAGAGGATAAAAAGTTGCCGTGATCCCAACCCAGGACCCATGAACCTTAAAATTTCAGAAGGCGAGCGTTTTCCTGGTTTTGACCCGAAAGCCATTTCCTTTTGGGATGCTTCTGATGGTTTCCGTCTATACGCATTCGAAACTGTGTTTACCTCAGGGCCTTGGCATTAACCTTCTGTCCTAGGATCCCAGGACAGGGTGAGAATGTGGAACCCATGAAGGTCCGTCCCAAGTGAGCTACAAATACTGCCGTTTGGCCACAGCCATCCCGAGAAAACACGTAAACTCTTCCTAAAATGAAAAGCAAATGGGAGAAAACTGTTGGCTTACGTGTGCCCAAGCTCTTCTGTTATGGCAAGGGGTTTATAAGGTTGGGAATACTGAGCGGGTTTTGTTTTGTTTTTTCTCCCTGATAAGGAAGCCTTAGGATAGAAATTGCTAAAATAAGTCATTAATTCTAAGGGGTAGGTTTTGCTTAGGATGGACCCGGAACAAACCCAAGAGGTACCATTACAAGTGTGGTTAGGTTTCCTCTTGTATGTTTCCGAGAAGACATGCCCATGAATTGCTGCTTCCAGAGGAAACCAAGAGCCTGTTTCTGAACAGTATCCAGGAGGATCTGTGTAAACCGTCACTGAAAACGCTCCCAGTCAAAACGAGAGATGTGTGGGTGAGCCGTGAACAAAGAAACCTTATCCTGTTGAAAGCTTGGACTACCAAATGAGAAAGGGGACCAAAATGCAAACGAAGACTGCAACTGAACAAGGCAAAGGGGGACTCAGAGTCAGAAGGTTCTTAAAAGGGAAGTGCTTGCAAAGAGAACAAGGAAGTCAAACTTCTGAGGGATTCACTCCTCAAACAGAGAACTGGACAGGTATGTAACCAAATAAACCACGGAGTTATCAAGGTTCCCAAGTTTACGTTAGTCTGTTAATGGTGGCTATAGACAACTCCCTCATGAGATTATAAAGACCAAAGATATTCTCAGACACCAACAGAACGAAATCAGGCTTTAAACTGCTTTTGTTTGGAAATCCAGGTTTATAGGATTTTCAATATTTTCGTATCTTGGAGGAAGATCTGAACCAGTTAGGATGACCCTGTAATGTTTGGTTTATCTCGGAGTGCAGAGTGCTTGACTTTTCTCCTGACTGCCCTCTGGAGTGCTCCATCATGTTGGAAACGGAGCAATGTGTCAGCAGTGCTGGCCTCTGGCATCCCTCCTTGGTCAAGTTCCTGCCGCTGAGGTATGGATTTGACTGCAGAGTTGGCTGTTGCTTTTAAATTCCGTATCTTTAATTGGTCATTTTGGGTTATTTGGCTAAATTACTTATATAGGAGTAACTAGTGTTCTTCTTTTTACAGAAAGTCCTTTTAACGGTTATCAAAATGCAGGGTACGGAGGCATAAAAGTACACTTTGGTGGGGGGCGGGGGGGGCGTTGCTCGGTATTTAGCGTTATAATTTCCTTTTACGTTTACTGCCATTATCAGATCAATTAGGATTGGGAACTAAGGAACTAATTCACTCTACCAGGTTGGGCTGAAGTAATTATGACTGTAAGGCTCCCCAGGTTTTTCCTGATCCCGGCCTGCGATGAAGTGACGGACTCGTGTGTAAGGGGAGGATTTCATAAGCCACAGAGCAGACACCAGGCAATTTTTTCTGGGGGGGATTTGTGGGCATCATTTCTACATGTGAATCAGCCCATAAGAGTGGGCTCATGAAATGTAATTCCAGAAGGATTCAACACTTAAATGTGAAAGGTAAGACCTTGAAGCACTTAGAAACAGGAGACTATCTTTTCTTAACCTCTGTGTAAGAAAGAAGTACTTCAACGAGACACAGGAAGCTCTAATTGGAAAGATTGGCTATGTTAATCTGTTAAAATTAAGAACTTCTGTTCATCAGCAGGCCAGCAAGAAAGTGCAGAAACAATCTACAAACCGGGAGAATGTATTTGCAGACACATAGAGCTCAAGAAGAAAGTAGTATTCAGATTAATCGTATAAAACGAACAGAAAAGAACAACCGATGGGAATACGGTCCAAACACATGAAAACATATTTCACGGGAAGCAGAAACACAAATGGTGAGTAAACATACAAAAAGTTGCTCCACTTGTTAGTAATTAAGGAAATGCAAAAAGAGACTATAATGACCTACCACATAAACCCCACTGAATTGGCTAAAACTAAGTCTTATAATCACAAGTCTCAAAGATCAGTAGAAACTCTTACACACTGCTGGTGGGACGATAAGTATACACAACCGCTTGGACACAATTTGATAATACCTTGCTAGTTGAATGTTCACATTCCCTATAACTCAGCAATTCTACTAGTAGGTACCCTACAACCGCTTCTGCACATGCTCACAAGGAGCCATCCATAAGGACATTCATAGCAAGATTGAAACGGTATTTCTACCTTCTTTCCTGCATGCACTGAATAGATGCAAAGTCCACCTCTCTGGGTGAAGTCACCTAGAGTTTTAGTTATATGCATAACTCCTTAGGGAAGTGCTTAAAAATTAACAAAGAAGGTTTTTGTAGAACTACTCACTCTTTTTTTATTCTGGATAATTTTAACCTATCATCAGATTGGCAAGTCACCTCTAATAAAATATAAACTGAAGATAGATTTTTCTTTTCTTCGTTGTCTAAGCTTTTTAATTTTGTTCTCCTTTGCTATAGTCTAGTTCCAAAAGGAGCAGCTTAGGATGAAATTTGTGGGACGGATGCTATTCAGAGTTTAATGTCATTATGTAGTAACCCGATGAAAATCCAGCATAAGGAATGTAGGTGTTTCTAGAAAATGCTAAAAATTATTTGAAAAATGAAGTCATAGACATAATTTCTCTAAAATGGAACATTCAGTCATAGAGTTGGAGGTTGAATAAATGAATGGATGATTGAATGAAAGGTTGTTTCAAAATGCATCATTAATGAATTGGAAATAATCAACTGTGTCAGTCGGTCCTAAAAACATTCCTCTAAGGAACTATTAGCATCATATGGCAGACTTTAAAAAAAACAAAACAAAACAAACAAACAAAAAAAAAACAAAACCCAAGCCCCAGGTGAATTGAATCAGAATCTCTAGGAGAGGGGAGTAGACATGAGTATTTCTTAAAAGCCCCCGGATGAGCCTAAACTGTAACAGGTTGTGAACCACAGAGCTACAGCCTTGTATGACTTCAAAGTGAGACCCAAGGACAACGTCACCTGGACCGTTGTTATCATTCAGAATCTTTAACCCCACCCGGACCTGCTGAATCACTCTGCAGTTTAACAAAGTCGCCAGATGGCACGTAACAGTACTAAAGTTTGAGAAGCTCTGGGGAGTCGGAATTGCCTTCCATCCTGCATGCTATTCTGCTACATCTTGGATCAGGAGGCTGGGGACAGGTCTTTACGATTCTGTTCCCACTTTAACCTGAAAATGAGTGTGGGGGTGGGTGAAGGTGGTCAAAAGGTGCAAACTTCCAGGTCTAGAATAGATAAATCCTGGGACTTCCCTGGCGGTCCAGTGGTTAAGACGCCACGCTTCCACTGCAGGGGGCACGGGTTCTGATCCCTGGTTGGGGAACTAAGATCCTGTATGCTGCATGGTGGGGCCACAATCAATCAATCAATCCTGGGATGTACTGTACATCACAGTGACTATAGTTAATAACACTGTATGTATATTTGAAAGTTGCTAAGAGAGTAGATCTTAAAAGTTATCATGCATTAGGAGCCCCAAATAGCTGAGGGTCAGACTCTGTTTCAACTTCCGATTGAATGGAACTATGTGTTCCCTGCAGAAATATCCTTCCAAGGCCACAAGCCCGAAGTCAGACAGGAAGCAGGTCTTCTTTTGGTGGTTATTTGGTGTCATAGTGAGAAGGGCCACTCCTATCCCCCACCTTGGTTCCCAGACCACTGCAGTCCGGTTATGGGGGCAGTGGCACCAAATGCTGGCTGCTGGTTTGGGGAACTGACTGCATCCACTAGGCAGGTACCCACCTTGCAGGGTCTTGCCTTCCAGCCGTCACCATATCTGTCTTCAGCAGGCCCCTCTATTAAGCAATCTCTTTCTAGGGAATGAAGCATGTGATAAAGCCAGTGAATTCCATGGCCAAGCTCCCACTGGCAAATGACAGCCTCTGAAAATGCATCTTCTTTGGGGAGGAGATGCTGAGTTGCAACACCATGGTGATAGATAAGACATTCTCTAAGTTCAGGAATGTTGGTGCTGGCAGAAGTCCTGGGGGAAGGGAAGGAAAATCCCTGATGGGAGCAGAGATCTGTCTCTCTGAGGCTGGTTCTGACCCCTCCATAATGGAAGGGGGTCTCCGGCTGGTCCCCTTGAGGAGCGGTGCCATTTTAGGGTCTCAGTGTTTATCACCTGCCGGCAGATTGGACATTCAGCCTTGTCAGGAGCCAGACCAGTGCTGGTGAGAGAGAGTACGCTACTGGCCTGTGCACAGCTTCCACCCCCGCCTCATGTGTCCTTTGCTCATGGGCCCATGGAGCAGGCACGTGGGTGGCGAGGAAGAGACTTACACACATCCACAGGGTGCATCACCTTGACCACCTAATTATCGCTCTGGGCTGCGTTGTACCTCCTAAATCCATGTGTTGAAACCCTAACCCCCGTGTGTCTGTATTTGGAGACAGGGCCTTAAGGAGATAATTAAAGTTAAAGGGTGGAGCACTAATCCAATAGGACTGTTGCCCTTAGAAGAAGAGGACGATTATATGTTCGTTATAGCTTAGTAAAGCTGGAGAAAAATTTTAATCAACAAAAATGAGGAACAAAGGGAAAAAAAGACCAAGAGACATCAAAAAGCCCTCTATGCATGCTCAGAGGAGAGGCCAGGTGAGGACGGAGAGAAGGCCACCTTCTATAAACCAGGAAGAGAGGCCTCACCAGAAACCAGTCCTGATGGCACCTTGATCTCGGACTTTGAGCCTCCACAACTGTGGGAAGATAAATGGTTGTTGTTTAAGCCTCCCAGTCTGTGGAATTGTATTCTGACAGCCTGTGTATGTTCTGTGCGCATTCCGAAAAGTCCAGCCACACGTCTCTCCCCAAGCTCTCCTGTCACTAAACAGACAATTTATTTTCTCCAAGTCCCCAATCAACGTGGTGAACGTGTTACCACTGGCCATGAATTGGATGGATGGCATTCCTCAGACCTCCTTCCCTTCCATACAGAATAAACCAGAAGGAATGCCTGGAGTTCCGCCCACTGGCGGGACCGCCTCTCCCTCCCTACTTTCAGGCCATCCCTGCGCAGGGCTGCAGCTCAGCGGCTCATCCCTGCTGTCTGGTTCCAGCCTACCATGTGCATCCATTAATAAATCCAGCCCCGCTTTTCCTCCTCTGTACGTGGCTGCAGGGAACTTGCCATCAGGCCATCGGCATGCGTTGAGAGGCAGTCAGGCAGTAGGAAGAGGTACCGTGTGGAGCCTGGACTGACTGATCTGTGGTTTCCAGACCTGCAGAGCTTGGTCTCAATGTATCATTCACACTTTACAACGATGCCGCTGGGCATGTCCCGGGCGTGATGGGCGGCTTAAATCACATAGTCCTTTGTGACCCAGGGTCAAATGTTCAGTCACTATGGGGCTCTGCGACAGTCCAGGAGCTGCTTTTCAACTGAAAAACTAGTTATCAGCAGTTGACTTTACTTGGGTCCCTACTGGGCTTGCCAGGAGCCCCCGATAGCATCTCTGTCTGCCTCAGGTCCTTCCATGCCACTGGGTCTGCTGCTCAGACTGCTTGTGACGCAGCCTGGATTTGTTTCTGAACCCCTTTCATACCCTGTGCCCACTCAAAACCAGTAGCCTTGTCAGATACCCAGTAATTAGGTCAGAGCAGCACACAGAAAAATATGGTTTAGTTTGCCTCTAAACTCACTACATGTTGTGTCTCCTATGTGGTACATGGGGCGAGATGCAGCAGCTATCTCTCCCGTGTAGCAGGAGACACCCCAACATGCCCCAGACCACTGGGCCCCTGGAACCATCAGTGATGTCACAGCCCTGAACTTCCCAGGGGGTTATCTCCCAACTTCTTGAAGTCCACGAGTTACCAACGCACCTGAGGCGCCCGCCACCTCCTGCTCCCCAGATCAAATTAGCATAATGCCATCAGTGTAATGGGCCAGCGCCATGTCCCATAGAATAGCGAGACAAGCAAGCTCCCTCCAGATTATATTATGATAGCAGGATTTGATTTAGCTCTAAGGCAGGACAGTTAAGATATAGTGCTATCCTTGGCACATGAAGGCAAACTACTTTTAATTTTTTTTTGCTGATAGAGAAAGTGCATAGTGTAAGCATTTTCCAGATAATTAGGTGCATACTAGGTGCCCGAAAGTGTTGCCTTTTGAGCAGCCAACCCACAGCCACCCTGCTGAGAGAAAGCCAGGGTAATAAATTTGCCAGCCGGTCTCCAATCTCCTGCTGGTGCCTCCAATTACCCAAGTCCAACTGAAAGCCAATCCTACAGGTCAGCTCGAGGGACACAGGCAGAGTGGAGAAGGTGGAGATTGGGTCAGAGATGCAAATGGAAACCAGCCACCATACTGGAACATGACATAGCACACACCAGATAAACGAATGAATAATTCGATGCTGCTCCAATGTTAAGGGAGCGGTCCTTTCTCAAGAATAGAATTTAGGAGTCATGTCACTGGGCAGGAAGCTTTCTGGATCAAACCGATTAAAGTTAGACTGCCAGGACAGGATGCACTTTCCGACCATTTAATATACAATGGAGTCAGAGATCTTATATGCTAGTGAGGGCAGGATTTGAGATTTTGAAAATTCTAGTGTCCTCTGCTGATACACCACTGTTTCAACAGTCTCCTTAATGAGGTTGAGTTTTATCACAACCTAATTCCTCCCGCTTTCCGCTCGAGTTGGGGCACATTCTTCCTTCTGGAGATTATCAGGAGGTACAGGGTATTAAGATATTGGCGCCTATGAACCTTGAGGACTTTATGCTAAGTGAAATGAGCCAGTCACAAAAAGACAAATACTGCATGATTCCAATGAGATGAGGTACCTAGGGTAGTCAAACTCACAGAGACAGAAAGTAGAATGGCGGTTGCCATGGGTTAGCGGGAGGAAATGGGGAATTATTATTTAATGGGTACAGAGTTTCAGTTCTGCAAGATGAAAAGAGTTCTGGAGAAGGATGGAGGAAACAGTTGCACAAGATATGAATGTACTTAATGCCACTGACCTGTACACTTAAAAATGGTTAAGATGTTAAACTGTATGTCGTGTATTTTACTACAGTTTTAAACATTGGGGGAAAAAAGACATTGGTACCTGCTGTAGAAAAGCATACTTTAGAGATTCCTCAACTGATTAAAATCCCAGCATTACCACTTACTAGCCTTGGACAAGTTACTTAACCTCTCAGACCCAAAATTTCCTTACTTCTAAACTGGTATTGGTAATGCCTATCTCACTGGGTTACTGAGAGAATTAGGGAGATAATATGCATAAGCATTTCCAGCAGAAGCCCTTTATAGACCCTGATGTCCTTTGTCCTTTGAAAGAAAAACACAGGAAAGGAACCATCTTAGGACAGGCAGGCAGCTCTCAGAGGCAGCTTGTTTGGGCCCATCCTGTCCCATGAGGCATAAGGACACGTATAGATAGATCCCTTAGGCGCTGGCCACCCTCGCCTACAGGGATTACACATTTTCACATGCTGTTCCTTCAGGCTAGAGTGCGGTTCCCCCTTCCTTTCTGTTCTGGCCACACCCCTCCTCTTGTGCCGACAGAAAACCTGATCATCCTACAGATCTCAGCTTAAACACCCTTTCCTTTGCAGGCCTTTTCTCACCTGGTCAGGGAATCCCTCCTGTAACACTGTGCTAATGCCATGAGTTGTCTGTTCCCCTACTCAAGATCATAAACCCCACGAGAAAAGGGACCAAGTCTGTCTTCTTCCCACTTGTAAGCCCAGAGCCGAGTAGATCCCAGGGAAATGGGAAAGGATGTGGGAAAACAGTGGAAAGACGTGGGGGCCTTGAGAACAAGAAAGCACCATCCTCGGCCAAGACATTTTAGAAGATTCCTAGAAGACAGAAAGTGGATAGACAGTGGATCACAGCAGAACAAAATGATAACTCCAGACCACCATGGAAGTAGTGGCTGTCTTTCCTGGCAGAGCCCTGGAGCAATTTCAGGACTTGGAGTCAGCAAGTTGGGAGAGAAGGAGGGATGACTTGAAGGGCCATCTGTAGACTGGCTCAGACAGTTAGTCCCTCCCTTCCATGAAATATCTGGAGAAGCACCACTTGCTGGGGCCGCAGCCCTGGGAGTCCTGACTCCGACAGTGTAAAAGCTGTGTCTGCAGAGATCCCACGTGAAGGGGTGGGGGCAGCAGACTGAGGCAGAGCGGGGCTAAGACTTGGGACCCCCATACGGGGCCCCAGGTAAAGGTCTCCACTATCAGAGGGGATTCCTGTTGGTTCTCACAATTCCAAGCCTGCCTGTGAAGGGGACGGACCCCTTTACAAAGACTTCTTAGCCAGCCCCCGGTTCTGGTGGGGATGGAGAGTGAGAGCGAGGTGGGGGAGAGACCTTTCAGGTAAATGGGTCTATAGCTATTTACAAAGGAAACGCATGTAAGTTGCCTGTAAAAATCAATGTGTCCCATCATTCCTAAGCCAAGCCATGCCAATCGAAGATCGTAAGAAGTTTAAAAGCAACTAATGCTGTGAAAGACCAATTTGAACAAGTAGAACACATCGTTTCAGAGAGTGGGAGAGAAGAAACAACACTTAAAAAAAACCTTTCTAATCTAAACTCCAAAAGATAGACTATTTATCCATTGAAAAGAAGAATAGGAACAGATGACCATGAAAAAAGAGCCCTGAGAAAATTCAAACTTCTCAAAAATTAAGAACATGATTGCTAAAGTGAAAACTCAAAAGTAGAAGGTCTGAGCGAAGTAAAAGATCAAACAGTGATCCAGAAGATATGGACAGAGAGATATTCCAAAATATGGAGCAAAAATGAGGGAAAGTTAAGAAACATAGAGGATTCGATATCTATCTAATAGGAGTTTTGGAAGGAGAGAACAGTGAATGAAAAGAAAGTGTTTAAAGAAATAACTAAAGATAATTTCCCTGAACTGAAAAAAACCTTAAGTGTTGAGGTGGAAAAAGTTGACTAGTACCAAAGACAAGGAATTAAATTACACACACACACACACACACACACACACACACACACACACAGACGTATTTTGATTAAGGTCCAGAATGCCAAGTTTAAAAAGAAAACCGCTAAATTTTGCAGTGAGGAAAGAAAAGAAGTCTCTCATAGGAAATAAGGAATACATTAGAATCAGGAATATCTAAAGTGACATCGTTTGCTAAAACATAGGGGAGCAACGACCCCCAAACTTAAAACTACATCCAATCAGACAAGCAAATGTGAGGATAAAATTAAAATGTTAAGCACTCACAAAGTTTATCTCTCCATATTCCCTTTCTGGAAAAATTAATCAAGGGATGTGCTCCTCCCAAAGGGAGAAGGAATCCACGAAAGTGGGAGGTGTGAATCCCAGAAGCCCAGGAACCACAGGGGGTCATGTGTGTAACAGGCCTGGAGAGCTGTCAGTTCAGATTAAAACAGGAAGTAAAAGCCCTCCAGGAAGATGTCTTTAGGAAGAAAATAGATTTCATTACACACATTGAATATTTAGGAACCTGGAAATACTTAATGACAAAGTGAAGATATTTCAATAACTACATGTAAACAAGCACACACTCATACACACAAAAGGAGACTAGAAACTGGGGAAGACAAAACAAATGCTGTACAAGCTAGTCATGATCCGAACAGGAAGCTAATTAAAACGTGATTTTGAGCTATACAGAGAATTTAGAAAAGTCTTTCATCGTGACGCAGGTGTCATGACACTATACTTTTCTGTGGGTTCAGTCGCATCACTTGTTTTTGCACTGAACCTCTATACAGAGCACAAAAGACGTAATTATAGTTGTAGAACAGAATGAAGATGTAAGAGCAATGGCAAACTTGAACAGAAATAGGGAACGGGAGAGAAGCAGAAAGACCTGCAGATCCGTGGTGACCTCACCTCACAGGGTGGCCGCCTTTTACAGAGCTTAGGAGAGCTCGGAGGAAAACCTCTTCCCCCTGCGGAGTGGGATCTAGAGAAGGGAAAGGGAAAGGGGGGAAGGGGGTTTTGTACCCCAGAGCCTGGCTTCAGCAGTGACCATGGCTTTGGTCTTTAATCTCAGGTGGGACTTTCTGTCCTCCTCACCATAGGAATCAGATTCTCAGCCACCACTGCTTATTTTGAGACCCACAGCCCAGGTCCCACTCGGCTCTTACTGTTTCTTTTCTCTTTCTTGTCCTCATGAGTAATTGTCTTACTTCTGAGCCATGTTCTATCTTTTTTTAAAAAAGTTTCCTCTGTGTATATTTCGTTTGGCATTGCTTACTGTTTTCACAGAGGATGAAATGCACCTTGCTGTACCATCTTGACTGGAAAGCCATTGTATTACTACTGTAATTCTTAAAATGGTATCTTAAAACATGGAAAATCCATTCCTCTCTCCTTGTAGGATCTAATCTGCAAGATACTGACATTGTGTAGTTATTGGTTTTTATACACATGCAAAACCAGAACTTATCTTTCAGATCAACACAGTATCCCTTTTCTGAACTCCGAAACAGAGTTATTCCATGAGGGAAACCGAGGCACGGGAGAGGATACCATTGATGTTCAAGTGGTTCACCCACCCTCAACCTGTGCCCCGCCCCTCCTGCCCCCAACCCCGCCTTCGGGGAGGAGCATATGCAAATATCTCAGAGTTCGGAGAGGTCCGCGTATAATCTCCACCTGCGGTGTGTTAACAGCCGCCCGCCCGGTCAGCACATTTCTCCTTACAGGTCACCCTAAGTCACTTCTGCTTCTTCCCTTCTCTCCAGTCTCAGCGGAGATGAACAGCTGGCCCTCCTCTGCCTCCTCCTCCTCTCCCCTTTCCTCTGGGGCAGAGTCCATTGGGTAGCAGGAGATCATTATTTAGTCACCCTCTAGCCGTTTCTTTCCCTGGCTGGCTCACGCTCCTTCCTTAAGGGTCCGTCCTAGGTCTTATTCTGAGCGGTTAGTCATCTGGTGGCTTTTCTTCGAAATCCTTCCTAGGCGCTTTTCCTCGCTAAGCGCTGAGGTCGGAATGGATTGGATACTCTTCTGGTAAGCATTTCCAGGAGGGCTGAGACCGTAATCCTTTTCATAATTCTTAGGATTAAAACATAAAACACAATGAAGCAAACCACTGACAACTGTGCCCTAACAAATAAGGAAGCAAATACATAAAGTTGGGGGGTTGACCTCATTCCTCTTAAATATTATCATTCTGTTTCCTGCTCTGAGCCAGCCTGTTATCTGCCGGGCTGTTTTCCTCCCAGTGTCCATTCTCTCCTTTGCTTGTGCTCAAACCCCCAGTTATTGGCTGGATACGTGACCACGCAGAGTAAAGACTGTTTCCTAGGCTCCCTCATAACTTGATGGGACTCTGAGACCAAGTTCTGACCAATGGAATGTTAATGGAAGTGTTGGATACAACTACTGACAAATATTTTTAAAGGGTAAAGGCAGGCCCCCCCCCCCCCCCCCTTTCTCCTTCTCACTGCCTGGAAAAGGAGATCAGATGGTAGGGATCCCTCCAGGGCCATGAGGCAGCTCTCTGTGGATGGAGAGCAATACAACGAAAGGCCCCCGGATCCAGATAATCTCGTACAGGTTAGAGCAGCCCTGGCTACCTTCTGGCTTATTTAGTGTGTGGGAGAAGTTAAATTCTATTTTCCTAAACTGCTGGTGTGTATGTGTGTGGGTGGCGGGGAGGGTATTTATTTATTTCGTGAAGCTAAACCTGATTAAGCGGTTTTGTTTCACTTGCAGAGGATGATACAGACAGAGAATATCCAGCTGGTTGTGTTTTTCTCTCCTCTGTGTATGAGCAGCTCAAGTGTACCAAATGCTTACTATATACCAGGTATTTGGTATGCCTGGTTTCATTGAATCCTGACATAAACCTAGGATGCTATATATATATATTTTTTTGCTGTACGCGGGCCTCTCACTGTTGCGGCCTCTCCCGTTGCGGAGCACAGGCTCCGGACGCGCAGGCTCAGCGGCCATGGCTCACGGGCCCAGCCGCTCCGCGGCATGTGGGATCTTCCTGGACCGGGGCACGAACCCGCGTCCCCTGCATCGGCAGGCGGACTCTCAACCACTGCGCCACCAGGGAAGCCCTAGGATGCTATTCTCATTTTCACTTGAAATGAGAGTACACTGACACCCGGAGGTTAGATAACCACGCTCAAGGTCACATCCCACAGCCTGACCCTACAGCCCACCCTCCTGGCATATGAGCGTTGACTCTGTTCCCCAAGGACCTACCGCAAAGGTGTTCATAAAAGTCACCATGCGTTGAGTCCTTGCTCCATGCAGGCACTGTGCTGGGACAGAAAGCAAATTCTAGAGAGGCTGGAGTGAATTGGCATAGGGGAAGCAGAGCAGGCAAAGTAGCTAGGGGCTCAAATTGTGTGTTTCCAAATCCAGAGCGCCTTTCAGCAGTGCTGTGTAGTGCAATATTCCTCTTTCCACTGATGTATTTTGAAATTGTGATTGATAGATGCATTCTTTTTGAAGCTCAGTAATCCAGGATTCTTTCTTGTTCTTTCGTCTAAATTATTCTCTTAAATTGCTTCACCTGGACTTTCCCTTTGTTTTATGTTGAGAATATTGATGTCATAAGAATCTTATTCATCACATGCTGATATTAATTCTGGAAAGTAATTACTCTGAGGTACATCTTATCTTACTCACATCCAAACTCATTATGAGACAATAGAATATGAAGTATGATAAAAATACAATAATTTATCAGCTACTGACCTGGAGATATTATACATGACTTAAACTACAAATAAAGTCAAATGAAAGATTCGTGAGTGTCACTTTCATAAACTAACAGACTAACATTAAAAAATCATCCCCTTTTAGACTAACAACCTTTGGAAAATTCAATACTCAATATAGTCAATAAACTATTGATGGATGACACATGAAAATAACCGTTTTTATTTATTCTCCTTTAGCTATTCTTGAACAGGAGAAAACTCTTCATTTCCACTTTGAACGATTAGTAAGGTGAAATTTCAGTCCAAATTAAACTATCCATGTGAAATTCTTTCATAAAATTTTACGCTCCTTTCTGGCTTCTTGAATAATCAACCTCACCATCTTTTTAATTGAGAATTATAGATAAAAGCATGACTCAGAGCTGAATATAAATCCTACACGTTGTAACTTTGAACCAATATTGCAAATTAGATTCTCTGAGCCATTTTTTTTTTTTCATGTTGATGCACTATAACGACGCAAGTAATATCAGTTGCAGGAAATAAGAACTACTTTTCATAGGAAAATCGTTTACAGGGCTTTGAACTACCTAACGAGTTCTTGAAAACGGAAGCAGTATTGTTTCTGTAGTACCATGCAATTGTAAAAAGAAATGGTGAAGCGTAAAAACAACTTAAAAAGAGACAAACTCTAGAGTTTTGATCACTATTAAAAAATAAAATAAAAATTCTATATTGCAAAAATGTGGCATTCACAAAAAGCAAACTACAAATTTGTAAAAATAAATATTTAAGACAAAAATATAGAGAGCTCATACAAATAACTTAAAAAACCGTAGGACAACAACAGAAGCGTGGGCAAAGACTTCAGATACATAATTCACAAGAGAAGCGTTACCAATAGCTAATAAACTATAAACTCGAAAACAAAGAGATGCAAATTAAAATGCACAGTGATTTTTAAATATCTCATATAAGCAAATATTTTAAAATAATGCACCATTAAATAGAAGTGGTTGGAGTGGACAGCCTTGCTTTGTTCCTGATCTTAGGGGGAAAGGATTTGGTCTGAAACCATTAACTGTGATGCTAGTTGTACATTTTTCAGATTCTCCTTTTTTTTTTCAAACTCCCAGTCCATCTCTCAGATGCTCTTTTTTTTTTTTTCAGTTTTTAAAATAATTTTTATTCGAGTATAGTTGCTTTACAACATCGTGTTAGTTTCTACTGTACCTCAGATGCTCTTGATCGGGTTGAGAAATCTTATTTTTATTCCAAAATTCCCTTTTGTTCTCTATTTTGACAGTAATGCTCAAGGTTGGCAACAATGCCACAAGACACACGATACTCTGCTGTGGGGGTGTAAGTCTGCACACTCTCTAGAAATCAAGTTAGCAATATGTATCGAATATTTTGTGCCATATTTTATGTCAGTCCTTTTGTTTCTATACAGTTGACCTAAGAAAGTCATCTGATACATGGTTAAAGATTTATTTACAAAGATATTCATTGGAATGTTATTCACAATAGTGGCAAATTGAAACTAACGTAAGGTCAATATTGGAAGTTGGTTAGGATAATTATGGCCAAACATAAAAGAGAATAATATGCAACCATTCAATTTCAATTTACAGAGTCTTTTTAATGCCATGTGAAAATGCTTACAAGTGGGGCAAAAGTATGATAAAGACAAGATCTGGCCCAGGAACTTGGTTTCAGAGTCAAGGAGGTGCAATGAATGGATTTGAAGTGACAGGGCTCTGAGATGCTGATCAGGGACATGATGTGGGGACCAGAGATTGAGTGAAGACCCAAAGTAGGGTCACAAAACCATAACTGCATTCAGTGGGGGAAGAGGTAGAACGCAATGTAGGGAAAAAGAAACAGAGAGTCATCAGCGAGGAAAGGCAGAACGTGGAGGCGACAGAGACAGCGCTGCTTTAATACGGAAAGCAGAATGTTCTCCTCCATAAGTCCGCCCATCCTCAGCAGCAGAGTGAGATCCCGCACTCCAGAGCAGACTCTTTTCAAACTGCAGACGAAAAAGACTGGAAGGAAATACACCAAAACGTTAACCGTGATTTTTGTCTGAACGGTGGATTATGGATGATTCTAATTTCTTTCTTCATGCTTTTACATGTTTTCAAAGTTTTATAATGACAGAGAAGTATTTTTAAGAATTTCCGACCATAGAAAATCAGCTTTTTAATTCCCTGTGCCAAGTTCAGAAACATACTTTAATGGGACAAAATAACTAAAAGATGACAAGACTTCAGGGTACATCCTCTTAATCTCCAGGCCAATTGCCAGTTGCTTTATAGATGAACTTTCTCCCCACGTGTCCTCAAGGCACTGCAGTCACCTATGCCGAGTTGAAGCCGTGTCAGATATGTTTCCTTAAACAGTTGTTTCAGGTTTAGCAGTCCATGGGCAGTTTTTTAAATAACTAGTCTTAACATATTCATTCAGTCATTCACTGTGTTCCCACTAGATGGTGAAAGTATTACAAAGATGAAGTAACTATGTCTACATGGCTTATGTTCAAAGTCCTTATGTGGCACGTAGGCTAGAAGCAGAACAAATGAGCAAAGCAGGAGTTTTAGAGAAGCGAAAGAATACTTCTGCCTGAAGAGATCAGGGCAGTCTTCACAGTGGAGGTGACATTTGGACTTTACCTTAAAGTAAACGGGGTTCCAACAGGTAGAGAGGGGAGGATGCCATGATCTCCCTGAGGGCAGGAACTATATTTATCTTGTTCACTACTTATTCTGTAGCTACTAGCTCGTTTCTGGTGCTTAGTCGGTGTTCAGCAAACATTTATTTAATGAACATTTGTGGGCAGGGTGGAGAGAAGAGATACATAATCAAATTCTCAGCAGTGGGGAAACAGGTTTATTCATACAAAAGCTACTTTTCTTTTGTAGAAGGATAGCTGGATGAGGAGGAACATTGGAATTTAAACTGGAAAGTTATATACGGAGTCCAGGTATGCTAGACTAAGGAGCACACAGTAGGTAATCATGATGGTGGACTGGAAATGTTCATCTGGAGTGGTTTTCAAAATCAATGGAATAGATCAAAAGTGAAGAGACCAAGTGTAAATCTATTAAAAGAGTATTGGGGAGGGACTTCCCTGGTGGTCCAGTGGGTGAGACGCCATGTTCCCAATTCAGGGGGCCCGGATTCAATCCCTGGTTGGGGAACCAGATCCCGCATGCCGCAACTAAGACCCAACACAGCCTAAATAAATAATTTTTTTTTAAAAAACTAGAGAATTGGGGCTTCCCTGGTGGCGCAGTGGTTGAGAATCCGCCTGCCGAGTGGATGCAGACTGTGTATTTGATGTTAAAGAATTATTGTTTTTTAAAATTTTATTTACTTTATTTATTTATTGGCTGTTTTGGGTCTGTTCCTGCACATGGGCTTTCTCTAGTTGCAGTGAGCGGGGGTTACTCTTCGCTGCGGTGCACGGGCTTCTCGTTGCGGTGGCTTCTCTTGTTGCAGAGCACGGGCTCTAGGGCGCATGGGCTTCAGTGGTTGTAGCACGTGGGCTCTAGAGTGCAGGCTCAGTAGTTGTGGCGCATGGGCTTAGTTGCTTCGCGGCATGTGGGATCTTCCCGGACCAGGGCCCCTGCGTTGGCAGGCAGATTCTTAACCACTGCGCCACTAGGGAAGCCCCGAGGAATTATTGTTCATTTAGGTGTGATAATAATATTTTGGTGATCTCTTAAAGAAATACAAGGAAATATTTACAGATAAAATAATATGATGTCTGGATTTACTTCAAAATCATCCTGGAGGGTCCAGGGGTAGGGGCACCGATGAAACCAGCATGGCTATATATTGATAACTGCCAAACTGGGGGATGGCAAAGGAACTTTCTGGGGTGATGAGAAAGTTCTATATATTGATTAGGGGTGGCAGTTAAACAAGTATATACATTTATCAAAACATCGTACACTTAAAATCCATGCATGTTACCATATGTAAATTTTTTGTAGAAAAATTGGGTGATGGGTAAATTGGGTTGATTTTACTATGCCCTCTACTTTTTTTTTTTTTTTCTGTGGTACGCGGGCCTCTCACTGTTGTGGCCTCTCCTGTTGCGGAGCACAGGCTCTGGACGTGCAGGCTCAGCGGCCATGGCTCACGGGTCCAGCCGCTCCGTGGCATGTGGGATCTTCCCAGACCGGAGCACGAACCCATGTCCCCTGCATCGGCAGGCGGACTCTCAACCACTGTGCCACCAGGGAAGCCCCCCTCTACTTTTTTATATGTTTGAAAATTTTCATAAAAAATAAAAAAGAAGAACAAAAGAAAGAGAAGAAGGAAGAAATCTGCTGCAGTATTGGAAGCAGGAAATTACTTAAATTAGAGTGGAGGCATGGAATGAAGAGGCACAGATTAAGAGCGACACCTTTTCAGGTTCAAACAGGTGATGGATCGCTGGATGGTGCAGGGTTCTGCCTCACTGGAGCACTCACACAGTGTTGTGGAACTGCAATTGGGTTGGGTTGCTTTAACCCAGGCATTAAAAGGAGACAGCACAAAATAATTTATTCGGTATTGTCTGATGCAGCTCCCGTTTTCTGCAACCGACTTCATTATCAGCATCATCGAGACGCCTACTTGATATTCTCACCCACAAACCTGTTGCTCCGTCATCTCTGAAGGAAAAAAAAGACAGTGAGAAGAAAATTTCTTTTATGTGCTTTGGTTATAGGATTGAGCCTTTCTCAGGCCATTTAAGAGTAGACCCAGGAAGAAAGGTATTTAGGGCTTTCCAGGGTAGACCTAATCCTGAAGAGGTCTGGCCTGGTAATTACTGTGCCCTGAGTGCCTTCTTCTGTTGGAACTATGTCCATGGGATAGACCATATTGCCATTTTCATGTCTGTTGATTTTTTTTTTTTTTTTTTTTTGCGGTACGCGGGCCTCTCACTGTTGTGGCCTCTCCCGTTGCGGAGCACAGGCTCCAGACGCGCAGGCTCGGCGGCCATGGCTCACGGGCCCAGCTGCTCTGCGGCATGGGGGATCTTCCCAGACCGGGGCACAAACCCGTGTCCCCTGCATCGGCAGGCGGACTCTCAACCACTGCGCCACCAGGGAAACCCTGTTGATTTGTTTTTATTTTAATATTTGAATGGGAGCAATCTGTCTGGGAATATTTTCGTACAGATTTGATATTATGATGACTAAAAATGACTATCAGTGGTGCTTAATGTAAGTTTATGATAACATTCGGAATTACATTCAAACGAGTTAAACATACTGCCCCAGAGATACGCTGACAGGATGGAAAGAAGACATGACC
This sequence comes from Neophocaena asiaeorientalis asiaeorientalis, assembly GCF_003031525.2. Taxonomy (NCBI): domain Eukaryota; kingdom Metazoa; phylum Chordata; class Mammalia; order Artiodactyla; family Phocoenidae; genus Neophocaena; species Neophocaena asiaeorientalis. The sequence continues at coordinate 19,303,070 of NW_020174268.1, forward strand.
AGAGGCAGCTCTGGCCTGGAAGTGGATCGTTCCCCTAATCCTACCAAATGGACGCATCTACCCAGCATCTGTTCCTTGCTTCTTCCCTTCTCCTTTTTCAGAACTTCAATTTAATCTTCTGGTTCTGAAGATCAGAAGTCTGACACATGTCTCACTGGGCTACACTCAAGGTCTGGATGGAGCTGTATTCCTTTCTGGACACTCCAGGAAGGGGTCCATTTCCTTGCGTTTTTCAGCTTTGAGGGCCCACCCACTTTCCTTGGCTTGTGCTCCCTTTGGCCATCTTCAAAGCCAGCATCCTAGCACCTCCCTGACCCCGCTTTCATCAACACATTTTGCTTCTTCCCTTCTGACCGAATGCTGCTTTGGCCAGGGTGGTCTTCATCCCTCAGACAGCCTTGTGCCTCAAGGGGACAGCCCAGCTCTGGGGGTGAGCCCGCTTAGTCAAAGGAAATCCCATACCTCTATTCCCCGCCAGTGATCTGTTCAGAAACTAACTTTTGTCCATTTCCTCCCCTTAACTGTGAACTCCACGAGAACGTGGATGGTCATCTGCTTTGCCAAGCGTCTGGAACAGCGCCGGGCATGCAGTTCTCACTTAATAAATGAATTTATCTTTTTCATTCCTCTTCAGCAAACTTTAACTGATCACCTACTTTATGTCAGGGACTCTTCTGAGTGCTGGGGATGAGAAGATGTATAAGACTCCAGGAGTCTAGCGGGGGAGACAGACGATTCCCTAACAATGCGCCATGATAGACACTGTCATGAAGTTGAAGGGAGAAGGCTGAGTGGGCACTGCCTGCAGGAGACGGGCAAGGCTTCCCAGCACCTCCGACATCCGGCAGACCATGGAGGATGAGCAGAGGTTTGCCAGGTGAAGAATTAGGGCAGATGCAGTGACCACACAATTTGTTGCCTAAGCCAGGACACTTTGGAGAGCGAAAGGAAGGCTATTAGTAATTACACCGAGCAACAGGTGTAAACAGAGATTGTTCTGGGCAAACCAGGTCACATGCTCCTTCTTGGCGGGAGGAGCAACGTGGGCGAAGGCAGAGGTGGCAGAAGCACGTGGGGAGAGGGAGACCTCAGTGTGTTAGGATGAGATGTGGGCGCCAAGGGGAGGAGCTGGTGTGGCAGGTGGGCGCCAAGGCGAGGGACCTGTCTTGGCAAGCAGAGAACTTCAGCTTGGTCCTGCAGCCCTGGGGACCTGTGGAGCTTCTCAGCAGCAGAGCCCCAGGACCAGGTTTGCATGTGGGGACAACAGCTCTGGCTGTCCCAGGGAGAGAGGCCCAGAGGGGCCCAGACTAGAGGAGGGAGACCAGAATAGAGGCTGGTGCGGTGGCTCGTTAGGGGACGCTGGGCCCTGATCTCAAGCGGGATGGGAGGGCGGGTCCCAAAGGAAGCACATACGCTAGGTGTTCCTGAGGTGGAACTGACGGAAGGGCAGAGGAGGGAAAGCAGAGATGGGTGATGCTCAAGTGTCCAGCCTCGGTGACTGGTGGCTCCTGCTGGGGACACGCAGAAAATGACCTCAGCTGCCTGGCAGACTCAGAGTCATCGGGGAGCAGGTACAGGAAGCTGAACCTCACAGGGCCAGGTGCCCAGCCAAGCGGGCAAGCCAAAAGCTAAGTCACTCGATCCAAAGGGTCAGCACAGGTGGAAAAGAGGGAGACCGGGGAAGCCTGTGAAGGAGAAGCACTAAAGCAGATGGGCAGAGGGGCAGGGACCGAGGCCTGGTTTCAAGTTGAGCCACAGGCATACCTGGCGTGTTTGTCGCCTCTGCATCCCGGTCATGCTTCAGAATGGAGCAGGGATCCCCGGGCAGACCCCTGGGAGCGCTGAGAAGACAGCACCTAAGGGTGGCAGAAGAGGTGAATCTGGAGGCAAGTCAACGTAACTGAAGTGATCTGTGGGACCAGAGGGCAAAGGAAGTCCGTATAAAGGAACACTGGCGTCATCTGTAAGTCCCTGGTGAGTTTTTTTTAATGATTGTTTTTTATTGTGCTAAAATATATGTAACATAAAATTTACCATTTGAACCATTTTTAAGTGTACAGTTCAATGGCATTAAGTACATTCACATTCCCGTTCAACCATCACCACCGGGTATACCCAAATCCTTTTCAACAGCCTCAACAGAGACTCTGTACTCATTAAACACCAACTCTCCGTTCCCCCTCCTCCCAGCCCCTGGCTTCCACTGTTCTACTTTTTGCCTCTAGGAATTTAACAATTTTAGATACTTCTTTTGAGTAGGATTATACAGTATTTGTCCTTCTGCTACTGGCTTATTTCACTTAGCATAGTGTCCTCAAGGCTTATCCATATTGTAGCATGTGTCAGAATTTTGTTCCTTTTTCAGGCTGAATAATATTCCATTATATATATTTGCCATAGTTTGTTTATCCACTCATCCGTTGATGGACTCCTGGGTTGTTTCCACATCTGGCTATTGTGAATTCATTACCCTTTGAATCAAGCAACCATACACTGTTCTGAATCACCTTGTTGGGGAGAAAAGAGGAAAGAATCCAGGGAAGCAGCCACGCACTCTTTCATCTCACGCATGCTGAGGGCCAGCTGTGGTTCTGAGTCCTTATGTGCAGTATCTCATTTTATCTCCCCAACAACCTGATGAAGTAGGGATCTTCCCTTCGTATAACAAGGAAACTGGAGCTTAGAGGGTAAAGGGCTTGTTCAGGATCGCAGACTGGATATCCTCTGTGGGTGGAGGGGAGGGATTCAGCCAAGGCGGCACCCTAATTCTTAACTTGAAGCCCATTGGTATCTCAGGAGTTGACTACTACTAACAACCGTAGAGCTTTATAAAATCTGTTTCCCCCTTATTTATTATTTTCATCGTCTATTTCTTATTTCTTAGTAATGATTGACAGTGGAATCCTTAAAATAAAAAGCTCCTTGCTGCTTACAGGCAGCAAAAACAAGGAAGCAGTTCCTCTGGGGACACTGTGTGCCCAGGTTGTCAAAAGGAGCAGCCCTGGGCTTGAGCCTTGGAAAGATGGGCATGCGTTTCCCTGTTACCTGGAAGACCTATTAAAAGATATTCTGGTATCATCTGTCGTTTGTGTGTCCTCAGGTTTTGTGTCAGAAAGCAGATATATCTGCCCCTATGTGTAACTGTTGTTAAAAGGAAAAAAAAAGTAAAATTTCTACCACGCGTAGTAGAATTGACCAGAAGGAATTGGGAAAGGCTAAAGGAAAGAGAAAAAAAAGCCCTACAAAAACACCCAGAAAAGGTTAAGTTGCCTGGGGAGATGAGCATTCTTCCTGTGCTGCAGAAAAGCACAGGACCGTTCTGTGGGCCGGTGTTGGGTAATGGTGGTCATGTGATCGTTGATCACGTGATCACGTGAGGAACTGATCACTTCACCTCTTTTCTGTTGGGGCCTGGAGGATGGAGCGCCAGGAACAGAGAGGACTTTCTGGGCTCACCTCCCTTCTTCCCATCTCTCATTCCCTCCCCAACCTCTTCCTTTTGACAGAGCAGGAGAAACACCCATTGCTAGCCCTCCTGAAGCAGGCAAACAAAAGCTTGCCCTTCTGTAAAGAGACTGTTATCTTCCTTAACTTGCAGAGTCTGAGCCAATGCAGGCAGAAGAGCCCCGAGTCCTAAGGAAGGAAGTGTCAGAGTTCAAGTGTGTGTTCTGTTTAGGCAGAGACAGACCAGAATTGAACTAGGCTTGCACTAAATTACTTAAAAAAAAATTTTTTTTTTTGGTTTGGCTTGTGCTTAGTGACTTAAAAATACTGTCACAAAACTGTCTTTCATTTAAGTTTAAAAAAACCCAATTTACTTAATTTTGGAAGTAGTTATACATTTGCATGTTTGCAAACTCAAAAAGCATAAAAAGTATGCAGTAAAGTTCTCTCTTCCATCCTGTTCGCCAATTCACCCATTCCCACTACCACAATCCTGGGAAATCACCATGAACTGTTTCTTGTATGTCTGACAGGAGTTTCTGTATGCTAAATATATTTTGGAATTTTTGCGTTTAACATTGCTATGCTCTGCTGTTTCAATAATTTTTAAAAAGAAGAAGTGGGAGCCATGCCTGTTTGTCTCAAGTGATGACAGAGCTCGTGTGTCTCAGGAAACCCCCAGTGGGTATGCTGCCCCGTACTAGGTACCCTAGGCAGGCTCCTCAAGGTCAAGTGCCCAGGAGGCCCGGTGGGCGGGAAGAGGCAAAAATGGCAGTAAAACCACAAGTTAGAGCCAAACGTTTACAATACAAACTCCAAGTGTATGGTTAAACTCTGGTAAATCATATAGAAAAACCACCCTGACATTTTTGGGAAGCAGGTTGTTAAGGAGAGGGCAGGATGAAGTGAGAAGCTGTCTCCAGAGGAAAAAACCTAAAGGCACAGTAAAGAAAATCAGAGCTGTGATTGGGGAAGTTGCAGATGCTTGAGACTTTCTGGAGTCCAGAAAGTACATTTTCTTTTCTTTTCCTTTTTTTTTCTGATGAACTTTCTTATAAGAGCTGAGTAAATGCTGAACTGAAAATGGGAAACTCCAGACGGAAGGCAGTCAGAGAAACAGCAGAGTATCTGCGAGCGCTTTCTCTCTTTTTTTTGACGGTACGCGGGCCTCTCACTGTTGTGGCCTCTCCCGTTGCGGAGCACAGGCTCCGGACGCGCAGGCTCAGCGGTCATGGTTCACGGGCCCAACCGCTCCCTGGCATGTGGGATCTTCCCAGACCGGGGCACGAACCCGTGTCCCCTGCATCGGCAGGCGGACTCTCAACCACTGCACCACCAGAGAAGCCCTGCAAGTGCTTTCTGAGACTTCACATTCATTGTGTTGATCAGTCAAGATAAATCAGCTCTATGTACCAGGATTCTTCTGTTTTTATTTGCTCTGGAGGCAGACATACTTAAAGTGTAGGTGTTTTATCCGTTTCTGTTCATTCACTAACATTTATTTATTGAGCACTTACTGTCCTTTCTCAGGCCTTGGGGACAGAGCTCTAAAATAGGGTTCCAGTTCTCTTGAGCTTACACGAGAGGAGGGGATCTGGTGGCATCAGGGCCAGAGGAGATGACCCTGTAAAGGAGGGGGAGTGTTCCAGGGAGAAGGAACGGCCAGCACAAACGCTCAGAGGTGGCATGGAGCTTGTCGGTGCTTGAGGAATAAGACAGGCAAGTGTTACTTAAAAGATATAATTATATTACTCTTTGAGATTTCCCAACTTTTCCCATTGGATCAGGTGACCCTACTCTCTAGTAAGGGGTAGCATTTTGGATGACCCAAAGAAGAAACAATCACTTTCTTCTCTGAACCCTTATAATACTATAAGTCACACAACGGGTACTTAAAGTGATTTGTATACAAGTCTTCTCTCTCAACTAGATGGCATGCTTTTTTACTTTTTCCTTTTTTTTAAAATTTATTTTATTTTTTGGCTGCATTGGGTCTTCGTTGCTGTGCGCGGGCTTTCTCTAGTTGCGGCGAGCGGGGGCTACTCTTCATTGTGGTGCATGGGCTTCTCATTGTGGTGGCTTCTCTTGTTGCAGAGCACGAGCTCTAGGCGCGCAGGCTTAAGTAGTTGTGGCACACGGGCTCAGTAGTTGTGGCATGTGGGCTCTAGAGCGCAGGCTCGGTAGTTATGGTGCACGGGCTTAATTGCTCCACGGCAATGTGGGATCTTCCCGGACCAGGGCTCAAACCCGTGTCCCCTGCATTGGCTGGCGGATTCTTAACCACTGCGCCACCAGGGAAGTCCTGATGGCACGCTCTTTGAAGGAACAAGCTTCTTTGTTCCCTGTTTCCAACGAGACTTCACGAGTCAGAGGTACTCAACAGATATGTATTGACTAAAAAAAGCAATCCATTGCTGAGTAATTACATGACTGGAATGGATCATGTTTGTATCCAGGATTGTCGCTTTATGGCTCTGTCTCTCTCTGTTCTCCCCTTTTCACAGAAGAAAGGGGTGGCTGATGGAAGCATTTGAAAAGGTATCCCCTTCTCAAGTTAAGCTCTGCAACTTTTGCACTTTTCCTAAACAGCCGGGATGCTCCCCAGCCTCCTGCAGTCAGGCCCTGCTTAGTGAGGAGCTAAGGACCAAAGAAAATATTCCAGTTTACCTCTGTACTCACCGGAAGTCAAGGTTTTCTCCCCAGGTACATACCTGTTAGTTTGATGTCTCCTTGAGAGTCTCTGCCATGTTTAGCCTCAACAAATTCCAGGGTGGGAATCCAAATGGAGATTATGAAGAACAAGAAACAGGTTTTCAGGTAGGCTGATTCTACCACTTAGTATACTGATGGATATGATGGTAGAGGTTCCAGAGACCATAATCCCTGCTGGTGTCCCTGTGGGTCAGATTGTCCCCGTAACATTCCACACTCATCTCCACAAACTCCACAGAACACTCAGTGCCGCAGCCTTAGACGTCCCTCTGGCTCCTATGGGTCAGTGCACGTGACTTTCCCTCTGCCTTCCCCTCCCCTGCCACTGTCCATCCTATTCTTCTGGATTGTGAGGCTGTCCTCAGCTTGTCCCTCCCGCAGGCAGGGTTAGTCTCACCTGCCTCAGAGCTGACTGCACTTAGTTCTCCATTCTCCCAGCTCATTTTCCATAAAACTCATCTGTCTACTCCCTGAGCGCACAGGTTTCTCTTAATCATCAGTAGATGACCAATAGATATCTGTTTTAATGAATGAACTCATTTTTCAGTTTTAAATAGAATGTAAAGGGGCTGTGCCTTTGGCCCTCTTTGAAAACCTAGATTTAAATAACGACAAAGGTTTAGATACATTAGCTATATGCCATGCTGCCCGGCAAATAAGAGTCATATATCCATAGGGCATATGCTTTGACTTTACTCATCTGAATTAGAAATCAGCCTTGAAAAGTAAGTCACTGATTTGTTGATTCAAACCAAAAAAAGAACATCACTGTTTTGATTCACATTCACCTCTGGACAGCTGGATGATGTTAATTAACGCCACCAAGAAGGTTAATTCATTCAGCTGTCAACGAGCAGGGTAGAGAAGGGGAGAGACCCTGGGTTTTCAAGTCAGAGTGTCTGGGTGTGGCCCCTGGCCCTACACTGGCTGGGCAGGGCCATGGTGAACGTGGTAAAATGAGCACAAAATGATCCAGCTCCAAGGGCCCTGGGAGGTTACATTGGAAAATGCATCTAAAATACTAATCAGGGGCTTCCCTGGTGGTGCAGTGGTTGAGAGTCCGCCTGCCGATGCAGGGGACATGGGTTCGTGCCCTGGTCCGGGAAGATCCCACATGCCGCGGAGTGGCTGGACCTGTGAGCCATGGCCGCTGAGCCTGCGCGTCCAGCCTGTGCCCCGCAATGGGAGAGGCCACAGCAGTGAGAGGCCCACGTACCGCAAAATAAATAAATAAATAACAAAATAAAATAAAATACTAATCAGGCGACTGGCACACAGCAGAGGCTTGTTATATCAGAGAGAGTAAACTGGCAGCCTGAGGGCAGTACTTGCCCATCCTGACTTTTAAAATGTTGATACTGAATGTCCATTCAAAGCTCTCCAGTCCATGCTGAGTGCCAGGCACTTTTCTAACTGTGTCTCCATGTTTTATCCTTGTCACACCCCTCTGGGGTAGAAATAATCATTACCCTTATTTTCCAGATGAGGGAAGTGAGACAAAGAAATACTTATCTGTGTTTATTTTGTAGCCGTAACCTGGTCCCAAAGGAGTGAGTGCCTCTCAGCCTCCTTCTGTTAGAGTCAGAATGAGGCACTTTGACTTGAGCTGGGTTAGCAGGGTGGATACAAGTGTGGCCTCTGGAGTTGGGTTAAAATCCTTGTTCCATCACTTATTACTTGTGCAACCCTGGGAAAGTTCTCTCTGTGCCTCCGTTTCCTCATCTAGAAAATGGGGACGATAACAGCACCTACTCCACTGGGTTGTTATGGGGATTTGAGGAAATGCTTGGTGCACGCATAATTCCTTGATAAGCACTCCCTGTCGCTGTGGCTGTCTTACATGCCTCTCCACCCCCTCTCCACCACATCCTTCCTCACCCCATCAAGGGCAGCATTTCACTCATTGATGTCAGCTGGTGCAAACCCAAATGGCTTCGTGGAAAAGAGAGGTGGCAGAAATATATGAAGTGGCACGTGGTTAAGTGGAGACAGGAAGAGAACAGAAAAGATGAAGTGGCTTGCAAGGAACTGGACCAGAAAGGATTGTGTAAAATTATTCAAACAAAACCATTTAAAAACGTCGTGCTAACCAAATGGAATGAGCTTGCCCTAATTTGTTTACTTGCTTGGTCCCTGAAATTATCTGGGTGTAATTTGTAGCTGATACACTCAGGAAGGCCTGAAAGAGGTCAGTTGTACACAAACTCATCTTTCCCTACATACAATGAAGCTCTTTGTAAAGCTGATACGGTTGCAGGTAAAAACTGTATTCTAAGTCCAGATGATCCCTTTCAAGTTCTGGGGGTACACGTGTGACATTTCAGCTATATCTTATCTTCATCTGCATTACCTATGGTAAAAAACAAACAAATAAACAAAAAAACACCCCAGTGCAGCACCTAGCACATGGAAGATTCTCTCTTTACATTTGTGCCTTTCCATTCAACCTTAACGCTGGGGAGGCGAGGCATTGGGAGGTTTGCTATTAGGATCTGTGTTATCACCTGTGAACTTATTTTTTAAATTTTTGAAAATTTTAAATCTTTTGGCCACACCACGCGTCATGGGGGATCTTAGTTCCCCGACCAGGGATCAAACCTGTGTCCCCTGCATTGGAAGCGTGGAGTCTTAACCACTGGACTGCCAGGGAAGTCCCTCATCTGTGAATTTAGATGGCTATAACATCAACTAAACAACTTCAGATAATTCTACCAGAAATCCATTTAGAAAAGCCCTTGTTCTTACATACACTTACGTATAAAGCTGGTGGCCTCTGTTCCATGCACAAGGAGAGATCTTGGTGGGCAGCCTAGATGGAGATGGGGCTCAAATTCTGACACATTAGACCTGTTCGACGGGACAGAATGACAACTAGACTTTCATCCAAATAGATGAGACAGACAGGGCCCAGTCTGTCATGGGCATGGCAACACTGGTAGGAGGCCCAGGCATGCCCTGGAGGTCTAAGCAGGATGGAACATAGCAAGAAACAACTCAGGTGGGTGATACTTCCAAGTCTAGGCAGGGAAATGGGGAGGTGAGCACCCCAGCTACCTGAATGTGTGGTTCTGGCACGTTCTAGCACTGGCTCGGGTATCAGGGCAATGAGGGAAGTCCCGGCTTCCAGGGAGGCAGGTGCCTGGAGCAGCAGGCCAGCTACTATGGGACTTGGCTATATTCCGTGTGCAATTTTGTTTCCCCCAAGCAAGCTTATAATGGAAATCACTATGGAAACAGCATGCATGTACCAGAAATCTATTTTTCACCTAAATTTTGTTTGAATGTTTTGTATTTTGAATGTTTTGAACTGAAGAGTTAAGGCATATCTGATTTTAGAGATTCGTCTGTCATTTGTCATTTCTGCCCCACTGAAATGGGGGAAACTAAAAAAGCATCCCATCAGTTCTTCAATCGTGAAAAATCACAAGCTTTCTAATACAATAATTTATAAAGTTATTCTACTAACTTGAACTTCTTTCTCAAATAGGAAGAAACGAAGCTGAGCTGTCTGACACGAAGAGCAGGGTGCAATGATGCATTTTATCGAAGCGGAAAATAGGAACTATCCCCCCTGGCTAATACTGCTTCAGCATTTTTCACAGGACATTTTTCTTACTTGTGGGACTTCTTGTCCCTGGGAATAACATCATCACTGCTGGGTTGAGATCCTTCCCTATTTTGCAACTCAACTTTCAGAACAAGTATATTTAGATACTATATTTATAACCAAATTCTAAATTTATGGCCAACAAGCGGGCGGAAATCAGCTTCGCCCCCTTCCCCATAATTTACCTTTCTTAATTCAAGGAGCCAAATATAGTTTCTTCTTTGCCTCTTTCACTTTTAATTAATTAATTTGTCTTTCGCGAAATTACGGTGTTCTGACCCAGGTTATTCACCCAATGTATGTAAAAAGAAACAAACCACCTTACATTTTAGGTGCTTGGGACATTGGATGACCCGGGCTATTTTAACCGCTCAGAAGCAGGTTTCCTCCCACCGCACCCAGAATTATCGAGATCACCCCCTCAGTTTTCTGTCTGGGCTAGCTGTTCCCTCGCCCTTGGTAGAGGCTGCTAGTCAGCCCCTTCCAGGATTGACGCTGGTCACCCCCAGCACCCTTCTTGCACCTCTCGTGGCGCGCGGGCTCTAGGACCGCGAGGGCCGCGGGCGGGAGGCGGTGGCCCCTCCGAGCCCCGCCCCGGCCGAGCGCTGGGTGGAGCAGGCGCGGGAGTTTTCCGAGTTGCGCGCTCCGGAGCCGGGGAGGCATCCGCTGGGAGCGGGTGGCGCCGGCGCGGGGAGTGGGCGGGGCCCCGAGGGGTGGGCGGGGCGCGCCGCCGGGCAGTGCAGCTGCCAGCAGGCCGG
>NW_020174268.1:19313657-19315507 GCF_003031525.2 Neophocaena asiaeorientalis asiaeorientalis
AGCGGCGCCCGCGTTTCCGTCCGGCGGCGCGCGGGTTCGGGCCCGGCTGGCCGGGCCCGGAGGGTCCCCAGCGGGCGAGGGGCTGCGGCGGGAAGGCAGGGTCCCCTTACCGGCCGCGAGGCCACGGAAGTCGGCTCAGGTTTCCTCCCCGCGCCTCTGGCGAGGCCGAGTCCCCGCCGGCGCCGAGGGGAAGGGGGTGTGTGTGAAGGTGGAAACTTTAAATAAGTGCTGTCGAAAATTTCCCCCTTTTCTCCTCTTCTGAGAGGAACAAGCTCTCCCGTTTCCAGCCGCGTGTCAAGGTGGCGATCTTGTCTTTGGGAATCCACGTTGATCTTCAAAGCAGCTTAAGCGTTCCTGTCATCTGTTTACTTGAACGCCCCAGACGCATCAGTGTGTGGCTTCAAGTGTTTCTGTGCAGGAACTGACGGCAAGGGTTGCTGTCTGTGTTTTACTGGGGCTTTTAAATCGACTTTAAGGGAAAAGTACTAATGCCTGTGGAAAAGTCCCGAGTTGAGCAAAACGTGGGTGCGTTTAAATCTTGGTGTTTTGTGGTTGGTCAGAAGGACCAGTTTTCCACACGGTGGGGCGAATTCGTTTTATTAGCTCCTTATGACTTACATCTTGCCATCTTAAGTATGAGCCATCACAGAAAAAAAGTTATTTTTCACCACGTGGGCCTAGTGATGATGTTATTAAAGACTTCTGAAATCTTTCCTTCTGTTTTATGGCTTATCAGACCTTTTTATGCATGTGGGAGATCCCCCCCAGCAATCTTCCATTTAAGGGTGGTACGTTTCATATACCTTTCTTTAAGGAGCGGTGAATCAGATAGAAAAGATGCTTTAGAAGCAGATTCTGTACTGCACGCTGAGGAACAGTATAAAAATGGCTGAAATCAAGTGGGATTAAAATCTACAGTATTAAAGACATCACACTGAAGAATGAATCATGAAGAATCCATTTCCTCAAATGGATGTTTGTTTTTCTTGCACAATTCATATTTTAGGAACCATTGATGTTAAAGGGACTGTATTTTTTTTAATTTTCTTTTTTTAAAAATTAATTTATTTTTGGCTGTGTTGTGTCTTCATTGTGCTTCATTCGTTGCGGTGCGTGGGCTTCTCATTGCGGTGGCTTCTCTTGTTGCGGAGCACGGGCTCTAGGTGCGTGGGCTTCAGTAGTTGAGGCTCACAGGCTCAGTAGTTGTGGCTCGCGGGCTCTAGAGCACAGGCTCAGTAGTTGTGGCGCACGGGCTTAGTTGCTCCGCGGCCTGTGGGATCTTCCCGGAACAGGGCTCGAACCCGTGTCCCCTTCATTGGCAGGCAGATTCTTAACCACTGCGCCACCAGGGAAGTTGAAAGGGACTGTATTAAAAGGATTTCCAAGGATCAGGTAGATTAATTATTTTTAGATATGCCAGTTATTATTGTCTTTCTAAAGGAATGTGATAATTAAGTCTTTGAAAGTGATAATCTTACCAGATTGCTGAGCTACACAGATTGTCAGGTCATAGTTCACTGTCAAAGGCTAGAGTTTGTGGAGTGATGTGTTGCTCTTCACTGTTTCATCCACTCAAGTATATCAGGTATACATTTAGCACCTACTACGCACAAGAGAGTGTGCTGAGTGCTGGGGATACAGCAGTGATCAAGACAGCCTCTGCTTTCATAGTGTTTACATTCTAGTTAAGAGAGACAAACAATATTCACATAAACGTATTAATATATGCTCTAATCAGGTTAAGAAAATGAGGCGGAGAGAGATTTGCCAAGTCAAACACTGAGTAAGTGGGATTTTTTTTTTTTTTTTTTTTTTTTTTTTTTTACAGTGGGATTTTTATAATCAAAAAT
>NW_020174268.1:19315555-19425045 GCF_003031525.2 Neophocaena asiaeorientalis asiaeorientalis
TGAGTAAGTGGGATTTTGATCTCAAGAATTTTAGACTCCAAAACTCTCTCTAGGGCTTCCGCTCAGGTGCATTAATTACATGCGGTGTGTGTGTATTGTTGGCAGATAGGGAAACATCAGTGGCCGGCCAAATGAGATTGATCCAAAAAGTAGTGTTAAAATTGTATGTGCCTGTGTTCATATTTGAATACATTCTGATGCGCTCCCAAGGTAGTGCTAAATATGTCAAAGTATCCTGCAATCTTATTCTTTAAAGAGAACTTCAGTCTGTCTTCTGAGATACTACAAAATTGACAGTCAAGAAAAAGCAAAGGTATTTATCTCTGTGCCTTTGTAGGTTTCTGACCTGGTCACAGCTGTCTCTCAAGCAGGTAGCCTTCCTTGAATAATCTTAGCCCTGTCCCTCCCCACCCTCCATCCCCCTCATACAATTTCACAGCAGTTTTGTGATCTCGGTAGCACTTACCATACTTGCTGTGTTGTGAATTTTTCTGTTATCTCCTTATTAGATTCTGAAGGCCTTAAGCGAAAGGACTATCATTTATTTCACAGTTTGGTGGAGCAGTACCTTCTGCATACAGTAAAAGTCCCCCCGCATCCTTCATTTCTTCTGCTGATGTCTGGGGGCAGTAAGTTTGGTTAAACATGCCTGAGATTGGGGTTGTGTGTGGGGTGATGCAGAGGAGAGGGGCTGGTCCTAATGAGAATGATCTCTCAGAATCAGCAGCTGCGAAAACGCTTATAATGAGTTGACGTTTTAGTCTATAAGTAATAACGTTGACATAATTTTTTCACATGTCAACACAAGGTACCTGGGCAAAGAGCAATACCTGAATAGGATTAAGTAACTGTTAAAAACAAATCTCTTTTGATGTGTCTTATTCTTATGTTCCTCTGGCATGCAAAAGTCAGTCAAGTTTGTTTCTCTTAAGTTAGTGTCACAGCCTGACAGTGTGAGCGGTTATGTTTAGGTTGCAATGAATCAGTTTGCAGGGTACCTCTGGAAATGCCTCTTGTTTGCCCATGAAATAATTTCAGTGTCACGTGGTGCTTGTTTTGCTGATGAAGTAGCTTCAGACTTCAGGGCCCGGCGCAGAGTAGCTACCTAATATTTAATATTATCCTTCATAATTGTGAAATAATGGGGAAAGTGACCGAATGCATGTAGAGGGATGGCCTGTGTTTTGAAATTGAAGTGGAAGTTGTAGAGCAGCTTGTGGTGGTCCAGGAGTAGAAAGTGACCATACGGGTCAGGGTGTTAGGAAGCACAGCGCTGGGGGCTCCACCGATGTGAGAAGCATCCTCGCTTCCTGTTTGGGTTGTAGGAGTCCTGGCGGGGAAGGGCGTGCAGGGAGGGGGTTGGATAAAGGAGAAGTCGTTGCAGGGGAACGTGGTCGATCGTGGGGTGGCCTGGCTCCTTGACCACCCCCAGTCACTGGGTGTCAGCTAGATCCCCTAGAACATGGTGTCATTGAAGCCAACCAAGGCCACAAGTCTGCTGCTCGGTGGGTCTGACAGGTTTGCTTTGAAAAAGCCTGTACCCAGCACAGCACCCTGCGCGTGGGAAACTTTAAGCTGACTGCACTTACTGCAGGAAAGTCACAGGTGAGACTGGCTCTTTGTCCTTTCTTATTGTTTGAGTCTCGCTGGGGTCACTCACGCAGAGTCAGATGCGTGTGTGGTCAGTGCAGTTTATCATTCCAGAGGGAGGGGCGGGAGGAAAACCTCAAACCCCGCGGTGCCTTGCTCGTCGGGGTGCGGGGTAGGCTCTTCATGTAGTCCGAATATTAGAGTAAATGATAGCAGCCCTTGTTCCTTCTTGAGAAATAGGGTGGGTGTGATTCTTTTATTAGCGAAATATTTAATTAATTTTTATTAATATTTTAGTAGTAAAAAAGTGTTTTCTATGATGGGAACATTCAAAGTGAGTTGCCATTGGTTTACTAATTTTGCTGTTTTTAATGTTAATTTAGGAGAGATGAAAACTTCAAAAATAAGGAGTCTTCTGTCATATAAATGGTTCGATAAGGAATGTTTGAACATGTGTTTGAGGACCTTAGCAGAGAGATCCTTTAGAATAAGTTTTATTTAAGCTTGCTGATCATTCGAATTTGGCTAAAATACATATTGGACATTAAAAACTGCACATTCTCATTATAGAAAATTTGGAACGTATTCTATAAAAAAGAGTTTGGAAACTCTTAAGGCAGCAGAAAAGAAAATAACTTACTTTCCCTCCCAGAGCTTGTCTTGTCTATTTTTGATTTATTTTTAAAATTTATTTTTAATTTATATTATTTATTTTTGGCTGCATTGGGTCTTTGTTGCTGCGCATGGGCTTTCTCTAGTTGCGGTGAGCGGGGGCTACTCTTCGTTGCGGTGTGCGGGCTTCTTGTTGCGGAGCACGGGCTCTAGGCGCACAGGCTTCAGTAGTTGTGGCATGCGGGCTCAGTAGTTGTGGCTCGTGGGCTCTAGAGCACATGCTCAGTAGTTGTGGCGCACGGGCCTAGTTGCTCTGTGGCATGTGGCATCTTCCCGGACCAGGGCTTGAACCCGTGTCCCCCACATTGGCAGGTGGATTCTTAACCACTGCACCACCAGGGAAGTCCGTCTTGTCTTTTTCAAAAAACTATGCCCTAGGTAAAATTTCACATTTCAGTTTTCCATGTGAATTATTGGCACTTACCACAAATAAAGGTAAGACCATTGGGATTTGAAACTTTTCATATGCTTAACAAGTATCGTTTTAAATACCGTGTTCAATTAGGTGAAGCAGGTATAAAAACTCTAGTCTCATATCATTTGGCTTTGCTTACCTCTTGGTGGTTTTCTCCTTCCACCTCCAACTAATCTTTTTATAATAGATCTCTGAATAGGTTAATTATTTACTGTCCCACGACCCATGTGGCCAGTTCAGCCAGACTTGATCGCAACATACCTAGTTTTCTTCCTTGGTTCTGGGCTTCTGATAGGCCCCCAGAGACTGAGTCCACTTCCATTTTCTCACAAGTTCTTTCTTCCTGCCTTTAAAGTCAGATTTATTGAAGCTCTCCTGAAACTTTTACTGTCTCAGGAAAGATTATTTAAGCATTCGTTTAGCTAGCATTAATTCCTTTCCAGAAACCTTCATTTTTTAGATTTAAATAATCTGATTTTGTTTTGAATTCTCTTTCAGTAGCTCAATTCCAGAAACTTAATATAGTATTTTGTAATGTATCCTACTGCATGGTATATTAAAAAGAGCAGTTGGACCAGAAGGAAACTTCTAATCCAGATTTTGACATTTAGATCTGTGCATATGGGAAAGTCTCCTAAAACTTTGTGGGTTGGTTTTTCTCATCTGTAAAATAAAAGGGTTGGACTAGACGCGTAAATATTCCTTCTGTGTTTGTTTCCTTCTAGATCGAAAACTCAGTATTCTCTGATCCTTTGAGTGTTTATAAATTTTTTTTTTTTTTTTTTTTTTTTGTGGTACACGGGCCTCTCACTGTTGCGGCCACTCCCGTTGCAGAGCACAGGCTCCGGACGCGCAGGCTCAGCGGCCATGGCTCACGGGCCCAGCTGCTCCGCGGCATGTGGGATCTTCCCGGACCGGGGCACAAACCCGCGTCCCCTGCATTGGCAGGTGGACTCTCAACCACTGCACCACCAGGGAAGCCCTATAAATGATTGTTGATACCATCATTTTGGGAATGCTAATTGTGTTTAATTGATTTTCTTTTACCTGTTTGACCCCATTCACCCATTTCTCTCCACCCCCCCCACCTCCACCACCTCTGGCAAACACCAGTCTGTTCTTTGTTCTATGAGCCTTTTTTTTTTTTAAGATTCCACATATAAGTGAGATAATATGGTATTTGTCTTTGACTTACTTCACTTAGCATAATACCCATGATATTCATCCATGTCGTCGAAAATGGTAAGACTTTTAAGTCCTTTTTTATGGCTGAGTAATATTCCATTGTATACATGTACCACATCTTCTTTATCCATTCATCCATTGATGACATCAGGTTGTTTCCATATCTTGGCTGTTGTAAATAACGCTGCATTGAACACAGGCATGCATTTATCTTTTTGAGTTAGTATTTTTGTTTTATTTGATAAATATCCAGAAGAGGATTTGCTGGATCATATAGTAGTTTTATTTTTAATTTTTTGAGGGACCTCCATATTGCTTTCCATAGTTGCTGCACCAACTTACATTCTCACCAGCAGTGCACAGTGTGGTTCCCTCTTCTCTACATCCTCACCAACACTTGTTATTTCTTGTCTTTTTGACACATTCTGACAGGTATGAGGTGATATCTCATTGTGGTTTTGATTTGTATTTTCGTGATGGTTAATGATGTACAGCCTCTTTTCATGTTACTGTTGGCTATGTGTATGTCTTCTTTCGAAAAATGTCTATTCAGATCTTCTGTCCATTTTTTGATCGCATTGGTTTTTTTTTTGCTGTTGAGTTGTCTGAGTTCTTTTATGTATTTTGGATATTAGTCCCTTATCAGATATATGATTTGCAGTAGTTTCTCCCGTTCAGTAGGTTGCATCTGATGATGTTTTAAATAATATAAGGTGCGTGGAATTAGATATAGTTAAATATGAATTATACTTAGTTTCCTAGTTTGTTTGTTTGTTTTTTTGGCCACGCTGCTTGGCTTCTGGGATCTTAGTTCACTGACCCGGGATTGAACCCTCACTCCCTGCAGTGGAAGTATAGAGTCTTAACCGCTGGACCACCAGGGAGGTCCCCCTGTTTTTGTTGTTTTCTTTAATGTTATAGAGTTTATGGAAAATTACGGTCCAAAGTAAATATATTTCTTCCTTCAAAAATATTTACTGGAGGTTAGTGATATCACCATTTTATTCATTGACAGGCTAATCCATGCTGTTTACTTATTTTTGACGTTGTTTTCTTTAACAATGCCATTTTAAAAAAAGATTTGAGGGACTTCCCTGGTGGCGCAGTGGTTAAGAATCCACCCGCCAATGCAGGGGACACAGGTTTGATCACTGGTCTGGGAAGATCCCACATGCCACGGAGCAACTAAGCCCGTGAGCCACAACTACTGAGCCTGCGCTCTAGAGCCTGCGAGTCACATCTACTGAAGCCCGCATGCCACAACTCCTGAAGCCCAGGCGCCTAGAGGCCGTGCTCCGCGACAAGCGAAGCCACTACAATGAGAAGCCCAAGCACCGCAAGGAAGAATAGTCCCCACTCGCAGCAACTAGAGAAAGCCTGCGCACAGCAACGAAGACCCAATGCAGCCAAAAATAATAAATAAATACAATTAAATTAAAAAAAAAAGATTTGAATTTGTACCCTTTTTGAGATTCCGCATTTATTTTTGTGGGTATGAGTGTGAGTTTGAACAAGTTCCTTCGCTGTGCCATGGTTTTCTTATCTGTAAAATGGGGGTGAAATAATGTCCACTTCATAGGGTTATAGAATGGTACCTGGCCCAGGGTTAATCATCTGTAGTGTTTGTAGTTATTATTATTACCTTTGTAAAGTGATTTGCTCCCCTCCGTGTGGCAAGGACTCATTGGCACTACTAATGCTGGTAACCAAAATTGAAATTTTTCAAGTAAAGTGCAGTTATTTTAGTTCATTTTCATCATAAGAAAAATTATATAAACATTATTAATAGTATATGCCTCTGAGAAAGCAGACATTTACTCTGAAGTTAAGTGAGCTAGATTATAATATTGCAAACTAAGAATGTAGATTATCTTTTTTCCCTGTTTTGAATATTTTGTAGAAAGATTTTATTCCTTTCGTATGGGAATAAAAATGTTCTAATTTGTAACATTCTCAAATATGTTCTAGAAGTTTAGATAAGTGGGGAATACTACTTTTAGAAGAAAAGTCTTATTTTTTCTACTAAAAAAAAAGCATACCAACTTTTTGTCATTGTTAGAATGAAGCGTGTGTTTTAAAATTAGCTTCAGGCCTTATTTCCTTTCAGATTTTCCTGTTCTTTCCTGAGGCCATATTGTTGCACTTGATTCACTCATGCCTCTGCCCCCACTGGAATGATATCTCTTGTTGGCCTGCGGTGCAGTTACCCAACCTGCTTTTTTTAGAAGAGGATTATTTAAATATCTGTAAAATAAGGTGTCGGTAGAAAAGGGTAAATGCTAGATGTTATGAGGCGTTAATGGGTTGCTGAATTTAAAAATTTAATCAGAGACCCAGTATTGTTGAAAATAACTATACATAAGACTTCATCATTTAAAACCTTGTGCATAGAATTTGTATTAGAAGGGGAGAGACAGTTTATATACGTAATTCGTTTTGGAAGAAAAACTATGAAGTCTTTACTTTCACAAAAGTACTCAGTAAAGAATTTTGTGATATCATGTAGTGTGAAGTACGTGATATTTAATATAGAACGTGATTGCGTGGGGTGCTGTGTGTCTTCACTCCCCTGTGTGTTCACAGGCTTATCCTTTGCTGCTGCTGCTTCAAAAGAAAGATCATTAGCTTTTCCTAAGAGTTGTGTGGTGTCTACGGAATGTCTAAGCTTGCTTAGAATCTCCATCTGTAGCCGTCCGTGCATCTAAAGCTGCATGCCAATAAAAATTTATTTCCAACTTAAAACAAGAAGTGGATGTTCTTCCAGTGGTAATGGACAGATGTTCTTATTGAAATGCTTCATAGGTGCAGGAACCAACCAGCATTTCCTACTTGTGAATAGTGGTGTACTTTAATGGAGTTAGAATATTATTGCCTTTGATTTTATTTTAGTGCTTTTTATTTCAGTGACCTAAGTAAGCCTTCTGCCTGATGGTGAATAAGTATATAAGTGCTTTTCATGGAGGGAGGGGTGGATTTATTATTTTTAAGCTAATAGCGACCTGTTCTCTCTCTTTTGTTTTTTTTTGTAAAGTGCCTTTCTTCATGAGTACTTTCAGGAAGCATTCATGGAGGCTTGCATTCTGTCAGGGTGTATGCGGGTCCTGAGAATACAGATGACCATGATAAGCTCTGGTCTTACAGAGCTTCCCATTCGGTGTGTCCCGAATGGGTTATGGTCATGCAGAGAACACCCAACTTCTGGTGGGTTTTCCCTGTGAAAATCCAGCCTTCACCTGGTGACCATGCTTGAAAATCTGCATCTTCTTTGAAAGAAATCTGTATCTTCTTCACTTGTCTTCTTCTTTGAAGACATTTATAGATTGCACTTTTCAACTGAAAAGATACGAGTGGACTCTTCCACCTTTTCTGTCTCTCTGTTTGTGGTTTGTTCTATTACTTTAGTCCTTTCAAGGTGGCATGGCTGCCTTGCCCTTCCTTTCTCATGTCCTGCCGTCTCTCTCTCTTGGTTGCAGTGTTTCACCCCAGATGTCACCATCTTTCCTTTTTACTTCTGGGACCGCACTGTGGTTATTATACCACCCCAGTGTGTTCTGTTAATGATGACCAGGGTCATCTCGGCAAACTTGGTGAAGTGGGAGGTGACTTCTGTAATTTTCAGCTTCCCGGGGAATGTGTGTGGAGATCTGGCACTCGGTGGCCCTTAGTGGTGCTGGTGCTGAGTACTTCGCAAACCGGTTTAGCAAACTTAGAGACGATAAATCCAGGCTGGATGATTACAAGAATTAGGATATTCGGGTCCATTTCTGGTTGACATAAAGCTGATGAGCCCTCTCTAAATGGGACGTGGTGCTGTGACAGGAAGAAGGCTGGGCTGAATAGGCGTGGCCCAGTTGAGAAATGAAATTTCATGATAGAATATTCATAAAAACCTTCAGAATTGTATTCCTGGTAGACATGGAGTGGTTGGTAAATATTATTTTTTTTAAAGCTGTCAATTATATATTTTTATTGACTTTAAATGCTAGAAAAAAGTATTCGAAAGTATTTATCTCTTCATCTATTTATTTGTAATACCACACAACTCCTCTTTAAATACTTTCCTATGGGAAATTTTTATTAATAGACCTATTTTTGTCTTATTTTCCTTCTGTCTTTTTTACAGCCAACCTATGTTTAGTACTGATTCTGAACTATAATGACGTTGTCACTTTTAGAAATGGGGTGGTATATATGCCTTTGAGGTTGAATGAGGATTTTAAACGTGAAATAAACCACTCAGGTTTAGCTGTATGCATTGTTAAAGAATATTAGGACCTTTGGTTTCCTTGGAAACAGTAGTTTCTTTTAATTCTTCATTTTCAGAAAGTCAAAAAAATTTATTATTTTAAAAAGTACAAAATTGTGTGAAGTAAAAAAACCTCTCTCTTGCAAAGAGAAGGAGGGGCAGCCCTTTCCAAGAGTTAATTATTTGTTAGAGTCTGTGTGTGTGTGTGTTTGTGTGGCTGGACATTACCTGAGCATATATAAACATACAGTATTGTGTGTGTCATCACCGCCCCCCCCCAATAAAGTTTGCAACTTGCTCTTTTCACTTAATGTATTGAATATAATGGACATTTTCCTTTGTCATTATATTGCTTCATTCTAGGTCAAAACTGTGCTCATTTTAATTCTCCATCATCTTCAGTGTTGATCATACTAGAAAGGTTGGATTATATAATACTGATTGCATGTTTTCATTTTCTTTAACATCAATTGTGTTAGTTTCCTAGGGCTGCCAAAACCAAGAACCCCAAACTGTGGTTTAAAATAACAGAGTTTTACTGTCTCACAGCTCTGGAGGCCAGAGTCCAAAATCAGCAGGGGCTGGGGGTGGGCAGAGCTGGCGCCTTTGGAGGCTGTGGGGAGGCTGCTCTCTGCCTTTCTCCTATAGCTTCGCGTGGTTCCCAGGCAGTCTTTAGTTTGTGGATGCGTCACTCCAGTCTTTGCTTCATCTTCACTTGATGTCCTCCACTTTGTCTCTGTTCCTTCATATCGTCTTCCCTCGGTCCACGCCTGTTTCTGTGTCCACATCTCCCCTTTTTATACGGACGACAGTCATACTGGATTAGGGCTCACCCTGATGACCTTTAACTTGATTACCCTTGTAATGACCCTGTTTCCAAATAAGGTTCATATTCTGAGGTACCGGGGGTTAGGACTTTCACATGTTTTTATTGGGGGATACGATTTATCCCAATGCAACAATGGAGCAGTCAGGTTCATTTTTACAAATCAGTATCAATGATGTTCATTAAGTAGGTTATGTACTAGACACTAGAGTTGCATTTAAGTTTCAGACTTTGTCCTCAAAGGACTTGCAGTCCTTTATATATTTTTTTCATATATTTGAAAAAATCAATAATGAAAGTAAAATGCTATATTAGAAAACACTTAATGCAAAAGAAAGCAATAAAGGGGAAATAGGAAAAAAGACAGGAGTTGGAAAAAATTTATAAAATTATAAATTTTACCATATACATCTTAGCTTGTCAGAATCACCTTTAGATTTACACTAGCATAATTCCAGTGGTATATAGGAATGTTATTCCTATATAGGTCCATTCCCTTTCTCCCCTTTTAGGGCTTTATTTTTATATATATTACATCTGTTAATGTTATAAACACAGCAGTACATTGTCATAATTAGTACTTTACCATCTATTTGCTAAGCCCATTACAGCTTTGCTCCAACCCGCCCCTTTGTGCTGTTACTGGTATATGTATGACGTATATTACATTTATCTATATCATGGGCCCAGTAATACTTTATATATTGTACATACATAACTATTTTATACAATTGCTTTTTAAATCAGTTAAGAGGAGAAAGAAAAAAATGTGTTTATGGTGTCCTCTGTAGTGAAACAGTTACTGTCACGGGTCCTCTTTTTTTGTTCATGTGGGCAACAATTATTATCTGAGGTCATGTGCTTTCATCCTGAAAGCCTCCTTTAGTATTTCTTGTTAAGTCATGTCTGCTAGCAAAAAATTGTCAGGGTTGTTTGGTTTGGTTTGGTTTGGTCTGGGAAAATCGTTGTTTCACATTTAGTCTGAAAGCTTTGCCAGATTTAGTGTTCTTGGTTGACAGTTTTTTTATTTGAGCACTTTGAATGTTACCCCACTGCCTTCTTGCCGCCTTGTTTCTGTTGAGAAGTCAGCTGTCAGTATTACTGGCGTCCCTTCTAAGCGACTCATCCTTTTTCTCTGGCTCCTTTCAAGTTTTTCTCCTTGTCTTTGACTTCCAGCATTTTCACCATCGTGTGCCTGTTTGTGGGTCTCTTTGTGTTTATAACCTATATATTCTTTTTTAAAAAATAAATTTATTTATATTTACTTTTGGCTGAGTTGGATCTTTGTTGCTGCACGCGGGCTTTCTCTAGTTGGAGTGAGTGGGGGCTACTCTTCATTGTGGTGCGTGGGCTTCTCACTGCGGTGGCTTCTCTTGTGGAGCACGGGCTCTACGTGCATGGTCTGCAGTAGTTGTGGCTTGTGGGCTCAGTAGTTGTGGCTCGCAGGCTCTAGAGTGCAGGCTCAGTAGTTGTGGCTCACGGGCTTAGTTGCTCCGCGGCATGTGGGGTCTTCCCGGACCAGGGCTCGAACCTGTGTCCCCTGCATTGGCAGGCGGATTCTTAACCACTGCGCCACCAGGGGAGCCCTGACCTATATATTCTTAAATTCTGGTTTGTGTTAAATGCCTGTACCTTTCAGTTGGGAGTTTGTGGGGTTTTTTTTGGCGGGGGTACATTTCAGTTATAGTATAATATATCAACTTTGTACGTCAGAATGATTAGATTAATTCAGAATCGTTACGTCTCAACCAAGAATATATTACTATAGTTAAATATTACATTCTCACAGAAGACATTCATAAGAAAATTGGACACAGACTAAAATGAAATGATAGTATGAATTCCTTTCATGAGTTATATATTGTGGTGCCTGTAGATTAGCTTCACTGTGTATTTATTCTACGGATAAAATTGTTTAGTGTTCTTTGGAAGGGCAGTGGTTATGAGGGTGTCCCGCTGCATGTTTATCGGATGGTGTATTAGATTTCTAGGGCTTCTGTAACAAGAGCTGCAAACTGGGTGGCATAGAACAAGGGAAATTTATTGTCTTACAGTTCTGGAGGCCAGAAGTCCAAATCCAAGGTGTTGGCAGTGTTATGCCCCCTCTGAAGGTGTTAGAGAAAGATCTGTTCCTAGCCTCTGATAGCCTCACTTGGAAGTATTGAGCCTCAGGTGTTCCTTGGTTTGTCGATGGCCACTTTTACCTGTGTCCCTTCACATCATCTTCCCTCTGTGTGTGTCTGTGTCTAAATTTCCCCTTTTTATAAGGACACCAGTCATTGGATTCGGGCTCACCTTAATGACCTCATTCTAACTTGATTACTTCTGTAAAGACCCAGTTTCTAAGTAAGGTCACAATCCAAGCTACTGGGAGTTAAGACTGCCATGTATCTTTTTTTGGGGCGAGGGATACAGTTCAATTCATAACAGATGGCTTAAAGGAGTATTGCCATCTTAAGTTCTTTCAGAAATAAGATAGGGACTCAAGGAACTGTAGTTTTTTAAGGGGAGTAGCAATTAGTTAGTTTGGGTATCTTTTAAACTAACTAGTTTAAATATCTCTAACCTCACTTATGAGCCAGGATTGGAGCTCTGTAGTTGGTGGAATTTATACTTAATTTTGCATTAAAGTAATAATGGCTGACCTTTTCTGGAAGTCGATGTATCAGTAGTTAGCTGACTGCTTGATTTTTTTTTTTCCTCTTTGTGACTGCTCAATCCGTCACCTTCTACCCAGCCTCCCACACCCAAGTCTTTCACAGCTGTGTAATATTTTCTTTTAGTTACATGGATACTTAATAAGAAATTTTACTGTTTTACTGATTATAAAAGGAATAAATGTTTGTGATGGACAGCAATGTGTAAAGAAACTAAAAGTCACCTATAACCCATTAATCAATTACTAGTATTTGACAGCATGTTTTTTGTATGTTCTCTTGGTCTTTTCCATACGTGGCAAACATGGTTTTTAAAACACAATTCGGAAAAAAAAAAAAAAAAACACAATTCGTATTAAATATTCTTTTACTGTCCTGTGGGTAATTGAGTTAATTATTAATGTTAGTGCTCTCAAATCAGACATTTTAATATATTTGCTCTTATATCTTTCTATTCTGTGATGTCTTGGAAACCAAGATATACTTATTTTTGTTGTTTCTCATTTTCTCTATTGATAACAAAAGTTTGGTGTAACAGATTTAGAGAGTTTTGGAGTTAACAAAGGACCTTATGACAACTAGCCCTTTATAGTAACAAGTAGTACAGGGGAACTAAATCTGAGATCCCGATATTTCACAGTGATAAGCAGATTCTAAATGAACTCCTTCAACATAGTGGTTTAGATTGAAGTTATGTGGGAACTAGTTTATGTTATTATTAATTTGTCCTTCCTTCTGAGAAGCTACCAAACTGGAATAGCAAGCATTGGAAGAAAGTGGTTATGCAGGAAGTCTTCAACTAACAGACTGATTTCCAAAGGTCTTTTTTTTTTTTTTTCAAAGGTCTTTTTAAAGTCAGTTGATTGGCGCTCATTATTGATTCTCCCATAGAAACAGTGTATAAATTCAGCTCCTTAGCCAAACGGACAAGGTGTGTTTTAGCCCCGATCGGTTGGTTACTCTGGCTCAGCAGCATCGTGGCACATGGTTCACGCGGAAGGGCTACCGTTGCCACGTGGAAAAGCGGGGCTCAGAATTTCATGTCTTTTGCTACCTGTCATTCTTCAAGAAGGAGACTCACTGGGAAATGTCTTACACTTGTATGGTTACTTGAGGAGAACCTGACGTTTGGGGAGGGTAGTGTGATGAAGAGTAGGCGTTCTGTGTCTGACACAGACCCGCGTTCAAGTTCCCCCTCTGCCATTTATTAGTTACAACTTTGGACATATTACCTTAAACCCTTGAGTTTATTTTACATGTAAAATGGGCCAAAAATAATATGTGTAACAATTGGGTAGTGCTTACTGTGTGCTTGACATTATTCTAAGCCCTTTACATGTCTTAATTCATTTAGTTTTCACAGTAGTTCTTTGAGGTTGGAACTGGTGTTATCTTTTACCGATAAGAAAACTGAGGCACAGATAGCTTAAGGAGTTTTCCCAGTGTCATACAGAGCTGGGATTCAAATCCCTGGAAGTCTGGATCCAGAGTCTTTGTTTATAATTGCCGTACTCAACTGCTTGTCCAAAAATACTGCTCTGAGGTTACTAGGAGGAGTAAATAATATAGTATGTCAGGGGTCTGGTTCAATAAATGTTAGGTCCCTTCTTCAACTCCTTAGGTGTCTGCGAGCAACCCTGTATTTTCATGGCTCACTGTGTACTCAATCACAAATTATGAATTCCCTGTATCAGCAAAATGAGTTGTAATAACATACTAGCACTTCTCTTGATTTGTCTACACATTACCTTCTTACTGCAGGTGGAAATCCCCAGTTAAAATTTAGGCAGTTTCGGGGACTTCCCTGGTAGCGCAGTGGTCAAGAATCCGCCTGCCAGTGCAGGGGACATGAGTTCGAGCCCTGGTCCGGGAAGATCCCACATGCCGCGGAGCAACTAAGCCTGTGCGCCACAACTACTGAGCCTGCGCTCTAGAGCCCGTGAGCCATAACTACTGAGCCCGTGCGCCACAACTACTGAGCCCATGCGCCTATAGCCCATGCTCTGCAACAAGAGAAGCCACCGCAAGGAAAAGTCCACGCACCACAACGAAGAGTAGCCCGCGCTTGCTGCAACTAGAGAAAGCCTGCACGCAGCAACGAAGACCTGGTGCAGCCAAAAATAAATAAATAAATTCATTAAAAATTTAGGCAGTTTTGGGGTGAGTAGAAAGGGGGAGGGACAGACACGGGGAAGGGTCTGTCCAGCACAGTGGTGGAGTCACTGGATGTCAGGGATCATCAGCGCCTGTAAACCCTGGCACGTCAGCACTTCCCACCGGGGAGTAGGGCCTTCTCTTTGTAGTTTTGAATTATACTTACCTCTTTCTTAATTTAGGTTCTAGTGAAAAAAATTAACCTTTAGATTAAAAGTTACACACATATTCAATGAAGGAAATCATATTTTTAAATAGTTCACATTAATATTTTCAAATCAGATTTAACATTAGTTTTTCCCCCTTAACTTCCTTGAATCCTCTTCCTTTTTAATTGGAATGCTTACAGAAGGCTTTAGTGGAATTCTTGTGTAGTGTTTTGAAGTTATGTAGTAATCTGTAGTTTTAGTACGTTGTTTTGGCTGAATACTCACTGTCAGCTGACATGGAAATAATTGTGAGATCTTCCAATCTCTTGTTGGAGCAAATGAACATTTTGCAATTAAAAATTTTTAATTTCAAGTTAAGATCTTTTAAAATGAATCTGTTATAGCTAGATACAGCTTCATTTACGTATGAAGAAAGAGTAGTATTAGTCAAATTTCCGGTCTCTTAAGGATTCAAAGTGCTAATTTTGGTTTTGTTAGCTATAAAATTAGGATAATATCTAAAAGGGTTGTTTTGAAGATAAAATAGATTATATATATCAAGTACCTAGTATTGTCCTTGGCCCATTATAGATACTTAATAAATGGTACCTCATTATTATTATAATATTATTGTAGCTTATATTGCCTATGGGGGCATAATAAGCCTTAAAAATTATTTGTTTGATTAATATACCTTGTTGATATGGATCAAGATTTCATAATCTAAAACTTTTGACTTTCTATATGTTTTCATAACTATACTGATTTGCTTAACATATAAGTATAAACCTCAGTGAATTTTCAGGTTAAATACACCTGTGTACCAGCTCCAATATTAAGAAACAACATTATCAGCACTTCGGATGCCACCGTCATGTTCCCTCCCAGTCACTACCCACCATCTTCCCACCATCTTCTCTTTCATGGGACAGTGCAGGAGTTTTTCTATTTTTTCTCTGTTAGGCCCTACCAAAAACATACTGTATGTATTAAAAGAACTAGTCTGTTTTGAGATTAGAATTATGTTAGATGAGAAACTTTAAATGGGCTTCGTAAATAGCTTTTTGCGTGATTTTTAATGAAAGTACACTAGTAATATGTGTTGCAAGTAGGAAGTGAGCTTTTAATTTGTATTTTACCTTATTACAGGGTAATTAGTAGACCCTTTTTGAGGGACAATAATCCTAGAATATCTTTTTCACTGTCACTTGTACATTGATGGTGAACAACAAAGGCAGAACTTCAGTTTCCTTTTCTGTAGGGATAAGTCAAGTTTGTATACTCCGTCCTTAGCATAGTACCTAGTACACGTTAGCCATATAAGAAATTGTTTTTAAATTAAATATCTGAATCAGTATAGGCAAGTACTTGTGTATGACCTTACCTGCATTTATTTATATCCTACCATGTAAAATAATTTAAGGTGGGCCTTGCATGTTTAGAATTGCTGTGGGAAAACTGTCTTTCTAAAGGAGTTTCAGACATTAAGTTTATCTAAGAACGACAGTTTTCGAAACAGTTTTATACATGTGTGTACATAAGCTGTAGGAAATTTATCACAGCTGTAGGAACGCAGGGTATATCAGCGTTATGGGAACTAATCATACTCCATTCAGATGTAAGCGAAGGCGCTCCGTTAAGTGTGTCTGCATCTTAAATGTTATATTTTGATTTGTATGCTGAACTTCTTTGCCGAAGAAATCATCAGTCTGGGAAAAGTCCAGCAAAATGTTAACAGTAATAGTTAGAGATGTGTAGTGTATTCGGTAGGAGCAAACTGAAAAGAATAAGGTGACTGTGCCTGGAAAGATAATGATTAACATGTAGAATGTGAATACAAGGCTGCGGGGATCATTTATTGTCTCACCTGGGGCCCTTTGGAAGTGAAAGGTGTGCCGTGACACCTGGCACACTGTCTCGGGCAGAGCGGGCGTCGTTTTCCTACTGCAGAGTGAGCGTGGATTTCTCTGCCGTATCCTAGAGTTCTAGAATCATGATTTCTTTAAACTCAAGAGAAGGAATAATAGCACAACTAAAGGGGCAGACACGATACAAAATGTGGCAAATGTAGAGCTGAAAATAGTCGCAAATTTAGCAGCTTAAACCAACACACATTTATCATATAACAGATCCACTGCCAGTTGAGGCTGTGATGAGAACTGAGCTCTGGCCAGCGCACTGATTGCAGCCTTGCAGAGGGCAAGGCTGAGTGAGGGCCCTGGCTTTTGGCTGGCTGTTAGCGCTGAGAGATTGCCTACAGTTCCCTCTCCTCCATGGAACCTGTCCTCCATGTAATCCTCTCCTCCATGTGGCCCCCTCTGCCATGGCCCTCTCTGCCATGGGATGGGCTGTCTCACAGCACTGCAGCTTGCTTCTTCGAAGCCAGTTACTGAGTCAGAGAGCAAGCCTGGGAGCAATGCAGACTCTTCTACAACCACAGAATTGTTGTCCCGTGACTTTGTCGTATGCTGTTGGTTGGAAGCAGGTCACTGGCCCTGCCCACACTTGAGGAGAACGCTTTAATTCTGTCCACCACAATGATGCGTTCACGATCAGTGAGAAGTCTCAGTCTGACTGAGGTTTAATTCTTGCTTTGTGTGGTAAACATCTTACTTGTGATTATATTATGTGGAGGGGCTGCCTCCTTCTGAACTAATCAGTTATCTGTGTCACTTATTTGGCAGTTAATCGTGTTTTGCATTTTGTTTTAACCAAGCGTAGTCTCTTTTTATTATAGAAAAACAAACATCTATAAGGTAGATGCATAGTGTCATGTACCGCTGTGCACCTATCCACTGGCTGCGGCCCAGAGCACCTCTTGACCAGCCTGTGTCTCCCTCCGTCCCACCTACTGTAAACCTCCCGGATTATTTTGAGGCAAATCCCGGGTATCGCTTTATTATCGAAATATTGTGTGACTTAACGTTTTATGTGCTGGATCCTGGTCGTCCTCTTCTGTACTGTATGTTCCCTGCGGATATGGACTGTCTAGTCCATACCTTGCTTTGTCCTCGTGGTGCCTAGTGGGTAGGCAGCTACACACACGTGCACAAAGTCATTTCAGAATCTGCCGGCGGTGGGGCCTCGCCTGCGCTTCGCAGTTGCTTTTCACGTGGACCTGTGTTGGGGAGACAGTCCCCTGATAACATAGCTCCGCAGTAACTCCGGCCTCTGGTGGGAAGAATTCTAGCCGGAGTTCTGCCTGACTTGTAGACGGAAGGAACCCCGTGAACACAAAGCTCGTGGGTTCCGGGTGGGGCGTCTCACCCAGCTTGACAGTGAAGGAAGCATGTTTCCTTCGCCCCCCTCCCCAGCTTGCTCCTGGCTGCGCATGTGGATGTGTGGTTGTATCCTATGTAGAAAACAGCAGATATCTTAGGATTTGTGTATTTCGTAGACCTCGATATTTAAGTGTTTGACTATGTAAATGTTTAGGGATGCGGCTGATATAGTAAAGGGTTACCTATATTTATAACTTTTGTTACCCACAGAGATCTGAGGTAAAAAGTAAATTGTGAATGTTTTTGTTCATTTTATGATGTAATCTGACTCATCTTCGGATTGTTCGTAGGCATCTTTAGCAGCAGCGTTTTGTTCTTGATGCTTTTGTGACATCCGGCGCAGTTGGTCAGAGCGCGTCATCTCTAGTTTCGTTTAAGTGCGTCTATCCCTATGGGCAGCACTGCTAAATTGGTCTCGAAGCATTGGTGGGTACTGTGGCTTGGAATGGCATATCTGTTCATGTAATATTGACCACTGGTTTCTGCTTGCTTGTTTGCCAGTATCGCCGTATAATGTATCACTGATTGCTGACCTAGTCTACCCTTTATGAAAGTGATTTTAAAGGCGCCTTTGTTATAACATCCATCGCGTACTATAATGAGATTGTATTTCTAGCATAATTAATACATGTGTTCAAATTTCTTACTTCTTTTCTAAAGGAATTAAAATTATCATTTATTGGGGTTGTTTCAGACTTCCTCGGATAACCCTTTGTTGTTCAAAATGAAGTAATTGTGAGAGTATTTTTTGGTAATAGGAGAGACTCTAAGGGACCGGGATGGAAAGAAGCTCCCTCTTCTCTGAGGGTGCCCCGTGTATTTGGGCAGGTGATGTGTGCATTCTCACCCTGGACTCACTGGACTCTTACTTCTCCCTCCTCTTGGACCGAATAGGGGAGACCTTTTTTTCCCCTTTTGCTGTGTCAGTTTTAGAATGTAACAGAAGATGAGTCTAGATGGCAAGCCAAAGGTGATAAAGAAATTTTAGAAATTGAATTGCTTTTGGTCAAAGCACTTCCCCGGACATTGCCTCCAAGTGCTGTCCCATGGGTCTTTAGCAACCCTGTAAAGAGAGCTTCTTTAGTCCTTTTTGTCTGAGTGTGGTGACACATTTCAGTTATATGTATGACTAGTAAAATTATTTTTTATAAATTTGAACAAGTTTGAATATTTTTCTGAAGTAGATAATTGATCTATAAATTTCTCACACGTTTCTATATGTCATATCGAAGAGAACCTTGTTGGAAATTATTGCTGGGAGCAGTGGTCTGACTGAAACAGCCTTTGGTGTGGGCTGCGCGTTTCTGCTGAGATTGATTTAGCACCAGAGAGGCTCCTTCCATTACTGTAGGTGTTTGTTAGTAAAGTTTTTTGTATGATTTAGATAATATATTCTGTGGAGAGTAGACTACTTGAAGTAATACACTTGTTAAAATAAAAACTCCTGTTTTAGAAGAAGTCTGTCGTGAAGGACCCTGAGGCCAGTCTGTGCACATCCGCCTCTTCAGCAGTGTCTGTGGGAGTAACAGAAAGATGTGTCTGCACGCGTGTGCTGAGCGGCTGCCCGTGCTGAGTTCATTAAACTTCAGCAGAGGTAGAGGGTGAATGGTGCTACCGATGGACCAGATCTTTCTGAGGAATTCCTAGAGGATTGGAAAGTAGTGACAGGAAAGAAAAGAACCACTGAACAGAACAATTGACTGTGGTCCTCCCAGGAGAGCCCTTGTGGAAGCTTGAATGTGGAGCCTGCAGTTCACGGTTGGCATGTGGCTGTGATGCCATCACCATGGTAATCGCTGGAAGAGCTGGCTCAGGGGAGGCTTCTCTCTTCCTGTTCACACAGAGTAGCTGGCACGTGGGGTCAGGCCAGAGACGTGGTCTTTGCAGAGAGCGGGTGACCTTCTATCTGGGGGGGCGGATAGGCCGTTAGGGCTCAGGAGTGGAGAGATCGGGGAGGGGCGTGTGGTGGGCCCGTGTCCCTGCAGACGTGGGGCTGGGATGCAGCCACCCTCGGCCACGCCCCCTGGTACCCGGCCTCCCTACTCCTCCAAGCACCCGCTTCCTCGGAACTGGGAACCAGCGCTTTCAGGACAAATGCGGAGGAATCCCAGCCAGAGATACCGATGCTGGTCATCTTTCATTCACGAGCCAGAACAGCTAAGCAAGGATTTCCAGAAACTTAAGGAAAAGTGGGAGCTTGAAAGAGAACAAGAAACTTGGTTCTCCTTTAAGTGGCAGTGGTTTAATGACCAAGGGCCACATTTCTGTTCCTTCGCTTTGTTCTTTTTGGCTTTCCTGTACCACCTTTTGTTGCAGTGATGATATTTTCTTTGTTTTCCGGCAGTCACCTGTAAAGCTTTTCGCGTGCGTAACTAAGCTTTTCTTACGTCGAAGTTGTTCAGCACGTTTCTCCCCTTCTGCTTCGAGCCAAGCTCCTGAGCGGCGTTAGCTGCCCTCTGGGCCGCTGTCCGTGGAGCTCTTGGGTTTTGAGTAAAGGGTGGCAGATCTAGTTGTCACTGCAGAAGCAAATGTAAGTGTTACGGTCCCTGCGTAGGTAAACAATTGGAGGAAGGAGAGAGGGAGAGGGAGAGGCAGCTGGTTTCATAGCGGGGATTTAGTCCTTTATGAAATTGGTTAATCTAGCTAGAGATTTAAATGTAGAATTACTAGATTCCCTAAAGCAGTATTATATCTAATGATTTGTAATAAAAATTAGGAGGTGACGTGCGGAAGGAGAGTTGGAGGAGTGTGTGTGTGTGCCAGTTTTTCATTTGCAGGGCAGATTTAAAGCTGTTGACGAGATAACGATTATTTACAGCTGTGATAATAACCACCTAGAGCGGAAACCAAGCTGTTCCCAGCCGGTGTCTCTGGGGAAAGGACCTGAAGGGAGGGAGTGGCAGTTAACACTTAGGTTTTACTCTCTACCCTCCACAGTTTGCATTGTTTTTCAGTTTGTGAACCTGCAGTATTTATTAAATAAAAGTGTTACACAAGGCATACAAAAGGGATCTGATGCTGGTTCTAGTCTTTACTACAGCTGTCCAGAGGGAGCTAACTTCAGACTTTTGGATAGATTAAAGAGCTGTGGGGCTTACCTGGTGGCGCAGTGGTTGAGAGTCCGCCTGCCGATGCAGGGGACACGGGTCCGTGCCCCGGTCCGGGAAGATCCCACGTGCCGCGGAGTGGCGGGGCCCGTGGGCCATGGCCGGTGAGCCTGCGCGTCTGGAGCCTGTGCTCCATGACGGGAGAGGCCACAAAAAAGAGCTGCGTATTTTCCTTCTACCTACACAAGTAGCTTCCAAAACAAAGTACAAGTAAAGTACTTCACTGTCTTCTATTGGAATTTTCCATTGTGTTGATCAGTTTGCTAAAACGATCACTTAGGAGAATTTGAGTGACTGATGCTTCTAATTCCTTTACGAAGTGAAGTTTCACCCTTGTTGTTTGATTTCCACACCTGTGAGCTCGGCAGAGTAGGTGTTTCCCTGTGTTAAAAGGTGAGGAGACCAAGCCGGCTACAGTGACTTGTTCATGGCTCATGAAGTGGTGCGGAGCTTGGGCTCAGACTCTGTCCCCGATTCTGGGCCCCCGCTGGTCCCGCTGCCTCCGCACGGGAAGTTTATAATGTTGTCAAACTCAGGTTCCCACACTGATTTCTCCTTGCATTCTGAAAATTGTATTCTAGTTGTATTTAAAACATGTAAATCTGTGTTTATTTTAAAAGATGAATTTTACTGCAGTTTTTAAGAAGTGCCACCCATGGACACTGGGTGTCATTCAGCCTCTTGCTGTTTCAGCAGCTGGAGGACACTCTCAGCCCTGCTGAGCGGATCTTTTCTGACATAGGTGCCTCCCAGAATTTTCCTGATGTCTTTGTTTTGCACTGTTGTAGCTTGCTGAATCAAAGCAGTTGAATGTAGATGTTGTTTGCTTCAAGGATTAACTTATCTTTTTGGGCTTGTGACACTAAACAAGCAACATTTGGCCTTATCTGATCCCTGCAGTTATGTTTTTCACCCAAGAAATTTTGGATCTCAGCAAGTGACTTGCCCTCCAGGAAAACGATGGTGGGAAAGGAAGCGTCTTTATTAACTCTTGTTTTGGGATCCCAGTGTGGCATCCTTGACCCTTGATCACCTGGTCGTTTTCTTTTTTTCTTAAAATTGTGGTCAAATATATATAACATAAAATGGGCCATTTTAATTTTACGTGTAGATTTCAGTAACATAGTTACAGTCAGCATATTGTGCAACCGTCACCACTATCTAATTCCAAAATGTTTTCATCACCGCAACCGGAATCTCTGTAGCCGTTCAGTAAAACTCCCCATTCCTCACTGCCCTCCCTGTCTGCAGACTTCACTGCCCTCTAGCCTGCTTTCTTTTTTTGTTTTTTTTACTCTGCTTTCTGTCTTCTGTGGATTTGTCTGTTGTAGGTATTTCATGTACGTGGAATCATACACTGTTTGTCCTCTTATGTCTGGCTTATTTCACTTAGCATAATGTTTTCAAAGTTCATGCATGTTGTAGCATGAATCAGTACTTCATTTCTTTATATGGCTGAATAATACTCCGTTATATTATTCCACATTTTGTTTATTCCCCTCTTGATGGACATTTGGAGTTGTTTCTGCCTTTTGGCTGTAATGACTAATGCTGCTGTGAACACTGACATACAGGCGTCTGACTTCCTGTTTTCACATCTTTTGGATATATACCTAGGATTGAAATTGTTGCGCCACATGGTAATGCCATATTTAATTTTTGGAGGAACCACCAGATTTCTTCGCGTCCTCACCAATGCTTGTTATTTTCCATTTTCTTCCCCTGGATTCCGGCCATCCTGTTGGGTGCACAGTGGTACGTTGTGATTTTGGTTTGCATTTCTCTAATGAGTCGTGATACTGAGCATCTTTAAACGTACTTATTTGCCAGCTGTATATCATCTTTGGAGAAATGTCAATTCAAGTCATTTGCCCAGTTTTTAATTGGGTTGTTTGTTTGTTCTTGAGTTGTTGGAGTTCTTTACTCTGGATATTTATCCCACTTGGTCAATAATTCCTTTAATATGTTGCTGAATTGGGTTTGTTGGTGCTTTGCTGAGGTTTTTGCATCTGCTCGTAAGGAATATTGCCTGTAGTTTATAGAGTCTCAGTCTGGCTTCAGAGTCAGGGTAATGCTGGTTTCATAAAATGAGGTAGAAAGTGTTCTCAATGTATCAGAAGAGTTTTACAACCCCTGGTCGTCAGTGTTCTGCAGTAGTTGATGCTGAGGATTTTTCAGCTGAACGGGTGTTGGTGGAGGGGCTGACCCCTGGAACTTCCGGCTCTGTCCTTTCTGTGACCTCATTCCACTTTGAGTGATGTTTTGGACAGGACTCCACGTGGTGCCAGCTGCAGTCAGTTCCTTTCTATATTTGACAAAACTATTTAAGTTTGATGATAATTTTAGTTTTTGTTACAGTTAGCCCCTAGAATCCGGAGTATGAACTCTGTTGTTATAGTAACAGAATAAGTCAGTCAATAATTTACATAATTTTGATTTCACTTCGACTTAATAATACCTTTTAACTATATGGTGATTTTCCTCTCAGGAACCTGAGGGACTTTACAAATAATTCACTTTACTGTAACATAGGATTTGGGGAAAATAGAGGTGTTCATGTTTTCTCAAGTGGAAGAGCATTGCCCCACATTTCCTGATTGAGCACCACCGCACAGGTCAGGCATCCAAGTCAGGTGTCTGAGGGTTGGCCTGGTGCCAGTCCAGGGCCCCTTGTTTTTTATAGAGCTGAAACATTTGGTAACACAATGTTAAAACTGTCAAGAATGTGGTAGAAAGGGCTTCAAATGATGAAACATTTCTTGTAATTTTTTTTGGCCATGCAGGTGAATCTCTGCATTGAAAGGTATGCAGAGATGCTGTGAAAACCAAACCTTGCCCCCTTTTTTGGTCGTAGGTGTGGTGCCAGTGGCGGAGTTCAGATATAGCTGTGTTTTAAATGTTTAACTGTCCATGAAGGTATTTTGTGAATTATTTGGTGTTGGTAGAAGGGTTGGATTTGTAAAATTCATTGTGCCCATTCAAATCATTAAGTATGTTTGGTCATGTTGGAGAATTTTCTTTCTGATGTTATTGTTAAGCTAAACGTGAAGGAGTTCCAGAGTAATTCTTGCTAAAGATGTCCAGTGTCACCGCTGTTACTTTGACAGAGATGAATTAATGAGATTTTTTCAGTAATTCCTTGTCTCGTGATCACATACAGGTCAACGCCTGGGTTTTTTGGTTGTGGCACCAGGTCAGTGCCAACACTTTTCCATTCCTTGACTGACTTCAAAGATTTGAAGTGAATCTATGTCTTCTTTTATTCTCTTCATATAAATATTCTCTGTAAGTAACACACATTTAGCCACGAATTATATAAACAAGCTTTTCGTTGGAGATATTAGGTCAGATAATTTGAAGGTTGTAGCTTTTAGCTCATGTCTGATAGGAACATTGAGTTTTAGTGGATATTTGAATTTTTAGAGGTTAAAATTATGTGCCTGTTGTTTTTGGTTTGGTTGTTAGTCGTTGATTTACAGTAGTGATGCAGATGTGTAATTTGTTGCTTAGCTTCTGTTTGTTTGTTTTTTTAATTTTTAAAATGTTTTGCGGTACGCGGGCCTCTCACTGTTGCGGCCTCTCCCGTTGCGGAGCACAGGCTCCGGACACGCAGGCTCAGCGGCCACGGCCCACGGGCCCAGACGCTCCGCGGCACGTGGGATCCTCCCGGACCGGGGCACGACCCCGCGTCCCCTGCATCGGCAGGCGGACTCTCAACCACTGCGCCACCAGGGAAGTCCTAAGCTTCTGTTTTTTACATGGCATGTCTGTACATGTATCACTTTTAGGTGAAGAGGATTACATAAGTGCCGACTTCTGAGTAACTTTAAATTTTCAGTCTTTGGCCAGTGATTAATCATAGAACTGAGTTTTCCCGAAGAGCTTAGATGAGGAATTTTACACGTGTAATATGTGCTTGTGGTGGCAGTTGAAGGAGAAAGTAAGGTCCTTTAATTTCTTCTGGGAAGAATCCTGGGGGCGGGGTGTGGTCAGGCGGGTAGGAGGGAGGATGAGACATACACACGGACGTGTGCACACCTACCGTTGGACAGTGAACTTGTACGGTTTCCCCTTCTTTGAGGAGCTCACGGAGATGGCTTCCGGAGGACCTGCCTCGGGCCCTGCCTCGTGCGCTGGCCTTGGGCTCTGACCTCCCTGCTCGGCTGCGAGTTGCTGGCAGCACAGCCCGTCTCGCCAGGGTGGCTCTGCCCCGTGTGGCCGCTGCATCTCAAAAGCACTCGCAGCCCCTGTGATCTGCTGCAACAGGGCAGCGCCGTCTTAGGTCCGGGCCAGTCCCGGGGTCCTTTGTCCTTTCCGTGGAGCCCGTTGTAACTCTGATGGCAGAGTTACAAGCAGAGAAGACCACTGTGGCGGGCCTAAGGTTCTTAGAATGACTGTCCTGAGTGTGGGACCCCCCAGATCCTTCCTCAGTCACTGTGGGAATTTCAGGTCTTCGAGGGGTCCAGCCCGAGGTGGGAGTAGGAAGGGGCAGAGGGACTGCGTGTTCAGCGCCTTCTGTGCCAGGCTTCGCTCTGAACGCCTCCTGTCCATTTGGTGGAAACAGGCCACGGAGGGGCTGTCGTTTGCCCTGTTTGGGAGATGGGAGAAGTGGGGTTCGGGGTGAAATAGCTTGCCCTAAATTCACACCTTCAGTGTGACTCTATATTGCTGCTGTTTTAGAATTGAAGCATTTTAGGTTTTCAGTAGGTGCCACACATCTGGTCTCTCTCACCTTGCTGGTGAGGCAAGCGAGCAGTGATTTGCAGAAGGTGACGCCGCTTAGTTGTTCACGTGTTAGAACCAGGCCAGGAAGGCAGGCCTCCTGGTTTGTGGGCCTCGCTCAGTGCCGCACAGCCTGAGCTGGAGGGGGACCCGCCCTCACGTGCATCAGGGCACGTGCAAAGCGCTGATGAAAATACCTCGGAAGGAAAATCGAGGCTTGGCTTTTTTCGTTCCGTCTGTTTGTGAAGCCTTCCCCGAATTCTCCAGCTCTCAGCGTCTTTCCTGTCCTGACACCCTGTAGTGCGTACTGTGTTGTAGCAGAGCAGTTTGGTATCTGTTCTCTCCTTTATAACTTTAGATTTATTTTTAAAATAATTTTCTACCTGTCATCATGAAAAACTAATTTTTTTTCACTGTGTACTCCCCAGCTGGGTTATGACTTCGGCAGTTTCTCTGTATCCTTTTTAATGTATATCAAAAGTTTTCTGACTTGAACCCACAGTGAAAATCAGCTTTACAGTTAGACCTCATACATGCATACTGGAATATCGGAACCAAAGTTCCACAGACCGTTGTTTACTCTTGGTAGGGAGATGTACTGTCATCTGTTCTGTTTTACTGAAAGAGACACTGGTGGCTGTGACCCACTGAGTTGTCCTCACCCCGCCACTAATGGGTGTGACTGTTTGAAAATAACGTTCCACAGCGTTTGGCACAGGGCTGGGCAGAAGTACTCAGTTGCTTACTGAGGTTCATCTTTTCTGAAGGACTGCTGCTTTGAGATGATTTTTATGATGCCTGAAACTGAGGATATGGAAATGGTTTGTTTTTTCATTAAAATGTTTGTTGTCTTTGACTTAGTTTCGGGGGTACAGCGTTTCCCGGGAGAACAGGCATGGACTTTCAGCCTTCTCTTTCTTCTCCGTTTTCTTGTTTAGGAGACAGAAACTTGTTTCTTACCTCTTCGTACTTTGGAGTCATCCTTTTACAGCAGTCAAAGGATGTGTTCACATCCTCACGTCAGCTCTTCCTGTGCCTCCAGAACTGTTCTTAGTTTGCTAAGGTCACTTGCTCCTTTGATCATCAGGAAGCCTTTCCTGCCTGTTTTGGCAGTTCTCCTTTGGGTACTGACCTGATCTGACCCACTTCAGTATTAAACTTGGAATGGTAAACACTGGATTCTAAGATATGACTTGAAACACAGAAGTGGGGAAAATGTATTTTCTCATGTTTGTATTAAATACAGACTATCTGCTATAAAGAACTGTAACTAATGTAAAGAAGGAAGTGCCGGCCGGCCGTATCTGTGGGTTCCACATCCGAGGATTGAAAATATTTGGGAAAAAAATTCTGGAAAGTTCCAAAAAGCAAAACTTGAATTTGCTGTGTGTCGGCAACTATTTGCGTAGCATTTACATTGCATTGAGTATTATAAGTAACTGAGAGATGACTTGAAGCATATGGGAGGGTGTGCCTGGGTTATACTCAAGTGCTACACCACTTCACGTAAGGGTCTTGAGCAGCCTTGGATTTTGGTACACGTGGAGGTCCTTGGAACCAATTCCCCACAGATACTGAGGGACGACTGTATTCTTGATAAGTATGTTTTCTTGATGGAGATGTTCATCTTTTAGGTTTTCATCATTTTTTTATTTCCTACTAAAATGTATTAAGTACCCTGTCTTCTTAAACAGTATACACTGAACATAATTAGCTTTTCAAAATGATATGTCTTCATAGATACCATTTTTTTACCATAGTCTAGCTTTAGATTGTGGAAGAGATTTCCTTAATTTACTTTCTTGAAAACATTCCTGGGTATCAGTTTGCTTTTGTGTAATTGTTTCTTTCTCATAATGGCACATGCAGGGCAGTCAGATGTGTGTTTTCCACCATTGACTGTGTAGACATTATTTAATCAGAAGCAGCTGTCTCCCAAGTGATTTTCTTTTTTCCTGTTTGCAGATGGTATCTTCAAAACATAGGTATCCTTATCAACAAATAAAGGGTATCCTTATAGTTTCAACTGACTCTTCTTTCGCTTGGGTGGTTATTTTTGGCGTGATTCAGCTTTCTAAGAATCACACTAGGTAGGTTTAAGGAGGCACTTACTCCATGGCCTGCAACGTCTTACATGGGATGATTGTTTCTGCGGATGATACTGTACTACCATCCAGAGCCTTGTTACTGTCTGACCTTTAATAGACTGTGCAACATTTTATCCTTAATGTTTTAATAAGATTGGAAGAGCCAGTAGGTTCACACATTGTTAGAAATGTGGGGATGGAGGTACTATAGAGATCAAGATCTTACATACGAGATAACCCAGGTCCCGAGAGAGCAGCATTTTTTCTTAAGGTATTACAGCTAGTTAGTGGCATGGCCAGAGCCAGACTCAAGCCTGTAGCTTTGCTAGTTGAGTGCTATTTTTAGTGTACCCTGGTCTCTCCCAGCAGCTCCATAATGGCTCCATTTTTCCATGAAATTCTTTCCGTAAAACAATACTTCCTATTTTTAATAAACCTTTAGTTTCAATTAGTAGCATTATATTGACAGGGATATTGATTTTAAAATATTATCCAATATTAACCTTGTTTCTCAAGCACAGCTATTGAGGTTTTTTTTCTTTCTGATTTTATTTACTTATTTATTTTATAACTTTTTTTTTTTTAAGAACAGTTTTAGTTTCACAGCAAAATTGAAGGGCAAGTACAGAGATTGCCCATATACCTCCTGCCCGCACGTGCACAGCCTCACCCCTTGTCAACAGCGCCTCCAGAGTGGCACACTTACTACAATTGATGAACCTATGCTGACACATCATAATCACCTAAAGTTCATAGTTTACACTGCAGTGTGCCCTTGGTGTACTTTCTGTGGGTTTGAACAAACGTACAATGACATGTATTCCTCATTATAGTATCGTACAGAGTATTTTCACTGCCCTAAAAATCCTCTCAGCTCTGCCTGTTCATCCCTCCTTCTCCTTAATCCCTGGGAACCACTGTTGTTTGTTGTTTTGAACTGTCTTCATAGTTACCATTGAGTTTTTAACTTTCAATTAATTTTTATATTTAAAAGTTTTATAATTTTTTTTTTTTTTGCGGTACACGGGCCTCTCACTGTTGTGGCCTCTCCAGTTGCGGAGCACAGGCTCCGGACCCACAGGCTCAGCGGCCATGGCTCACGGGCCCAGCCGCTCCGCGGCATGTGGGATCTTCCCAGACCGGGGCACTAACCTGAGTCCCCTGCATCGGCAGGTGGACTCTCAACCACTGCGCCACCAGGGAAGCCCTATAATTTTTATATTTAGAAGTTTATTTGGTTCTTTAAAAAAATCAGCTTAGGCTTTATTTAAATTCTCATCTTTGTTCTTATAATCAAGCTTTTGCTATTTCTTTGCACATATTAAGCATTTGTTTTACATCATGTCTGAAATAGTCCTGGTGTTTAATATCTTGAATCTAATTCTGCCATCTGTGCTTCTGCTGGCTTTTACTCGTGGTGCTTTGTTTTTTTGTTTTTCTGTGTATGTGTGATTTTTGATTGTGAACTCAAATCTCTTGGAGTTTTATTTGTGGGAATTCTTCGTGGGGTGGATTGAATTTGTCTTCTAGAATGAGTTTGTAATTCTGTTGGTTGCTAGCTGTAGGGTGGAAGAGGGCACTGTCAACTCAGGACCTCTTTGAATTACATTTTCTGCCTGATTTTGTTTGTTTGTAAGATCATATAGCACGTGTGAATTTGGGTCACAAGCTTTGATTATGGCCAGCTTGTGGTTATGACCGTTGGGAAGATATTTATCACCTCCCGCACTCCCACACCAAGGACAAGTCAGGCAGGTTTCGTTGCCATCTCCTTCTGCGGTGCGGGGTTATTTCTCGTTCCCCCTTAGCTGAAGACGTAGCCCTCTTGGGCTCACTGTCATGCTGGGGTCTTCTGCTGGCCTCCCTGTCTTTGGTGGGCCCTAAGCTTCAGCACCTGGTTACCATGTTCTGTTCCATCCAGCTGTCAGAGTAGGCTGCACAGGTCACTAGTGTTGGCAGGTGACCTCCACGTAAAATCTGTCTTTGGCATTTGCTTATCTCCCAGCGTTCTCCCATGGCTTCGTTTTTTGGTTTCTGCAGATTCCTTATTTTCTCACCAGCTCAGTAAATTACTATTGTTTTAATTAAAAAATTCATTCACCTTTTGGTTGTCTTCATCAGGAGGGTCACGAATATCTAATTACTTCTTCTTGATGAATTTGTAGTAATAGATACTGAGTCTAAAATAATCTTATGTAAGTTACAATAATGGAGACAGAACAGTCAGAAAGAATGTCTTCTTCCTTCTGAGCGTGCCGTGTTCTCAGACAAAACAGATGAATCCTGTTCCTCACGAAAGCTTTAGAGCAGAAATTCCTGAGAACACCAGCGTTTCTTCCCTTTATCCCAGTAAAGAATCGTGATTTCCTAAAGCATTGTTAATTGCAGTGGGGTCCTGTTTTTCAACTGTGGGGATGCAGGGCTGTTCAGAGCCATTACTGTTGGATGTTGACTTGTTCTAGGCTCAATTGAAATCTTGTGGAGCTTGACTGACTTACTTGACACGATAGGCAGTGTCAGCCTTCAATAACATCTTCAAGGGATGATGTTTGAGAACTCTGGTAAACGTACTAAAAATTGTGTGGCAAGTTTTCGGCTTCGTGGTGGTTTTTCACCAGTTATATCTAACTGTAGTGTTGAAAACACTTAAATTAAAAAAAAAGCACTCATCGGAAACTGGATTGCCTTGTCTACACTCTGCCTTTGTAGTTAGCATTTGGCTAGAGGTAGGCGTGTGCTCTGGTCATTTCTGCAAGAAAGTCTTGAATTCCTGCCGTGGGACTCTCCTCCTGTAGTTCACAGGATCCGCTCTGCGGCGTCCTTATGCTGTGCTGAGGTATAGTTTACTGTTCTGTGCCTTGCTTTAGAAGTGTCGCCAAGCCAATTCCGTCCTCTCTGTACTGTCCGTTTCGAGCTGCTGCCCTTGCTGTATCTGCAGCCACAATCCCTCCCTGTCGAATCGTGTTGCTCGGCATGTGTCGGTTGGCTTAGAATTCCCTGGAGCTTTGTGCTAATACAGTAGTGTCCTCAGAAGTGTCGATAAAGTGATTGGAAATATGACAGAATGTTAAGTTAGAAGGCACTTTCGAAATTACCTGATCTTCGGCTGTGAAAACCTAAGTTTGTGTAAATGCTTACTTGAAAACCCAATAGATAAGCTTAGAGCTGGGGGTTTAGAAAATTGCTGAGGAGACTGGCCCTTTTATTTTGCAAATAAACATTCTTAAATTACCAGAAAGGTTAAATGACAGTGGTCTGAGTTTCCACTTCATCGCACTTAACCTCCTCCTCAATCCGGCCTCGTTGGACTGTGGTTCTGCTGGTGGTTCGGCTTTGGGGGAGTATTATGAGGGTTCTTCCAGCGGCCGTGTTGTGGAGTTGGCCAGATTGAGGAGATGATCTGTTTTTTTAATGGAGCTTCCTCATTTTCTCCTTCTGATTTTTGTTTCCTTCTCTTGTTATTTCTTAGCTGTTGCATGGAGCCGGTCATATTTATTAATATTACTGGCCAATGAGAGTAGCTTTTCTTCCCCTTGGAATTGAAGGGAAGGGAGAGAAGAGAAGCAGCATTTACGCACACCGGCTCACGTACAAGGCACAGCCAGATGCTTTTACAAAAGCTTCAACTCAGTTTATTCGTAGCCACTCTGTAAAGTAGTTGGTGCCATTTCCCTCTTACCCTTAGGAACTTGAGGCACAGAGAGGCTAAGAACTTGAACCGTAGTCAAAACTACCCTGAGGCCGGGATGGGTGGGGGAAGGGCTTTCTGAGCAGCGCCTGGAAGGGTGTAGGGACACCAGTGGGACACGGGGCGGTCAGAGCACACGGGTGTGGCATGCGATCGGTGTTACAGTGGAGAATGCTCGCATGGTGTTCTGTTCTTGCTTCATCCCGAGGGCCAGAAATGCTTTCCCCGGGTATGTGTACTGGTATTTTATTGTCCCAAGTACATAGATGGGTGAGGTTGTACTTTGGATAATAGCACCTTTTCTTGTCTTTTTTTTTTTTGTGGGAAAGGGGCTATACTCATTTGAATACACCAATATCAGTTTAAATTCTTACATGTGGCTTAGTGACAGTTTTCAATATATGTGAGGAAATTCTGCGACAAGATACTTGAGCTGGCGGGGGCGGAGAGCGGGGCTTGTAGCCTTCCACCAAGACGGTTCTATTCAGTGGATCTTGAAGTTGCTGTAATAACTGAATTTCATGTTGTTATAAAACAGTTCATGGAGAGCCGAATTTAGAAATAAACAGTATCTGTGAACTAGTGATTGTGTTGGGGATTTACAGAAAGCTGAATAGTAATTCCTAAATTAAAAAAATAAAGACAGTATCATGTATATATCCAAGTGCTGGATAGCTGGAGGGCATTTTAGAGGAAATGTCTCGTTTTGGTGGAACTCGACCACCAAGCCATCCGGTCCCTTTCATCAGTACTTATTTCAGGCCTGGCCCATCAGGAAGTTGAAGAGGCATCGTCTGACAAAAAGGTCTGGGCTTCCCAGGCTTAGGAAACAGCAGGGGTGGGCTATG
This sequence comes from Neophocaena asiaeorientalis asiaeorientalis, assembly GCF_003031525.2. NCBI lineage: Eukaryota > Metazoa > Chordata > Mammalia > Artiodactyla > Phocoenidae > Neophocaena > Neophocaena asiaeorientalis. The sequence continues at coordinate 19,347,183 of NW_020174268.1, forward strand.
GGCACCTGGTGGTGTTGACCGTGGTCGCACCCTTGGAGAGGCATGGTGTGTGTGTCGTGTTGTCGTCTTGTGTGCAGCTCCGCAAGGTGGTGTTGGGCTGTTTTGTGAGTAGTATCAGTTGTATTTGTCTGGTAGTGTGTGTTCTTGGGAATTTCCAGGTAGACTGATGCAGAGTTACTATGTTCTCAGAATTGCTTTTACTTCCCTTTCAGGCTACGTCTTGAGCCCATTTGCTAGTGTGTGCTGGTACTCAGGGCCTGTGTGCTGCCCACCACTTCCCCCGACTCCCCGTCCCTTTTCCTTCAGAGACCTCAGATGCACAGAATTGAGTCGGTCGTATTCCTGAGACCATGACACACAGTTACTGTCTGGGCAAGGCCCCTCTTTTGTTGGGCTTTATTTTATTTTTTCCTTTTTGTCCTTCACCCTGCAGTTCCACATCCCGGCCCTCTTCCAGCCCCACTCAAGTGTGTTTCATGTACATTCTTCCAGCCCGTTTGCCATGTACTGTTTTATATATATATATGTGGATCTTGTTTTTACTTTGTTTACTTAATATTATGTTTTTGATAAGTATCCATGTTTTTGTATGTAAACCTAGTTCATCTATTCTGACTGCTACATACTATGCTGTCGTGTTATAGACCATCTAGATTGCAGTCAGCTGTGCAGTCGTCAGTGACATTTCAGCAAACGTTCTTGTCACCTTTAATTCTGTCTGAGAAGTTTTCAGGTATATACCTCTGAAGAAGTGTTAGGTCACTGAATATATGCATATTTAATTTCACAAAATTTCAGCTCTCTGAGATGGCTGCTCTGAGATTATACTCCTGTTAGACCATGTGATACAGCAGGGGCTCACACGCATTACTTAAAACAAGGAACAGGATTTGATATAATTCCTTGATCCAGGCTTTGTCCATGAGAATGTTCCTGCAAACTAGTTTTTGGTCATATTATTAAAGGCCTTTATTCTTCACTATCACCCTTTGTTTTCTTTCCATAATGTTAGGTAGTTATAGGGAACAAGAAAATTATTATTATTATTATTATTTTTTTTTGCGGTATGCGGGCCTCTCACTGTCGTGGCCTCTCCCGTTGTGGAGCACAGGCTCCGGATGCGCAGGCTCAGCGGCCATGGCTCACGGGCCCAGCCGCTCCGTGGCATGTGGGATCTTCCCGGACCGGGGCACGAACCCGTGTCCCCTGCATCGGCAGGCGGACTCTCACCCACTGCGCCACCAGGGAAGCCCCAACAAGAAAATTATTTTAAGGGTTTCTCTGTAATGTGTATATAATTGTGACAGTATTGGGAAACTACTGTAAATACTAAGATGTCTGTTTTTCATTTTATAGGGCGCCAATGCCTCGGCATTAGAGAAAGAGATTGGTCCAGAACAGTTTCCAGTCAATGAGCACTATTTTGGATTAGTCAATGTAAGTATCCGTTGATACGTAGCCTTCAAATTATGCTTGGAAGTAGTGTTAAGAATGGTGAATGCAGTTCATAATTTATTAAAGGAAATTTGTTCCTTTGTATCAGTAGACTTAATGCCAAGAAACATGACTTGGAATTTCAAGATTATCTCTAATGGGAGGGAAACAACATTGCCTGAGGTCTTTTTTTTTTTAATTTATTATTTATTTATTATTATTATTTTCTTTGGCTGTGTTGGGTCTTCATGGCGGTGTGCAGGCTTCTCACTGCGGTGGCTTCTCTTGTTGCAGAGCCCGGGCTCTAGGTGCACAGGCTTCAGTAGCTGTGGCTCATGGGCTCTCTAGAGCACACGCTCAGTAGTTGTGGCGCACGGACTTAGTTGCTCTGTGGCATGTGGGATCTTCCTGGACCAGGCTCGAACCCGTGTCCCCTGCATTGGCAGGCGTATTCTTAACCACTGTGCCACCAGGGAAGTCCCCATTGCCTGAAGTCTTAAGAGTCTTGGAACAGTTTCTAACTTGTCAGCCTGAATTTTTTTCCTATTTTGTGTCAGAATTTTCTCATAACCAAAATTTCATATGGCCTAGACCAAATGATCTCTTTGATTCTTTGAGAATTATTTACGTGTCTAAATATAAGTGGTCCAAATGTACAGATATAAATATAGTTTTGTAAATGCCCCCATGTGTCTATAGCGTCTTTGTCAGTTTGCTTCTGGCGTTGTTCCAGTGGTATAGATTTAAAAGTGTGAAATATGAGAAAAAAACATAGCCTTGCCCTTATGGAGGTAATCATTGTAATTATACATTATTAAAACTTTGGAAGGGCTTTCTTTAGAATTTTTAACTCTTTCCTGAATCATGAGAAAACACCGCAGCTCTTTGTTATATAGTTGTCGTGGTAGTTTACGCTGTACTGCACTGTTAGGTGGATCCATGGGTAGTGTTTTAAGATATGTGTATTGGTGATAATACAGGTAAGAAGGTAAGTTATGTTGAACAGATTGGTGTGTTACTGAGTACCAGCACGTCATTATGTACAGATAGATTCCTTGTGCAATTTGAGGAGGGCAGTTGCAGTGGTATGTGTGTCTTGCCTTGCTTGGGGACCCTTCTCTGTCTGTCTGCGCTGGGCATAAGCTAGTAACACAGGGTCAGCAGTGCCCACCCTCCTCCTCTTCCCCTCCCTAGAGGAGGCCGCTCCGGGCTATTTTTTCTGGAATGTATCCTTACAGCCTAAATAAGGTACTTATACTGCCATTAAAAACAAACAAACAAACTACTGACTTCCTGTTGTCGCGGATAAGAAACTTCACTCTCTGTTCTCACCATCCCTGCCCAACTTCACTTTCCCCCATTCTCCCAATATGGAATTAATCATTGCTTTATTTTTCCATGTCCTAAACTTTCATTTATTCTTCCCAGAGCCTTCAGCAGAACTAAAGAAAGCCAAAAAGACCTTCTCAGTATCCGTTTCCACTGAGCCGTGCCTGTCAGGTACCACCCAGCCCCCCGTGCTCCTTCTATGCAGCCTGTACCTGGCGATGTCTCTTCCATCGCCTTCACATTCCCTGCACTTGTCTCCTTTCCTTCATCCCGACTTCTTTCCGGGTTTTTCCTCCCTTGCTTTGTGGAACACCTCATGTAGATGCTTGTTTAGGGAATGTGCATGGATACAGACTTTGAGATCTTGTATATTTAAGACTGTTTTGGTTATTGTTAGAACTAGATATCCATCCTAGGTTACAACCTTCCTTCACAATTTTTCAGGGCTTACTCCACTGCTTTCTGGCTTCTGTTGATGCTGAGAGGGTGGATGCCATTCTGGTTCTCGATCTCTTATGTACAGGGCTTTTTTTATCCGTTTTAAAAAGTTTTTGGGAGGCCTTAAGGATATTCTCTATCCACAGTGTTCTGAAATCTAATCCTGTGTCTTGATGGGGACCCTGTTGTGCCGAGTGTTTATGGACCCATTCAGACTGGTGATTTATTTCCCTGAGTTGTAAAACATTTCTGATACTGTTATTGGGATAATTTTCTTCCTATCATTGTAATTTCTCTGTTTTGTCTTTTTTTGATATGGTTAGTTGTGTATTGAAGCACTTAGACTGATTCTTTATTTTTCTTATTCTCCCGTTTTTGATCACCTGCCTTATTCTACATTTTAGACTATATCTTCAACTTTTTTGTCCAGGTCATTGCATTGTTTATTTCTTACGGTGTTACTTTTTTTTCTTCTCTTGTTTCAGGGGGGCAGTGTTTTCTGTTCCTTTTCGCAGGGTGTCATTTATAGTTTTTGTTGTTGCTGAGGTTTTCTGATGCTTACTGGATTGCTTCTGAGACCTTGGAGTTTATTCCCTGCCCCCTTTTAAACTTTGGTATCTTTCCTGTTGGAAGCTTTCCTCAAATTGTACTCGTCTATAAGGGTGAAATGCTGAAAGGATGACTGGGGCTTCTTGTGTTGTGGTGGGGCTGCTCTTTCAGTCTAGAGTGGCCCCTGGCGAATGCCCCTCCCTCCCACGGCCCCCATCCCATTTCAGTAGCTGGAGCTGTCTCTCTGGGGCTGTTTATCTTCTGCCAGGAAGCCTCCTCCAGCGCCTGTCTGGGGTGGGGGTGGGGGCTTATTCGGGGTTTTATTTGGTCCTGTTTCCTGCTCGGTGCCTCACTGCTGTCCTTAAGGGTTCTCCACCCAGAGTCTCCTCTTCATCTTCTGTGGAGACTAAACCTGCAGCTGAAGGAAGAGTTGAGTGCCTGGGGGTCTAAATGGTCCTTTTAAAGACTGAGGACCAGACTTGTGTTCTCAGAGGTTCCCACCCCACAAAACGTCTCTGACCCTTTAGAGGTGAGTCCGTTGTTACCCATTTGTCTCTTAGAGACATTTGGGCTACTTCTCCTCCGTCTGCCTTCTGTTTTCTAGAAGTTCGCTGATACCTCTAATCTCTCATTGTCGTCTTTGGCCTTTTGAGTTTTTGCCTAATCTGTTCTTTTACTGTCATTCTATTGGGGTATCGTGGGGAGGAGAGTTAAATGAATATATTTAATTTTTCTTGTTTGTTGAGCAGGCTGGCCTCTACTTCTGATATCTGAAATGCGCATACTTACAGAGCTGTCTAGTGATCAGAAGCCTCCTTTCAGTTCTGGGGGTGGCAGACCCCAGCTCTTCAGTCTCGTTGCCCTTTCCCTGTGGCTGTGGCTACCGCCCTTACTTGGCTCAGCTTCCAAAGCTAATTTGTGTCTTAAATTGTAGAAAAGTTGTGCCCGTTTTTAGTGTCCCAGAAGAACCCATTTTCCTTAGAGTAGTAGTATTTTCTATATTGAAGGCTGTTTTCCCTTTACCTTCTCCAGCATAAACATTCCAATCTCTCCATTTTGTGTCTAACTGACTTTTTTGCAGATAACCTCAAAACAAGTAAACGAGTCTTAAAGCTCTCTCTATATTATTTTTTCTTCTGCTGATATGTTGTTTTTAATTGGATACCAGTATCCAAATACCAGTGTTGACTGTGTGTAAAAAAACAGACAAAAAAAGTTTCTAAGAAGGTATCATTTTTACTACTTCATGTGTATCAGTCTAAATTCAAAAGGTAGAATTTGTATTTCTCCCTGAAGCTGAGTAACCGAGATTCAGTAAAACCAAGGAAAGCAGGAATTTCTGGGAACAGTTTCTGATCTCTGTGCCTGGTTATTATGATGAGGAATTGAGATCCCTAAGGTAGCCAGGGCTCCAGCTGTGAAAGATTGAGGAACACCTTGAATTATACGCAGAAATAAATTGGTGGTCCTGGTGGTCCGAGTAGATGCAGCAGAACTAGGATAGTGATGAACTTCTTCTTTGATCTGTGCCCTCAGGCTACTTGGCAGCTGTGTTGCGTACCTTTAACCGTTTTCCATAAGCTGTTTTCAGCTCTTAAATTGTCATCACCCTTCTCTCTCATTTCCTTCCCCCTTTTTTCTTTGTAGAGCTATCACACTATTATAGTAGTCCCTTAAAAATTAAGGTTGGAGCTTTGAGGGGTCGGGGAGATGGCTTAGTTAATTGAGAGATGAACATTTTAACGTCTTCCTCCCGTCCCTGTGCCTGTCTGCCAAGTAGTTAGTGTTATAAACAACATGGAAGGTAGCTGCTTTAAGGCACTTGGTGGTTAATCTTTCCTAGCGATTGGATTCTGTTAAAATGAGGCACATGTATATTTTCTTTTCATCAGTCTGTTCTTAAGTATGCAGGTTCATTGTAATTGCTCTTACAAAAAGCTAATACTGAAGAGGGTTCCCATTAGATCTGCCTGATTGGATCCCTTTTTGCGACCGACCAGTAAGTGGTAGAATCCCTCAATAGCACTTGCTTTTGGGAAATAGTGTGTGTATTTGGGCAGTTAGAAAATTAGACTGTTTTTCTTTTTTTTATGGAGAGAAGGGGAAAAAAAACCCCAAAACCCCACAGTTAATTAATCTACCAGAAAATTCCGAGTGGTTACTCTTCACTTTGTTAATAACAGTCTGTTTTCCATTATTTTCAGTTGTAGATGTTTTTATCTTGGGGGAATATTTTCACAAATGATAGCTTTTATGGCCGTTTACTCTTAATGGTAACTCTGATGCCATTACTGTGATTTGCATAATACATAGAGTGGGGATTTCCTGTTGGGTTAACTCTTGTGAATACGTTAGTATTTCTGATGGTACAGGATATTAGGAGAGGGGAAATACTTGTGTGGCTCGGGGTGCAGAAGCCACCTTGAGGAGCCTGTGGAAGCTTTTCTTTTGCTGTGAAATACCCCCCTTACGTGTCTGCTGTTTATAGTCAGCTAAATTCTTTGAAAACAAATTGTTTAATCTGATAAACCAGATTGCCTTTTTCCTTTGTCTTGTAGCTAATGAGTACTTATTTTAGTAAAGTTGATAGTAGTGATTTAGACTAGTAGTATCTCTTTCCTACTTTCTGTGCAGTTTCTCCATTTTTTAAAAATTTTATTATCATTATTATTTTGGCTGCACTGGGTCTTCGTTGCTGCACGCGGGCTTTCTCTAGTTGCGGCAAGCGGGGGCTGCTCTTCGTTGTGGTGCCTGGGCCTCTCACCGCAGTGGGTTCTCTTGAGGCGGAGCACGGGCTCCAGGTGCGTGGGCTTCAGTAGTTATGGCTCATGGGCTCTAGTAGAGCACAGGCTCAGTAGTTGTGGCGCATGGGCTTAGCTGCTCTGCGGCATGTGGGATCTTCCCGGACCAGGGATCGAACCCTTGTCCCCTGCATTGGCAGGCGGATTCCCAACCACGGCGCCAGCAGTGAAGCCCAGTCTCTCCATTTTTAATAGCCTTTTAAAAATCATTTCATTATATGATTTTATTTTAATTTTCTAACACAATAGGTTCCCAAACACAAGTAGGTTTGTGGGGCTAGACCGTTATAAAAGTCTTTTAACCTGAATTGCTAGTAGTCACTAGTTGGAACTCTGAATCCAGGGAACAGGGGCCATTATGGAGGAGAGTGAGAAATAAAAATGGAAGGTTTTGTAGGTTGTAGGTTGTAAAGTTGATTAGGCCTGTGTCTCTTGGTTCTGTTTTCTTTTGCATTGGTTTCCTTTTCCTTTAGCTTCTCTCCACCTGATGGCCATCTTATATCATCAGAGATCCCAGACCGTCCATATCAAACCTGACCAAAGAACTCTGCCCCAAGGCCTCTGGCCAGATTGGATCCAGTGCCCGACCCTGTTGCAGGGTCTACAAAAGAGCTTGTGACTGACAGTCGTACAGAGCTTGCACAGAGAAGTCGGTTCCTGTGAGGAAGCCTGGGGCAGGGGGGCAAGGGAGGGGGGGAGGAACAGATGTCCATGAGAATCTGGATTAGGTTCACCTGGCTGCAGAGAGGGGATGGGTAGGGACACGTGGGGTCTAGACTTACGTAAAACAGGGCCACCTAAACAGATTGTGGTTGGGGGAGGAGGGCCTTCCCGTAGAAGGGAGGGTGTTCACAGGATGGCACCATCGCCAGCCAGCATGGAGGACCGTGGGGCACTTAAACATTTAAAAACATTTTTTAAAGGTAATACTGTTGACATATTGTGATTAAAACCAGTCGTTTCCAAATGAAATATGTAAGATGATTCATTGGGGACCAAAGTATGAGCATTTCTAGTGTTTATTTTTATCTAAAAAGGAAAGATATAGGTTAAGCTTTACTAATTCTTAATAATTGGTTGACATTGGCACCCATACTACTCTGTCCATGTGTGTAGTGTTCCTGTGTCACTGCGAGCTGCATAGTACCAAAGGCTAACAGTATCACCCCTCTTATTCATTTGTGCTGTTGCAATCTATTATGATTCAAGTGTAGACTTAGGGATTACAGGATTTAATCTATTTCAGCTAAGCTAATTTTTCAAAAGGGACAGATGGCACAAAAAGGTTGTTTCAAAAATAACCATGTAGTGATGAGGTATTCCGAACCATGGTAAGCTCTTCATGCAGATCATTCATTTAATTCTTTACAAGGTTGTAGAGGTGGGTGCTGTTATAAATGTCATTTACAGATGAGGAAACCAATGAAGAGAGAGTGGCTTGGTAATTTCCTAGGGTCGGGTAGCAGAACCAGACTTGAACCTAGATAGCTTGGTTTCAGATCCTGTGTGCTCAGTGGCCAGGCTTTGCTGCTATCAAGACAGGTAATTACTTAAATGAATTCAAACAAATTTGATAGATAGGATCGACTATCTAATACCATAGTTTAGAGAGTAAAGGCTGTCAAGGAGAGAGTCTTTTCCACTTGGACCTATGTATGTATCTTTACGGAGATACCTTTTTCAACTTTGATATCCCTTAAAACTACATAGCCAAATAACTGAACTGTCAAATCGCTCTATTAAAATCTATAACCCATAGTTTACAAAAAAGCATACTGTCTCATTGCTCTTACTTAATAATTTTTAGTGCAAATAAAAAATTAATATAATAATTTGAAATGTTCATCTTAATCACATTTGTTATATTTTTAGTGTACATAATGTAGTACATATATTATTTCTAAACAAATATGCATGTATTAGGGATATGTGCTCAAAATGATCTTATTGATGGGGATATGAGAAATCTTTTTTTTTTTTTTTTTTTCCCCCAAGACTCAGAGAAAGCAGGGATAGGTCACTGTGTTCAGTAAACAATTGAGAAGTCAGTGATGAGACCTTTAATATTTGTTTCCCCTGATTTTAAGCCTGGTCATGCCTTTGATCTTCAGAACCAGCTGAAAAAGCACAGGGTGGGTTTCAGTCCTATTCAGAAGCAAGAGTGCAGAGGAAATCATCCCAGACCGTCTTTTGCATGAAAGCTATATACTTGAAGGATCTGTTTTTAGGTTTCAGAAACTTCAGTGAAAGTCACTACTAAAAATCAGGGAAATTGAAGGAAAAGCTTCAAAGTTACGAATAAGATTGAAAGTTAGTTTATTCTGGAGAAATAGTAGTAGTTTCAACCTTTACTTTTTCTTTAATGGGGTTGATGAAGGTAAGTAAAGAAGACCATAGTAGAAAGCCTCCAAGGTTGGTTGTAATGTTACCTATTGCTTGTAGTCAGAAGCTTAGCAGGAGGCGGACTTCAGCAATTCTCCACATGCCAGTTCCTTAGCTTATTTTATTTGCTTTTTTATTAGTGGGTCAAGCTTCATCATCATAAATGTTTCTAATATACTGTGAGCTGCTGTCTTTTGTTTATCTGCCCGCTCTGTGGAAGTTGTTAGAGTTCCCTGTTGTTTATTCTTTAATAAAATGTCCAAATTACGGGGATTGTATCTTCTGTTCAGTTTACAAAGCCATAGTTTGTTGGCCATTGGAGTCATTAGACTCTTGTACAATTCCTAGTATTTTTCAGACTAATTAATACTGATTGATTGGTACGATAATCTTAGTAGTATTGGAGATTCTACTGCAGGCGTACTTAGCCCCTGGAGAGGCTTCATTGAAGGATATCCATGGTTGTATTCACGATCCACGATATCTATGCATCATTGTCATATACTTTTAGCATTTCTCTGGAAAGCCTGTAAACACATCTGTCTTTACGAAATCGGTTCTTGGCTCCGACTAGCAGTGTGAACATAGAAGTTGTAAATCTTCGCTGAGTCCGCTGTCCTGTTCCTTTTTTGGGGTATTTAACTTCTTCCTCTGTTCCCTGAGTATCTTGTAAATTGGTAGTTCAATCTAGACACTTGGTTAAAGTTTAGGGATTTTATTTTGTTTTCTAAGGCAAGAATACTTTATAGGAATTGCTACATATTTCTCGGTGCACCACATCACGGGATGTAAAGTTTTGGCTGTTCATTTTGAATGATGCTGGAGTGCATTGGGCGTTCAGGTCTGAGCCCCCCATTTTAAAGTCCCCCCCCCAACCTTTAACCAAATGTTTTAGGTATCCAGGGATAATTATCACCCAATCCATTATTTACAATGATTTCTTCTGGATTTATTAGCCAGAATTATTCTCTAAACAATAACTTTAATGCCCCCTGAAATACGGTTTTTATGAGAAAGGTGGGGTAAAACTTTGATGCTTTCCTTTTTTATATTCTTGTTTACAGCTTCCACTGGAGACTAATAAATCACATAGATATTTGTGTAATTGATGTGCTTTTTAATCCATTGCAGTAATTCTTTTTGATGAAAGTTGGCTCTTCAAGCCACACAAAAAGATATTCCAGGCTAATCTTGTACATTGTACATTTCCTGTCCATTATGTTGTATAGCCATATCGGTAAGTCGTCCTAGTTCCTTTTTGTGGGAAAAGGGTTTTTAGAGGCCACAATCTGGATGCAGGGGAAATTTACTGATGTGGAGGCCTTTTCAGTGGACAGAACCTGAGAACACAAGCACACACACACACTTTAAGGTTTACAAAGAGGCATGAGTTTATACTGCTATTTCTAATTCCAGTTTAACTTTAAAGGGCTTTTACTCTTCTGATTTTTACTATTGTATCTTTTTTCCTTTACGTTAAAAAATTTGATTATGGGCTTCCCTGATGGCACAGTGGTTACGAATCTGCCTGCCAATGCAGGAGACGTGGGTTTGAGCCCTGGTCCAGGAAGAGCCCACGCGCTGCAGAGCAACTAAGCCCATGCACCACAACTACTGAGCCTGCACTCTAGAGCCCGCATGCCACAACTACTGAGCCCACGAGCCACAACTACTGAGCCCATGCACCACAACTGCTGAAGCCCACGCGCCTAGAGCCCGTGCTCCGCAACAAGAGAAGCCACCACAGTGAGAAGCCCACGCACCCCAACGAAGAGTAGCCCCTGCTCGCCACAACTGAAGAAAGCCTGCGCGCAGCAACGAAGACCTAACACAGCCAAAAATAAATTTAAAAAACATTTTTTTTGATTCCTAGGGGAATTAACATAATTCCTTCCTTGCTTTGTCTTACAGTATATCTTTAGTGGTTTCAAAATAGCAATATCAATGGGTTAATTCTAACAGTGTGAGTACTGAATGCTGTTTTAAGACTTCTTTGTTCTTTTTGTTCTTAGACTGTAGTTCAGTAGGCATGGATAGTAAAAATCCTGTTTTAAAGTTATTTGAAGTCATTCTTTTCTTTTTTTTTTAAAGCTTTATTTATTTATTTATTTTAAAATTTATTTGGTTGTGTTGGGTTTTTTTTGCTGTGCACGGGCTTTCTCCAGTTGTGGCGAGTGGGGGCTACTCTTCCTTGTGGTGCCGGCTTCTCATTGCGGTGGCTTCTCTTGTTGCGGAGCACGGGCTCTAAGCGCATGGGCTTCAGTAGTTGTGGCTCGTGGGCTCTAGTTGTGGCACACAGGCTTAGTTGCTCTGCAGCGTGTGGGATCTTCCCGGACCAGGGCTCGAACCCGTGTCCCCTGCATTGGCAGGCGGATTTTTAACCACTGCACCACCAGGGAAGCCCTCGCTCTTTTCTTTACGTAGTTCTACCACCAACTTGGTACACGTTTAGGTCTGATTTGTTTCTATTTATTTTCAATTTTAGGAATTTATTCTGTCTTTTTCATTTTAATTTAGTTTTTAAAAATATGGTTACAAGGTAAACTTTTTATAACCGTGTACGTGTACAGCAGTCTCACTTTCATTGCTCTTACTCTTTTCCCTTTCTATATAACCATTTTTATTAGCTTTTGATATATCCTTCCTAGTTTTAAAATATAAGCAAACGTGTGCATGTATTTATGGACATAATTGAAGAGTGCCCGTTCTTCAGCATTCTTCTCCACTTGCCTGTTTCTGTATGCCTGACCCCGCCCCGTGGCAGTTCTCTGAGAACTGTCCTCGTCCCTTGTTTAACTCCCCAGCTCCTCAGTGATGGACTTCTAGGGGTTTTATTAGCCAGCTTTGGGAGTCAGTGTCTATTAATGGGAAGGAAAAAAGAAGGCGAAAAATATTTATTAAACCCTGTGTTATTTTCTCTGTAAAGTAGGATGACTTTCTCCCCTGTTACTAAAGAGAAGGAAACTGAGGCTGAGTGATCAGTCACCTGCTCCAGGCCACGTGGCCAGTGAGAGGTGGGGCTGCAGTTCAGGGTTCAACTCTGGAGCCGAGTCCACGTCCTTCTGACGGATGGAGAATAATGTGACCTGGCATTTCGGCATTTCAGTGGTTGTTAGGCTGTCACGTTGATGACTTTTTCATCTAATATTTCAGAGTGTCTTGTTTTTCCTTATTTTTTGGATGGCACTGAAGAACCTGATAGTAAACCTCACTCTTATATTTTTTTTAAAGAATTTTTGAGAGTTACATTTTTACACGTACAGTATAGAAAATGCTTTGTATACAGCCAATACTATCATAACAATGGGAATTGGAAAAGGAATTCGCCAGAAGCCTAAACCTTAACTAATCTCACTATTTAAACTATGTAGTTCTTTAACTCAGTTTTAATAAAGGCCAAATTTATTGCATGTATTTTTCTTCCGTTTTAACCTGAAACTGATGCCAAGAGCATCCATTTAATGTTAGAATGGGTAATTTGCAATCAGGACAATTATTTGTACTCTCAGATACCTTTTAAGTTATGAGGATCATCAATTCCCTATCTTGTCTTTCTCTTCTCTCAGCTTTAGACATAGACATTCTTTCTCTGAAAACTGTGTTGCCTCAAATTTAACAAAAATGTTTTTTTCTATTCTAGTTTGGGAATACTTGCTACTGCAATTCAGTTCTTCAAGCACTTTATTTTTGTCGTCCATTTCGGGAAAAAGTTCTCGCGTACAAGAGTCAACCTAGGAAGAAGGAGAGTCTTCTTACGTGCTTAGCAGACCTCTTCCACAGCATCGCTACCCAGAAGAAAAAGGTTGGAGTCATACCTCCTAAGAAGTTCATAACAAGATTACGGAAAGAAAATGGTAATTCTCCTACTTCTTTTTTTTTTGCGGTACGCGGGCCTCTCACTGCTGTGGCCTCTCCCGTTGCGGAGCGCAGGCTCCGGATGTGCAGGCTCAGCGGCCCTGGCTCACGGGCCCAGCCGTTCCGTGGCACGTGGGATCTTCCCGGACCGGGGCACGAACCTGTGTCGCCTGTATCGGTAGGCGGACTCTCAGCCACTGCGCCACCGGGGAAGCCCTCTTCTACTTCTTAATGTATTGCTTGTTTAACAGGAAGATCAGGTGCAACAAGCATCAGCTGATGATGCGTTAGCTGCTGAAAAGCCAACGGTGATGTTCCTGTCTCTCATGCAGTGCCAGTTTAGTGAGGAGACGGTCACACAGTGATTACTGTGAGGTGTGATTGCTGCTTGAAGTATGTTGTACAAAGATCAAATTCTGTGTGCCAGGAAGTGAGAAATCATAATTTCTCTTTTTTGCCTGCTTGGCTTTTCTGTCAAGAAAAGTTGTGGGGGTTTGGGGTTTTTTTCTTTCACTTATTGTTCATTTGTTGTTCTCATAATGCTTTCGTGTATGTTAACTCATTTGATCCTTACGATAACCTGATGAGAGAGCATGTTATTTCCCCCATTTTAGCCATGAAAAAAACAGAAGCTAAGAGACCTGCCAGGAGTCACACCCCAGGGAAAGGAAAGACCTAACACAATAAAGTAAACTTTCTGGCTTAGGGTAGGTAGTTTTAACTTTACCTCCTGTCCCCACCCCACTTTTAAAAATAGTTACTGATTGCATCCCACTTCTCTTTTCTCTCTTAAAATATTTTTCATTTAATTTTCATAGCAAGTGCATAAGTTAGACATTACTTCCTCACTTTACGTGATGTCACTGGCTTTCAGAGACGTTAAGGTCACCTGTCGAGCCCCACACTTCTTCCTGACATCTGAGCCCAGTGTTCTGTCCAGTGTGGTGTGCTACCTCAGAAGGTTCAGATGGACTCAAGAAACATGTAGAATTCTGCTTGTTTGTTCGGATGTAGGCATTTCAATCATTGTAGAAATAAAGCTGACTAGTATTTTTCGTTAGATTTCTTATCTATTAAATATAATAATGCGCACAGAAACATGGCTTGAGAAGTCTTTGGTGTTGGTTCTTAAACACATCAGTGGAGAGGCCTGTTCATTATCACATGAATTGAGATGAGCATAGGTCATATCTCGTTCCCTAAAACATATGAAGGTGCTGAAATAATATGGCTCTAGGTTACTACTCTTTTTTTTTTTTTTTTTTGCGGTACGCGGGCCTCTCACTGTCGCGGCGGGTCACTGTCGCAGCCTCCCCCGCCACGGAGCACAGGCTCCAGACGCGCAGGCTCAGCGGCCATGGCTCACGGGCCCAGCCGCTCTGCGGCACGTGGGATCTTCCCAGACCGGGGCACGAACCCGCATCCCCTGCATTCACAGGCGGACTCTCAACCACTGCGCCACCAGGGAAGCCCTAGGTTACTACTCTTGAATCTGATACCTATGTTAAAGATTTTGTTCATTTTCTCCATATACAAATATAGATCAGTTGATTAATTGCTCACAAAAACACATCTTTTTTGTGTTCCCCTGACTAAAGCTAAACCTACTTACTTTCTTGAATTGCAGATATGTATAGTATCTTCTGTTGGTAAGAAAGCCAAGTACAACTCTGTTAGAATGTGAACTGAGTGATTCAAGTCTTCTCAGAGAGTCTTTTTGTCTGTGTTGGTAGTAAACTTGGAAAATTGTGTCCTGGTGGAAAACTCATGTACTGTTAACCCGTGAGCAACATGGGTTTGAACTGCGCGGCTTCACTTATATGAGGATTTTTTTCAATAGTAAATGCTGCGGCACTGCAGCATCTGCAGTGGCTTGAATCCACAGGTGCGGGCCAGGTACAGAGGAACCACGTATACAGGGGGCCGACTGTGAGTTATATGTGGATTTTCAGCTGTGCAGAGGGTCACCTCTCCTAACCCCTGCTTTGTTCAAGGGTCAGCTGTACATGATAATTGAACATGCCATCCTTTCTCAGTGATTTTGTTAGTATTTTAGAAATGTTCAGCATCGGAAACATAAACTTATACAGAATGCATATTATTTTCCTTTTCATGTAATAGTACATTTTCCTTGACCTTATTGTTGAATAAAATATCACATGTATTCTGTCTTAGTTTGGGCTGCTGTAACAAAATTACCATAGACTGGGTGGGTTAAAGAGTAAACATTTATTTCTCACAGTGTGGAGGCCAGGCAGTCCAGGGTTAGGGTACCGGCAGATTCACTGACGGGTGAGGGCTGTCTTCCTGGTTTGCAGACAGCCACCTTCTCGCTGTGGCCCCTTACGGCGAAGAGAGAGGGAGAAGCAGGCTCTCTCGAGTCTCTTATAAGAGCGCTATTCTCAGCCCTTAAGACCTAAATGAGATCCCAGGGGTCCCATCGCGAGATAGCATCATACTGGCGATTAGGGTCCCATCATACGAATTTGGAGAGGGGCAGGTGCATGCAGTCCATAACATTATCTTTACCTGAACAATGATTTTTAAATTTAGATCGACTCTCCTGCTGAACGCAGAGTTCACGTTTCTGTGTTTTGAAAGTTCTGTGTGGTTCAGTACCTGCAGCTTTATATGTTTGCTTATCCAAGCTGGGGTATCTTTCCAGTATTTGTTATGTTTTAGGAGTTCAATTTTTTTTAATTTTTTTGTGTGTTTAGGCAGAGTCAGTTGATACACAATAGACTTCTTAATTACTTTGTTGAATGAAATTGATTCCAGAATGAATATTCCAAACCCATCTTTTCATTAGCTTTGTTTCATTTTTCTATACCTCAGAAATAATATTTAATAGACAACCATGTTTATTACTTGATGTTGCTGGCTTTTGTAAATATGTTTTGATTTTGGGCTTTTGACTTTTTTCCCGCTAATTAATGTAGAGGAGAGCATGCAAATCAAAGAAGACTTAATAAAGTATCCATTGCATAACTCTAGTGAGATTATATTGACTGGTTTGTTTTAAATCTCTGGAAAGTGTATTACCTATTTCAACATCTCCACTAACTTTCATTGTTGGAGTGTTCTTTTTCCTTCATATTAGTTTATTAATTATACACTCTTTTCTTTTCTTTTTTTTTTTTTTGTGGTACGTGGGCCTCTCACTGTTGTGGCCTCTCCCGTTGTGGAGCATAGGCTCCGGATGTGCAGGCTCAGCGGCCATGGCTCACAGGCCCAGCCGCTCTGCGGCATGTGGGATCTTCCCGGACCGGGGCACAAACCCGTGTCCCCTGCATCGGCAGGCGGACTCTCAACCACTGCGCCACCAGGGAAGCCCCTCATTGTAGTTTTGATTTGCATTTTCCTAATAATTGTGATGTTGAGCATTTTTTCATGTGCCTCTTGGCCATCTGTGTGTATTATTTGGTGAAATGTCTATTTAGGTCTTCTGCCAATTTTTTAATTGAATTGTTTGTTTTTTTGATATTGAGCTCCATGAGCTGTTCGTATATTTTGGAAATTAATCCTTTGTTGTTTCATTTGCAAATATATTCTCCTATCCTGAGGGTTGTCTTTTTGTCTTGTTTATGGTTTCCTTTGCTGTGAAAAAGCTTTTAAATTTAATTAAGTCCCATGTGTTTATTTTTGTTTTTATTTCCTTTACTGTAGGAGGTGGGTCAAAAAAGATATTGCTGTGGTTTATGTCAAACAGTGTTTTTCCTATGTTTTCCTCTAAGAGTTTTATAGTGTCTGGTCTTACATTTAGGTCTTTAATCCATTTGGAGTTTATTTTTGTGTATGGTGTTAGGGAGTGTTCTAATTTCATTCTTTTACATGTAGCTGTCCAGTTTTCCCAGCACCACTTACTGAAGAGGCTGCCTTTTCTCCATTGTATATTCTTGCCTTCTTTGTCATAAATTAGGTGCCCATATGTGTGTGGGTTTATCTCTGGGCATTCTATCCTGTACTGTTGATCTACATTTGTTTTTGTGCCAGTACCATACTGTCTTGATTACTGTAGCTTTGTGGTATAGTTTGAAGTTGGGGAGCCTGATTCCTCCAACTCCGTTTTTCTTTCTCAAGATTGCTTTGGCTGTTTGGGGTCTTTTGTGTTTCCATAGATCGGTATTAAATTTTGTCAAAAGCTTTTTCTGCATCTACTGAGATGATCATATGATGTTTATTCCTTAATTTGCTAATGTGTATCCCATTGATTGATTTGCATATATTGGAGAATCCTTGCACCCCTGGGATAAATCCCACTTGAACATGTTGTATGATCCTTTTAATGTGTTGTTGGATTCTGTTTGCTAGTATTTTGTACAGGATTTTTGCATCTGTGTTCATCAGTGATATTGGTCTTTAATTTTCTTTTTTTGTTATACCTGTTTCTGGTTTTGGTAGCAGGGTGATGGTGGTTTCATAGAATGAATTTGGGAGTGTTCCTTCCTCTGTAGTTTTTTGGAAGAGTTTGAGAAGGATCGGTGTTAGCTCTTCTCTAAATGTTTGATAGATTTCAGCTGTGAAGCCATCTGGTCCTGGACTTTTGTTTGTTGGAAGATTTTTAATTACAGTTTCAATTCCATTACTTCTGATATGTCTGTTTATATTTTCTAATTCTTCCTGGTTCAGTCTTGGAAAATGGTACCTTTCCAAGAATTTGTCCATTTCTTTGTGGTTGTCCATTTTATTGGCATATAGTTGTTTGTAGTAGTCTCTTATAATCCTTTGTATTCCTGTAGTGTCAGTTGTGATTTCTCCTTTTTCATTTCTAATTTTATTGATTTGTGTTCTCTCCCGTTTTTTCTTGATGAGTCTAGCTAGGGTTTATCAATTTTGTTTATCTTCTCAAAGAACCAGCTTTTAGTTTTATTGATGTTTACTGTTGTTTTCTTCATTGCTATTTCATTTATTTCTGCTCTGATTTTTATGATTTCTTTCCTTCTACTGACTTTGGGTTTTCTTTGTTCTTTCTCTAGTTGTTTTAAGTCTGTAGGGTTAGATTGTTTACTTGAGATTTTTCTTGTTTCTTGAGGTGAGATTGAATTGTTATAAACTTTCCTCTTAGAACTGCTTTTGCTGCATCCCATAGGTTTTGGGTCGTCGTGTTTTCATTGTCATTTGTTTCTATGTATTTTTTAATTTCTTCTTTGATTTCTTCAGTGATCTCTTGGTTATTTAGTAGTGCACTGTTTAGCCTCCATGTATTTGTGTTTTTTTCAGTTTTTTTCCTGTAATTGATTTCCAGTCTCATAGCATTGTGGTCAGAAAAGATGCTTGATAAGATTTCAACTTTCTTAAATTTTCTGAGGCTTGATTTGTGACCCAAGATGTGATCTATCCTGGAGAATGTTCCATGTGCACTTGAAAAGAAAGTGTATTCTACCACTTTTGGGTGGAACGTTCTATAAATATCAATTAAATCTGTCTGGTCTGTTGTGTCATTTAAAGCTTGTATTTCCTTATTTATTTTCTGTTGGATGATCTGTCTACTGGTGCAAGTGGCGTGTTAAAGGACCCTGCTGTTATTGTGTTACTGTCGATTTCTCCTTTCATGGTTGTTAGCATTTGCCTTATGTATTGAGGTCCTCCTCTGTTGGGTGCATAAACATTTATAATTGTTATATCTTCTTCTTGGATTGATCCTTTGATCATTATGTAGTGTCCCTCCTTATCTCTTGTAACAGTCTTTATTTTAAAGTCTATTTTATCTGATACGAGTATTGCTACTCCAGCTTTCTTTTGATTTCCATGTGCATGGAATATCTTTTTCCATCCCTTCACTTGCAGTCTGTGTGTGTCCGTAGGTCTGAAGTAGGTCTCTTGTAGACAGCATATATATGGGTCTTGTTTTTGTATCCATTCAGTCAGCCTGTGTCTTTTGGTTGGGGCACTTACATTCAAGGTTATTATCGATATGTATGTTCCTATTACCATTTTCTTAATTGTTTTGGGTTTGTTTTTGTGGGTCTTTTTCTTCTCTTGTGTTTCCTGCCTGGAGAAGTTTCTTTAGCATTTGTTGTGAAGCTGGTTTGGTGGTGCTGAATTCTGTTAGCTTTTGCTTGTCTGAAAAGCTTTTGATTTCTCTGTTGAATCTGAATGAGATCCTTGCTGGGTAGAGCAATCTTGGTTGTAGGTTTTTCTCTTTCCTCGCTTTAAGTATATCCTGCCACTCCCTTCTGGCCTGTAGAATTTCTGCTGAAAAATCAGCTGATAACCTTATGGGGATTCCTTTGCATGTTATTTTTTGTTTTTCCCTTGCTGCTTTTAATATTTTTTCTTTGAATTTATTTTTTGTTATCTTGATTAGTATGTGTCTTGGTGTGTTTTTCCTAGGGTTTATCCTTTATGGGACTCTCTGTGCTTCCAGGACTTGGGTGACTATTTCCTTTCCCATGTTAGGGAAGTTTTGGACTGTAATGTCTTCTCATATTTTCTCAGACCCTTTCTTTTTCTCTTCTGGGACCCCTGTGATTTGAATGCCGGTGCGTTTAGTGTTGTCCCAGAGGTGTCTTAGGCTGTCTTCATTTCTTTTCATTCTTTTCTCTTTACTCTGTTCCACAGCAGTGAATTCCAGCATTGTGTCTTCCAGGTCACTTATCCATTCTTCTGCCTCCGTTGTTCTGTTATGGATTCCTTCTAGTGTATTTTTCATTTCAGTTACTGTGTTGTTCATCGCTGTTTGTTTGTTCTTTAGTTTTTCTAGATCTTTGTTAAACATTTATTGTATTTTCTCAATTCGTGCCTCCATTCTATGTCTGAGATGCTGGATGATCTTTACTCTCATTACTCTGAATTCTTTTTCAGGTAGATTGCCTATTTCCTCTTCATTTATTTGGTCTTGTAGGTTTTTACCTTGCTCATTCATCTGTGACATATTTTTTTGCCGTCTCATTAAAAATTTTTTTTTCTGCTTGAGTGGGATTATGTTCCTGTCTTACTGGTTGTTTGGCCTGAGGTTTCCAACACTGGAGTTTGTAGGCTGTTGGGTAGAGCTGGGTCTTGGTGCTGAGATGAGGACCTTTGTAAGACCTCAATCCAATGAATATTCCCTGGGGTCTTAGGTTCTCTGTTAGTCCAGTGGTTTCGACACAGAGCTCCCACCGCAGGAGCTTCAGCCAGAACCCCAACCCCCGCTCGTGAACCAAGATCCCTCAAGCCACGTGGGGTGGCAAAAAAAAAAAAAAGAGAGAGAGAGAACAGTAAAAAATAAAATTAGAGTAGGAAACTAACAGATATGTTAGAAAGACTATAAAAATAAAAATATAGTGAATCAACAACCGGAAAGTACATCAGTACCGCAATAGTAGAAAAAGAGGAGGAGGGAAAAGGAAAAGAAAAGAAAGAAAAGGAGAAAAAAGAGGGGGAAAAGCCCTTGGCTGTGGAGGGCGGGGCCTAAGCAAGGGCGAGGTTTGGGTGGTGGGCGGGGCCTATTCTTCGGACCCACAGGACTGGAAAAGGCCTTGGGGCTGTGGGGGGTGGGGCTTAGGCTGAAGGAACAGAAGGGGCCCAGGCGTGCCCCCCATCCCTGGTCTCAGAGGGCCAGAGACCTCACCTGGGAGCCCAGCAGGCTTCCTGGGCTCGAGTGGGCTGGGCAAACGCCCTCCTCTCCTCTCCTGCTCCTGCCACCTGCCTCTCCTGTTCTCCCCTCGGCCTCCCTCCTATGCCCCCGGGACCAGTGCGGCCAGGGGGAGGGGTGGGCCCTGGAGGGCAGAGGACCGGCCTGGGAGCCCAGCAGGCTCCCCAGGCCAAGTGGGCAGGGCACACGCCCTGCACTCCTCTCCCTCTCCTCCGGGAGGGTCCCTCCCATCTGCCTCTCCTGCTCTCCCCAGCCTCCCTCCTGGCCCACGAGGCCTGGAGGGGGCTTTCGAGCAGGGGTACCAGCCTGGGCGCTTAGCAGGCTTCCTGGCGCAAGTGGGCCAGGCCATTGCCCTCTGTTCCTTTCCCACTCCTCCCGAAGGGCCCCTCCCGCCTGCCTCTCCTGATCTCCCCAGCTTCAGGGGCACCGATCCTGTCTGGCTTCCATTTCTCCTGCTTCAGTCCCCCGACGCCCTACCGGTTCACTTAGGGGTTCCTCCCGTCTCCTTGGGCGTCAAGGTCCCCACAAGTGGCTGGCAGGTACCCTAGTTGGGAGGCGCTAACTCGGCATCTTCCCACACCGCCATCTTAGAATGTATTTTCTGGAGTGTTCTTAAATCAATCTCCTTCCATGTTATGTTAAAAACTTCCCATTCTGTATTCCCAGTGGATGTTAGCTCTATATTGTTTTAACCGCTATTGCTTTATATTACTAATCATTTAGATATCCCTTGGAAAGAATCTGTTTTAATTTCAGTAATGGATTTTTGTTTTTAAAATGTTCATTTATGTTACCTAATCACAGCAGAAGACACTATAGCACTGTGCTCCTGCACCTGGTGTGACAACAGTTGCTCCATATATATGTTGTCTCTGATGACAGGGATATTTGCATCGCATTAATGATTATATGCTTAGTCTTTACTGTGTTCCAGGCACTGTGCAGGAATTAGGGATAATGAAATAAGACAGACCTCTGCCCTCATGGGGCTGACATTCTAGCGAGAAAGACAGACAAACAGTTACGTAAGATAATGTGTCATTGCTACAAATAAAAGTAAGCAGGGCAAGGTGGTAGAGGATGAGGGAGTTGATGAGTGGTGTGAGAGCAGAGGTGTGAAGTAAGAGACAAGTCATTTGAAGATCAAAAGCAGGGTTGTTCCAAGCAGGTAGAACAGAAACTGCACTTGCCCTGAGTGCTTGAAGGACAGCAAGAAAATTACTGCAGGTAGAGAGGAGTGAGATGAAGGTCAAGTCAGAGAGAAGGAAGGGCCAGGCAGCTCCCGGTTTATTGTGAAAGCCACGGGAGGCCTCTGGAGGGCTCCGCTCTGCATCAGAAGGTCCCCTGGCTGCCGGGGGCCTGGCGGCAGGAAGGGGCACCCACGGGCAGTGCGAGAAGCATGGCGACTGGCCGGGAGACCGCTGCAGTCGCGGAGGTAGGAGACAAAGCCATCTGCTTGTGACGATTGACTCCTGTCAGTTCTCCCTCGTTTAGAAGAGCTAACACACAGGTTTGTGACCTAACCAACTGAGTTCTCCCTCGTTTAGAAGAGCTAACACACAGGTTTGTGACCTAACCAACTGAGTTGACTCAGCTGGATCATCAAGGAGGACTTGAAGTCAGACCAGCCGGCTCGAGACAAAGTGCATTTTTCACTTTGTTGTTTGGGGCCAAGTTGATTCTTCTCATGTCGTCGTAGCTGTTCCAACCCCTGTTGTTCGTTCCTTCCTTCATTCACTCAAGAAATGTCAGGCGCGTCTAATGTGTGGCAGGACTGTTCTGAGTGCTGGGGATACAGCAGTGAATGCAGGAGGAAGGGTGCTGCTTCTCAGGGAACCCGTGTGTGCACAGCAGCGTTTCAGGTGCTATGGAGAGACACAGATACAAAAATATGAACACATCTTCCTCAAGCGAGGAAATAACAGCTATTAAATAGATTTTAGTAAATATTTTCTCATATTCATTAATGCTTTTTCTCCAAAAGAGCATGAAAGATATTTTGTATGATGAAAAGCTGTAGCTATTTCTGAATTATGAAGAAAACTTACTTTTAGGCAGTGATTCAGTTTCCCTCTTTTATTTTTTTTGCATTGATGTTACAGCTGTACCAGGACTTTGATAGCTTATACGTTTCATATACGTTTATTTAATATTGACATTGTCTGTCTCTCCCGCTAGACTGTGAGTTCCTCAGTGTCGGGAGCCATTTGTTTCTATGCACCTTTGTAGTCCGAGGACTTAATCCAGTTCCCGGCACATCGGGGGTGCTTACTAGATATTTGTTGGATGAGTGAATGAATGAGTGAATTTGTTTAATTTGCCAAAGCAAGTTTGAAGTCCGCCTTGCCCATTATGCTGCTTTGCAGAGAAGAAAGCCACCCATAAGAAAGCTAAGAGTTTAGAAATCAAATATAATACAGTTTACAGGGATTGTTGTGAGGCCATTTAGTCGATGATGTTTGGATGTTTATGTGATCTTGGTTGATGTTTAAAACTACAGTGGCTGCTCTTAGTTTAGGCTCTGCGAGGTTCTGGTATGTTCGGTTTACTATGTTTATAGAAAATGGATGATAATATTTAAAATATTTGAACAAAATAGAGTATTTTCTGATTTACTTTGCATCTCATTTGTAGAGCATTCAGGTCAATTGAGGTATTTCTTTGAATATGATGTCATTGTTCTGTATTAAAGGAACATACCCTCCCAAAAGATATTTCATCTTTAAAAAAAATAAAAACATTTGCATATTTCTGCTTTACAAAAAATGTTTGTTTTGAGAAACATGCATGTATGCTAAAATAATTTAAGAGGGAGAGTGAGTCTAGCTTGTGGCATTAAGCCATCACTACCCACTGTGGTGAATTATCCATCCCTCACCCTAACCAGGCCCTTAGCAGTGGTTACAAGTCTTTTTCCTGGCCCTCTCCCATCATCCCTCCCTCTGTATTCTCCATGACCCCCCCCAGTCTGTTTCCACTTTGTTCAAGACCCCGAATCGCCTCTAGCATAATCTCCCTGCAGTCCTCGTCTTAGTGGGCCTCCTGAGGTTGGTGATTCTAGATTTGTGACCTGGGGAGGGGTGAGTGAGAGATGGAAGCTCTTGGTTTTTGAGGGGCCCCATTCACGTCCAGGAGCTGCCTGGACACAGAGCAGGTTAGGGCAGGAGTCGGGGTGGATGGAGAAACCATGGGTCAGGCCATTAGTGGGCGAGGGGAGGTTAGCCATGACCACAGAAGGGTGAGGGTTAAGGGTAGGATGGCCAGATCTTACGCGCTTTCTTGATTGAGGGAGAGTTTTTATATGCAAGTGAAAGTGTAGTGGTTTAGGGGTGGCAGCAGGAAGCTAGAAGATGCCAAAGGTTGAAGAAATGGGGAGTTTAGAACAGAAAGCAGCTCTTAGAAGGAACAGCAGACAAAGGGTTGCGAAAGAAGAAAATCCCAAGGATGAGGAAGGAAATGAGGTACAATAATAGTGGAGACTAGGAGACTGGGGTGAGGGGCAGGGTGGTGTTCTTAGGGATGGAGGTTATTGCCTTGAGAGGCAAGGGGAAAAGTCATTGACCTCAGTTATCTCAGCTTTGGCATAGACCAGTCCATTGGCGGCACCATCTGAGGGTTCCCAGCATGACTTGGCTTGATCTCGGAGACGGAGAGGATGGCTGGAGGGTTTGCAGAGGTGCAGGCGTCTCACGGTGTGGGTGGTGTGCAGTGACATCTGCCGGAGCAGGTGGTGGGAGTGGTGTCAGATGCTTTGGATCCACTGTCCCTCGTGGGCAAAACCCAGAAGACACGCAGTACAGCAAATTAAAGATCAGTTAGAGGTTAAGTCCACATGCACTAATGCAGGAACTCTTAGGACACAGGGCTTTTATTGTTATTAAAAATAACATAGGGAGTTTGTTTAAGGCTAATCAAACCCCTCAGGACAGACTTATAGCAGAGAAGTGAAGTGTGGCTCCAGGTGCAGTCCTAGCATCATTGTGTTGGCCTGTGACATGCCCGTGACCAGAGGTGGAACCACAGGATGGATCCAGACAGTCTTGCTCTAGCACCCGCATCTTAAATGTGATACTTTTCAAAGATCTTTTTTGACGCGTAAATTAAAATCATTATTTTCTTTTAATATTCATGAAAATGAATATTTTCACTTGCTCCCATTTTATCTTTATAATAACCTTGCAGAGGAAGATGGTATTCCATTTTAGAGACAGGAAAATCAAGACGTTTTTCGTTACAGTGGGGTTGAATGTTTTTTCGTGTGTTTTATTTAAACGTTTGAGTTTTGTTTCTATAAATTGTTGATTTCAAGTCCTTTGCCAACTTTGTGTTTTCTGTTATGTTGAGATAAACTCTTTATATTATATGTTGAAGATGTTAATAACTTTCAGGTTTCACTGTTTTTAACTTTTTCAATGAGTTCTAATGCATGGAACTTAGTTTTATGCAGTCATGTCTGTAGCTCTTCTAAAATGTAATTTTTAAATTCCTTTTATTTTAGGAAGGCTCTCCTTAAATTTTCTTCTCAATTTCTATTCTATCGTTTAAAAAACTGTAAACTGTGAACTTCCTGGCACTTATTAAATGTTTACGGAAGCTCTGAAGGTGAAGCTTCCTGACTGGGTGGTCATCTGAGTGCTTTTTGTTGGCTGGACCGCAGGCGCCTTGTGTGGCCAGGTGGCCCCGGCTGCCTGTATGTGGCTCACTGGGGCCAGACGGCCTGGCTTGAATCCGGGCCCTGCCGCTTCCTGGCAGTGACTTTACCACTTGATCCCCTTTCCTCGCTTGTGAAATACCGTTAATAGCAATGTCACAGGGCATGAGACCCTGACCCTGAAGTCCTTCCTCTTCAGGCTCAGGGTGCGTGATGCAAGCACAGGTCAAGCACTTAATGTTAGCGACCCTCAGGATTCCACGTCATTTACTTATTCCTGTAACTACAGGAAACGTTCCACAGAGTTACAGACCTCACATTTGGAAGGGGCCTTAGAGAAAATCTGGATTAAATAGGTAGTTCATGATGCCTTTGTTCCCTAAGCCTGACTGCACAGCAGAGTCACCTGGAGGAGCTTTGAAAAGTGCAGGTTCCAGGCCTCATCTCTGACTTAATCAGAATCTCTAGCATGTATGGCCCAGTATTTTTTAATGTGAACAACTTCCTCTGTGGTTCTTATGCATTTGCATTGGCACTGCCAAGAGGTTGTCCAGCTTCTACTTTAAAACTTTCCATGTTGGGACTTCCCTGGTGATGCAGTAGTTAAGAATCCGCCTGCCAATGCAGGGGACACTGGTTCGATCCCTGATGCAGGAAGATCCCACGTGCCGCGGAGCAACTAAGCCCGTGCGCCACAACTACTGAGCCTGCGCTCTAGAGCCTGCGAGCCACAACTACTGAGCCCACGTGCCACAACTACCCAAGCCTGCGCGCCTAGAGCCCATGCTCTGCAACAAGAGAAGCCACCGCAGTGAGAAGCCCTTGCACCGCAACGAAGAGCAGCCCCCGCTCGCTGCAACTAGAGAAAGCCCGCGTGCAGCAATGAAGACCCAATGCAGCAGCCAAAAATAAAAAAAACTTGCCATGTTGTAATATTTGTGGAGTAATAGATTAAATGAGTTAATAAAAAGCGGTTGTTTCTTATCTCCTCAGTACATTATGTGTGAGGATAGGTTTTGCTCTTTTCTCATTGACCTATTAGTATTCTTTTAAAGATTCTCTTTCATCGTAACTGTTTTCTCCAAATTCAGTCATAATGTGTATATGCGAAAGATACCTATTTCTTGTACATTACTCTAACAGTTCCAAACATTTTACTTAGCTCTGATGGAATACTGTTCTTTTTTTTAGTTTAGTTTTTTCATGAAGTTATTAATTCTGAAATGCGCTTACTTTCAGAGCTCTTTGACAACTACATGCAGCAGGATGCCCACGAGTTCTTGAATTACCTGCTGAACACGATCGCCGACATCTTACAGGAAGAGAGAAAGCAGGAAAAGCAGAATGGTCGTTTGCCCAACGGGAATATTGACAGTGAAAACAACAACAGCACACCAGACCCAACGTGGGTTCATGAGATTTTTCAGGGAACATTAACTAATGAAACCAGATGTCTTACTTGTGAGACTGTAAGTATATCATAAAATTTCGTGTAGAACAAATCTCATCCATTATATGAAGTGTTCTTTGAGAGTGGGTATGAGAGATGAACTGGGAAGTTGTAATCCTCAGGGGTAGAGTATATGACTGTGACAGATGTGCCTCTCAGTTGTCCGCTTGTTCATAGTTAATACTGAGGTGGCAGAGAAACATTTGCTGCTGTTTGAACTATTTGAGTTTGTTTCGCTACAAGAGACCGTAAAGCCATATTCTGGAAATTATAGTCTTAGTTGAGCTCGTAAAACCTACAGGTCAGGGAAGTATATTAATTTGTTGCTCCTTTTCCTACAATTATGTTTGTTGTTTATGGTTGGAATAAAAGCTGAAGCCTCCTGTGTACACTTAAGGAGGGAAACTACCCACTTGCTGGGTAGTTTGTAAAGATGAGCAATAGGTAAATCTCTTGAAAACGATTTACTCGTAGGGTCGGATAACGCAGGCCTCCTGTTAAGTTCTTACCTTGTTCTCCCTTGACAAATGAAAGGTCAGACTCTTACTTAGGCACCTTTATCCAGTTCTGCCACTGACCCCCTTTACAGCACCGCCTCCTCTCAGCACAGGGTCTGGTTTTAGAGTTTAGTGGTTTGCGTCGCATGTGGTCACCATGCTTCCTTTAGCCTCCTGCAATCTGGAACATGTTCATAGTCTTCTTCTCTTTTATGATACTTACATTTTTAAAGACTGTGCCCCTCCCCCCTTTAATCTAACATTCCTCGTATCAAGTTTGCCTGATGTTTCCTTCTAATTAGATGCAGGTTGTGCATTCTTTTTTCTTTTCTTTTATTAATTAACTTTTTATTTTTGGCCGCGTTGGGTCTTCGTTGCTGCACGCTGGCTTTCTCTAGTTGCGGCGAGCGGGGGCTACTCTTCGTTTTGGTGCGCGGGCTTCCCATTGCGGTGGTTTGTCTTGTGGAGCACGGGCCCTAGGCACACGGACTTCAGTAGTTGTAGTTGCAGCACGTGGGCTCAGTAGTCGTGGTGCATGGGCTTAGTTGCTCCGTGGCATGTGGGATCTTCCCGGACCAGGGCTCGAACCTGTGTCCCCTGCATTGGCAGGCGGTTTCTTAACCCCTGCGCCACCAGGGAAGCCCCGGTTTGTACATTCTTGACCGGAACAATTCATAGTTAATATGTCTTCGTCAGGATATCACATACAGGCACACAGTTCCTTCTGCCCCTCGTTGGTAAAATTAATTTTGATCTCCGATTCACGATGTTGTTCAGTTTCTCCACTTCATAATGACTTTTTTATGCCCTTGTAACTAGTAGGGAGACTGTGGGAGACACAGATATTCTTGTTCCTCATCAAAATCTCCCCCCAGACTTAGCATTCACTGATGATTTTTGCCCAGTCCAGTCTTTACTGTGATGGTTGTACTGCTAGTTTTTAATAGCAGAGGAGAGTAGCGTGGTCAACTGGAAAAGAGTCCACAAGCTAGAAAAGTAAGGGAAATGCTTTATGGATGTTGGAAAGAATAACATAGTCTACTCGGTTAACTGAATCACATAAACTTACACTGGCAGAGACTAATAAGGAACTCTTTTTTCTTTTTCTTTTTAAATAGATTTAAGAAAAATGGAGTGGAAAGTACAGAGAGTTCCCAAATTGCCCCCCTCCCCACTTCCCCCTAATGGTAACATCCTTGGCATTAGTAAGATATATTTGTTGCAGTTGCTGGGCCAATGTCGATACGTTATTATCTGAAATCCATAGTTTACATAAGGGTTCATTCTTGGTGCTGTCTGTTCTTTGATTTCTTTTTGTTTTGACAAACGTATAATGATGTGTCAATCACTACAGTATCCTGCAGAGTGGTTTCACTCTGTGCTCCACGGATTCCTGCTTCCCTCCTCCTCAACCCCCGGCAGCCGCTGCTTGTTTTCCTGCCTCCATAGTTTTGCCTCTTCCAGATGCCATGTGGTTGGAATCGCAGAGTATGCAGCCTTTGCAGATTGGCTTCTTTCACTTAGCAGTGCGTATTTGAGGTCCCTGCATGTCTGGTCACAGCTTGACAGCTCATTTCTTTTTACTGCTGAATTACGATTTATTGTCTGGAGGTACCAGAGTTTATCCATTCACCTACTGAAGGACATGTAGGTTGCTTCCAGGTTTTGATAATTATGAACAGAGCTGTTAGGACCGTGCGTGTGCAGGATTTTGTGTGGGCATAACTTCCCAGCCTCTTTGGTTGGTACGGCGCTGAGCACAGTTGCCGGATCGTGTGGTGAGAAGAGTATGTTTAGTTGTGTGAGGTGCTGCCAGCGTGGCTGCGCCATTCCCGCCAGCTATGAGTGAGGGTTCCTGATCAGCGGGTGCTGTCGTCAGCGTTTTGGGTTTTCGCTGTTCTATTGTAGATGTGTAGTAGCGTCTTGTTGTTGTTTTAATATGCACTTCCCTGATGACATGTGATGTGGAGCATCTTTTCATGTGCTTGTTTGCCATCTGTACATCTTCTTTGGTGAGGTATCTGTACTGGTCTTTGACCCATTTTTAAAATCAGGTTGTTTGTTTTTCTGTCGTTGAGTTTTAAGAGTTCTTCGTATATTTTGGATACCAGTCCTTTATCAGGTGTGTCTCTTGCAGAGATTTCCTCCCAGTCTGTGGCTTGTCTTCTCATCCTCTGAACCGTGTCTTTGGTAGATGAGAAGTTTTAAATTTTAAGTATTACATTTTAATTTTAATAAAGTCCAGTCTTTTCCTTCATGGAAGTGCTTTCGATGTTCTTTAAATGCTTTTGGTGTTGTATTGAAAAGTCATCACAAACCATCAGCGGGTGTAGAGTCGTTGCGAGTGGGAGGCCCCGGGAACCGAGTCAGAGGTCCCTCCCATTGCATCGCGTCGTCTCCTTGCACGTAGGAAAAGTGATGACTAAAGTTCTGTCCTACTCCAGTTCAGATGAATAAATAGTAACTTCATTTTTATAAGATGATTTATGCGTAATTCAAACAGAACATTGTTCAATTTTGGGGGAAAATAAAAGAAAGTCATAAGTGAAGATTACAGTTTGGCATTTTGGGCTAAATTTTTTTCTTAAATGATAAAACAATACAGATATCACATCCTTTGCCAAACATTCTCATTCAGTCTTGGCCTGTGTTTTTTAAGAAATAGCGTATATGGTACAGTTTGTTTTTTTTTTTTTTTTTTTTTTTTTTTTTTACAGTTTGTTTTATGCTTCACAGTATTACCAAGATTAGGAGAAGTAATGGAATTTCACATCACACTAGCCTTTGCCAGTAAGAAAATCAGTCACAGGTGCACTTTGGTGTTTCACCTGTACATATAATGAAAGTTATTCATTCAGTGTCCTTTTGGATAACTTGGGGGAAAAAGGATTCTTTATATACTTAATTATACTTAATAATACTAATAATAGGGTGCACTTAATTCTATCATTTTGGAACAGTGATTAAAGAAATCAAAGGTTGTAAAGCAATTATACTCCAATGAAGATGTTTAAAAAAAAAAAGAAATCAAAAATATTTCCCTATTTTTACAGATAAGCAGCAAAGATGAAGATTTTTTAGACCTTTCTGTTGACGTGGAACAAAACACATCCATTACTCACTGCTTAAGGTAAGTGCAGAGTTATTTATTTTGACATGTAATGACTGTCTTTGGGCTTAGAATATTTTTAAATGAATACGTAACTTTCTGGTATAGACACAGTTATTTTGTGTCTTACACAGGGGTTTTAGCAACACAGAAACTCTATGCAGTGAATACAAATACTACTGTGAAGAATGCCGCAGCAAACAGGAAGCACACAAACGGTAAGTCAGTGTTTTTAACATTTATAGTGATTCTTTGGCAGTGTTGTGGATGGGCTTTTCTAGCTGAAAGCGATCTATGACAATTTGCGATGAGAAAACATTTCTTTCATCACCAAGAGCTCAGACTTATTAGGTAATTCCTAGATAAACAGTATCCAACTCTGTACCCTCAGGTGACTTTCTGCATTTAGTGATTGTTTAATAATCATAAACCAATACAGTTAAAATATTTTGCTTTGAAGCTTTCTTGATAATGTAAACTTCTTCTTGGTGAGGAAGGACGAGGGGAAAGTACTTTACTCACCCTCACCCTGGTTTCCACTGTTCCTGCATAGGATTTTGTACCTTCTCTCAGTATATTATGATGAAGACGGTATCTCGGTATCAAGGAATTGAATCATCATCGTCATCCTGATTATTTTACTTTCTATTTTGGATCAAGCTCAGAAAAGTTGCGTGAGCGATACTAACCATGTTTTTTCTTTACCCTAAACCATTCGAGAGTGAGCTCCTGATATGATGCGATCCTGGACACTTAAAGGAAGTCTCCTATGTACTGTATCCATCCAGGTCAGGAGAGTAACGCTGATGTCTTACTGTTATCGTAGACCTTATTTTAGTGTCACCAGAGATCCCAATAATGTCCTTTATAGAAAAAAGGATCCAGTCCAGAATTACACATTGCATTTAGTATTCATGTCTCTTTAGTCTTTTTTACATGTAGAACAGTTCCTTAGTCTTTTCTTGACTTTCATTATCTTGGCACTTGAAAATTACAGATTAGTTATTTTATAGAATGTTCTTCTTTGGGTTTGTCTCATGTTTTTGTATGATTAGGTTCAGGTTATGTATTTTGGGCAGGAATCGCACAGAAGTGATGCTGTGTTCTTCTCATTGTGTTCTTTTAAATGGCACATGATTCTCTATGTGTCAAGTGTCAGGGTTCCCAAGACACTCCTGGATTTGGTGATTGACTAGAAGGACTTGCAGGACTCAACATACATAGTCGTGCTCACAGCTGAGATTGATTACAGGGAAAGGGGACAAGTACAATCAGCCAAGGGGAAGCCAGGCCAGCTTGCAAGAGTCCTGTCCCCGTGGAGTCACACAGACGTACTTAGTTCCTCCAGCATCAAATGTGACAACATGGGAGAAATGCTGTCTCCCAGGGAAGCTCCTCACTGACTCGGTGGCCGAGATTTATTGGGGGCTGGACACGTAGGCGTCCTCTGCCTGGCATGTACCAAAATTCCAGGCTTCCGGAAGGGAAGCAGGTGTTCAGCATAAACCAGATGATTTGCACAGACAGTTCTCAGGGGCATCGAGACACGCTTGTCAGTTAGGGAACAGTGGGGACACCCCCCGATCAAGTTCCCAGATGTTAGCCCAGGACCATCCTTGCACCCGGCCTTTCCGAGGACAGTCTGAGGCCTGCTCTGGTACTCTGTCTTGCACATCTCGTGACTGGTACTGTTCTCTTTGGACACTTGACTAAGGTGCTGTCTCCCAGGATTCTTCACTGTGAAGCTGTGCTTTTCCCCAGTTGTAATTCATATGTATTTTGAGATTGAAGGTTCGGTGAGAAATGGGGATATTTACAGTTTTTTTCATTTTTTAAATCTCAGTGAGGACTCAGAGATTCCTGTTTTATCCTGTGGGTAATGATTGTCTCGTTTATTTTCATGTTCACATTATCCCGATTTGGCCAGCAGGAGCCCCTTCCCGCTGCCTCTGGTGTCTTTTGTCCCGTCCCTTTGTTCTCCAGCCCCTCTTTACTCTGTAGTGCAACAAGATGTCCAGGCTTGCTTTGTACCTTCCTTGCCCCCCACACTGGTACCAGCCGTTTCTCGAAGGAGCCCTGGTTCCTTTTAGGGGGAGAATAACGTTTAAAAACCAGGACCGTGGTATAGGTGTGCTCGTTGCCGTTGCCGTGTCACTGTTCCTGGGCCCACTTAGTGAACAGAGCTGGAGGACATGCGTGCTTGTGTGTGTACATATGTACACATATTTACATCTGTACTTATTTATCTGTTGGTCTATCTGTATCGAAAAACCACAAATTCACAACAGTACCTCCAGTTTCATCCAACACCATAGGGTTTATTCTGGTTTTCTCCTTTTTAATATTTGTAAGCCCCTCCTCTGACAGTACAGATTGGCTCCCATTATCCTTATGTGTGTGTGTATATATATATATATATATATATTTTATCCTTATGTATTTAATAGTTTGGTCAGTGCCCCTGTAGGTAGCCAGGCTTATCACCGCACCCCTGCCCCCCAGAAATAAACCTGCATTTATATGCTCAATGATCTTCAACAGATGGTGGTGGAAAAACTGGGTATCCACATGCAAAAGATTGAAGTTGGATCCTTACTTCATACCATTCACAAAAATTAACTCAAAATTGGTTAAAGACCTAACCATAACACCTGAAACTATAAAACTCTTAGAAGAAAACATAGGGGGAAAAAAAGCCTCACGATGTTGAGTATGGCAGTGATTTCTTGAATATGACACCTAAAGCACAAGCAACAAAAGCAAAAATAGATAAATGGGACTATATCAAACTTAAAAACTTACGTGCAACAAAGGAAACAACGGAATGAAATGACATGAATGGGAGAAAATATTTGCAGAATATTAACAGAATGGGAGAAAATATTTGAAAACCAGATATCTGATAAGAGGTTAATATCCAGAATATAAAGAACTCACACAACTCAACAGTAGAAACCACATCACCCAATTAAAAATTGGGCAAAGGACTTGAGTAAACATCTCTCCAAAGATGACATACAGATGGCCAACAGGCATATGAAAAGATAACATAACTAATTATCCGGGAAATGCAAATCAAAACCACAGTAAGATACCACCTCACATTAGTTAGGATGGCCACTTTCAAATAAAAAGAGAAAATAATGAGTGTTGATAAGGATATGCAGAAAAGGGAACTGTGTATTGTTGGTGGAAATGTAAAATGTTGCAGCCACTGTGGAAAACAGTGTGAAGGTTCCTCAAAAGTATTAAAAATAGAATTACCGTATGATCCAGCATTCTGCTTCTAAGTACATATCCAAAAGAACTGATAACAGGATTTTCAAAGAGATATGTGCATTCCCATGTTCATTGCTCTAGTATTTACAATAACCAAGAAGAGGTGGAGGCAACTTAAATGTCTGCTGACAGTCACACATGGTCATAGGTCGTGTTCCCCTCACCCCCAGCACCATGTGCCCCAGTTAGTCGTGCTTGACATTAAGTTTATAAGAGGAAACTGGAATTTTATGTACAATTATTAAGCTTTTCTGTGTGGTCAAGACTTGCCCTTTTTCTTTTCTAATATAAAAATTTAAAGCTATAACTTTTCCTCTAAACGCTGCTTTGGCTGTGTTCCCACAAATTTTAACATGTTGTATTTGCGTTATCATCCATTTAAAAATCTATTCTAATTGCCCTTGTGATTTTGTCTTTGTCCCATGGATTATTTAGAAGTGTATAGCTTAGTTTCCATATTTCAGGGGGATTTTGCTATTTTTTTGTTTTTTAATTTTTGTCAGGAAAATATATCCTGTGATCTCTGTGTTTTGGAAGTTATTGAGACTTCTTTCATTGTCCAGTACATTAATGAATGTCCAGTTGTACTTGAGAAGAACATATATTCTTCACTTTGAAATGGAGTGTTCCATAAATGTTGATTAGATCCATAATTTGGTTGTTCATACCTTCCCTATTCCTACTGACTTTTTTTGTTAGAGAAGTCCGTTAAAGACTTTAACTCTGTGCATTTATCTGTTTATTTCTTTAATTCTATCAAATTTGGTATTTGGTACTTGAAGATTGTGTCCTCTTGATTAGTTGGCCCTCTTTATTATGGAATGTCCTTCTTCTTTTTTTTTTGGAATGTCCTTCTTTATCTCTAGTAACACTCCTTGGCTTGGGTTCTACTTTGTCTGATATTAGAATCAGCCAGAGCCAGCTTTGCTGACTTTGTTAATGTCTTTTTCCATCCTTCTGCTTTTTAAAAATAGTTTTAAATTATGATTAGATATTATCTAATTATAATTAGATAAAAGGAAGGTAAATACCTCTTACGTTAGTGCAAAAAGAACACACCTTATTGTTTTAAAGATGTAAAAGCAAGAAAATGTATATCGTAAATTCATCCAAATTTTAATCATTGTGTAAATGCCATTTAAAAAAATCTAAATGGAAAATTAATTTATAAGTCAGTTTACAGAAGATAAAAATCAATGTCGGGGACTTCCCTGGTGGTCCAGGGCTTAAGACTCTGTGCTCGCAATGCAGGGGGCCCGGGTTCGATCCCTGGTCAAGGAACTAGATCCCACGTGCTGCAACTAAGACCCAGCACAGCATGCACGCATGCGTGCATGTGTGCGTGCATACATAAATCAATACATTTTAAAAATCAATGTCTATTTCAAACTTTAACTAAAAAGGAAAAAAAAGTTCTCTGTCCTCCCCTTTTTTTCTTCAGCATATTTGTCTTTTGGAGAAAACATTACATTCTGAGACCACTTTTTTAACAACAGTGACAGAGATCAAGAGCTCCCTAAGGTCACCTTTCTCCACACGTGTTTGAATGGAAGGAAAACCAGAATCCTATCAATTCTTTGGTGTGTTGGTGGAATTGGTGTTTCAAGCAGGAAATCAACTTCTTTGTTCTTCCTTCTGCTTCACAATCTCCATAATGAATTTGACTCAGCTTATCTATGTGTTCATTTCTTCCTGAGCCATGTCAGTATGAGAAAAATTTTGTGAGATAGTCTCTCATCATCTTTAAAATGTGGCTCCACAAATATTTGTGTTTGACTTTATCCTGTGTCTCTTCACAAGTGTCGGGTTTCCTCTGGGAAGAAGTGCTGCTGGGAGGATTCGTGTTCCTCCCGTGTTGTCTGATGGGGCGTATTTTATAAGCCAGCATTTGGACATGTTCTGTTTTCTCCATTTGGGCCTTTCCCCCTCTGCTCTGGCTTAATTTCTAAAAGCACATTTTTCCTAACCCCCAGGCCATATCTGGTTCCTCTTCCTAATCTTAACTGCCTGTATCTAATACACTACTAACATATTTAACACATAGAAAAATCCTTGTGGGTTTGCACCTCACTGGACATTTTCAAAGGATAGTTTGCTTTTATTGTTTTGAAAGAGTTTGTTTTAGCAACTCTGTACCAGTTTAATTGAACATCTGATGTTTAAGAGTTGGATTACTGTATATATAAATATATATCTTGACTTTTTTACTTTCCGTAAGTATTTTCCCATGCCATTTAGAAACTTGCAACAGCATTGTTTGAAGTTGTAAAATATTCTGTTGTGTTTGTATTGTAATGTATTTCAGCGTTTCACGTTGTTGAATAGCTAGGATTCTCCCACTTTTTCACAATATAAAATAACTCCAGAACTGAATTCCTCTCAGAAGTCTTGTATTTGAGATGATATATTTAGTTTCGATTACTGAGGCAAAGGCCACAAAGGCTGTTGATTCGTATTGCTAGATTGCTTTCCAGGAACGATTAG
Organism: Neophocaena asiaeorientalis asiaeorientalis; assembly: GCF_003031525.2. NCBI lineage: Eukaryota > Metazoa > Chordata > Mammalia > Artiodactyla > Phocoenidae > Neophocaena > Neophocaena asiaeorientalis. Next base: position 19,383,017 of record NW_020174268.1, read on the forward strand.
GTTTTACATTTATTTTCGCTGATGTTTCCCAAAAGCCAGGTTAATAAACACTTCTGGAATCAGCTGCCGCACCACATGTAAGATCTGTAGAATGCAGATCTAGAATGATGCCATAACACGAGTTGTTTTCACTTCAGCAGAGGCAGAGGTTTACCAAGTGTCGTTTTTTAATCACGAACAGTGTTTTGCTTCACTGAACACACACAGAATTCAGTTCTCTAGTGTTTGTCAAGTACCTAGTTGTGCTAGATGGATAAATATAATAAAAGAGATGGTCCCTGTCCGTCCGGAGTCCAGACCCTAGAAGAGAACGACCCGTACTCATCTAAGTGTTTTATAGTGTAATAAACTGTACAGATATGACGTGAGTGTGTAAAGTGCTGATGGAGGGTTGAGGAGAACAGCTGTTTGCGCCAGAAGATCAGGCGTCGGCGCTGAAATGAACTGGGGGAGCAGAGGCATCTCGGGGAGAGGCTGCCCGGAGGGGTCCTTCAGGGCGTTGGGGGATGGGGAGGCCCGTGCTTTACAGGTGAAAGCTTCACTCCTGCGTTTCCAGGTTATTCTATTCCCTTTCCAGGGTGCACGCAGCCACCGCTCTTACTAAGGAGCTGTTCCTTGTCTCTGGCAGACGCCTTTAATGGATGGTCTTTAATGCTTTTCTCACTGTCTCCTGCTCTCAGTCTGTTACTGAATTATATAGCTGAATAGAACAAATGGATCCAGCCTCCGTTCACCTCCGAAGGAGCGAGCGGCCTTAAGGAACTGCTTTTTCCTGCAGCGGGCCCAGTGACCTATATTTCAGAAGTACAGAGTTGTTAATAAAGGAATGTGCCATCATATCTCTTTGGGAGCCGTACCAAGTGCTGTGTCAGATTATGTGGTTTGGTGATGATGGGGGGCAGGGGCCGTCTTAAGACTTTCAGAATTTTGCTTTGCTAATACAAAAGTCATGAGTAGAAATATGTACAAGTGGGCAGTGCCCGGCTATGAAAACTATCAACTGTTACTTGAATCGTGAAGTTTGATAGTTCTTTTAAGGACATGGTGAACGTCTTATGAAATTTTGTTTTCATGTTTATTTTAACAGGATGAAAGTTAAAAAGCTGCCCATGATTCTAGCTCTGCATCTGAAAAGATTTAAATACATGGATCAACTCCATCGATACACAAAACTTTCTTACCGGGTAGTTTTTCCTTTAGAACTTCGTCTATTTAACACTTCAGGCGATGCAACCAATCCTGACAGAATGTACGACCTCGTGGCCGTCGTGGTTCACTGTGGAAGGTAACAGGGCCGTGGGCCATGGTGGCAGGATGCTCGGTGGTGGGCAGGTGCACGCACAGGATGCTCGGATATGCAGGCCCTGTGGAGGCTTCCGTAGCCCTCGATGCTGTAGGACGAAAATAAGTTTATTTCAAATGGATATTTCAGATGCATTTTACCATTTCCTTCTTAAAACCTTTACATATTAAAATAGTGTGTTATTGCCTGGATTTGATACTTGTTCTTATTATTTAAATATTATTCTGGGAACTTTAAGTCCTGTTAGTTTTTTGTTTCCTTTTTTCTTGATTATTGGTAAAAAAAAAAACACTGCTTAAAGCGATTTTACAAAATAAGTTCTTTCTGAGATTAATTGGATATGTTCATCATGTTAGTGATTGTGGAAAACACTTTAAAAGGTTTTGGAGATAATCTTCAAAGATAAGCTTTCTGATTTTAGAAGTCCGTGTGTTTCCTGTTAGCCAATAGAGTGTACTATCTCATCTATAGATCTTAATTTATAGAATGGCTCAAAAAATTCTCAAACCACAAGAGTGTCACATAATCAACATTTATATTTGGAACATACAGTCTTCATTGACTATTTAGAATTTCCTGTAATAATTTTATTTTTTATTTATTTATTTTTGGCCGCACTGTGCAGCTTGTGGGATCTTAGTTCCCCGACCAGGGATGGAACCCAGGCCCTGGCAGTGAAAGTGCCGAGTGCTGACCCTGGGCCTCCAGGGAATTTCCTCCTGTAATAATTTTAAAACAGGTCACTCATCCTTTTCCCCCTGGCTGTTGGAAACTTGTACTAACAGCGTGTTGTACTCCAGCCTCTCCTTAGCTGTCCCTCCCTCTCCCAGCTTTCTGCTCAGAATATGTCAGGACAGCTGCGAGGGAGTCCGCTTCTGTCACAGTCTTTAACCTCCATGGTCTGTGTCAGCCCATCTCCTGCCTCTTATCCTCAGCAGTAATCTTTGTTTTCCATTTTTGGAGCATTATGTTTCTGAAGAAGAGTGATGACATCTGAACAGAGGAAAACAGTATCGGGTACCTTACAGAACCCTGGTGTAATGATCAGACTGGAGGTTTATTTTAGCATTAAAAGTGGTGGTTTTTTTTTAAGTTTTGAGGTATTTTCCTCTACAGTGAAAAAGTACTCTCTTTGTGTCATTTTGTCACCTGAGATATTCATCTCAACTATGGAATCAAAGATCTGAGGAGGGCTTCCCTGGTGGCGCAGTGGTTGAGAGTCCGCTTGCCGATGCAGGGGACACGGGTTCGTGCCCCGGCCTGGGAAGATCCCACATGCTGCGGAGCGGCTGGGCCCGTGAGCCATGGCCGCTGAGCCTGCGCGTCCGGAGCCTGTGCTCCGCAACGGGAGAGGCCACAACAGTGAGAGGCCCGCGTACCGCAAAAAAAAAAAAAGATCTGAGGAAACTTGGAGGCAGCTTATTCTTATATCTGAGGTTGCTACTTTTAAAATAGTATTCACCATAAAGAATAATCTGTGTTGAAAATTACTTCAAAGTCTGTAATATAATAATTGTGGTAGAATTATAATTTGATTTAAAAAGTATATATAAGCTTTTATAGTGAGTCATACTTAAACTGGGAGAGGTTAAAAATCTTTGACGTGTTCTTTGTAAAGAATTTCTTTTAGGGACTTCCCTGGCGGTCCAGTGGTTAGGACTCTGCGCTTCTACTGCAGGGGACACGGGGTTCGATCCCTGGTCAGGGAACTAAGATCCTGCCAGCCACGAGGCACAGCCAAAAAAAAAAAAAGAATTTCTTTTAAAAGAAATAATCCCACCTTTATTTTTACATTTTTCTAGATTTCTGTATTCCAGATTTGTTGAAAATGGGATGCAGAGGCAATTATAATAATTATAATGGTGCTAAGAGTTAAGTACTTAAAGCTAGCACTAGTAATACTAAAAAAAAAGTCACTTGTTTAAAGAAGTTTATGAAGTTGGAGCTTGATTTCAGAGCCAAGGATTCGATATCTTTCCTTTTTCAAGCATCACATGGAATCCTTCCTCAAGAAAAACTATTGCCGAGGGTTAAGACTCAGAAATAACTCTACATGCATTGTTTTGTAGTTTAACTCAGCATGTTCTGCCTGTGATCACCTCTCCTCCCCGCAAAAAATGCTAGAAATTTTTATTTCAATCTTTTATAGAAGCAAATTGGAAAATTACTTCAAAAATAATAATTTTAGGGCTTCCCTGGTGGCGCAGTGGTTGAGAGTCCGCCTGCCGAGGCAGGGGACGTGGGTTCGTGCCCCGGTCTGGGAGGATCCCACGTGCCGCGGAGCGGCTGGGCCCGTGAGCCATGGCCGCTGAGCCTGCGCGTCCGGAGCCTGTGCTCCGCAACGGGAGAGGCCACAAAAGTGAGAGGCCCGCGTATCGCAAAAAAAAATAATAATAATAATAATAATTTAAAAAGGCACAGGGAATTTTATAGTATAGCTTTTAAAGAGAATACTGGTTATATCTCTCAAAGTAGAGTACCGATTATTTGGCCTTAAAATTGAATGCCAGTTCAGATCAATGTAGCTTGATCTTTTGGGGGAAAGAATAGATAAGGAATATTTTTATCTGTTTCAGTTTTTCTACTTTATAGAACGTGGAATATAGGGCATAGAAGAGCAATGCTAATAAACTTTGTATAAAATTAACTTTTATTTCTCTTTGTTTTAGTGGTCCCAATCGAGGCCATTATATTGCAATAGTTAAGAGTCATGATTTTTGGTTGTTGTTTGATGACGACATTGTAGAAGTAAGTAGTTTCCTAATTTCTTGTTTTTCTTCAAAGTTGTGTGTGTATTTTGCTCTTAACTTTTTCCTTCCAGCTTCTCATTGTATATGACAGGTCTTCAGATTGTAGTCTAATTTCTACTTCTTGCTCCCTAACATCCAGTCCCATTGCTATAATGGTCAGCTAACCTTTAAAATGTTTAGAGGGCTTCCCTGGTGGCGCAGTGGTTGAGGGTGCGCCTGCCGATGCAGGGGACACAGGTTCGTGCCCCGGTCCGGGAGGACCCCACGTGCCGCAGAGCGGCTGGGCCCGTGAGCCGTGGCCGCTGAGACTGCGCGTCTGGGGCCTGTGCTCAGCAATGGGCGAGGCCGTGGCGGTGAGAGGCCCGCATACCGCAAAAAAAAAAAAAAAAAATTTAAAATAGGCACTTCCCTGGTGGCACAGTGGTTAAGAATCTACCAGCCAATGCAGGGGACACAGGTTTGATCCCTGGTCCAGGAAGATCCCATGTGCTGCGGAGCACGTAAGCCTGTGCACCACAACTACTGAGCCTGCGCTCCAGAGCCCGCGAGCCGCAACTACTGAGCCCGCGTGCCACAACTACTGAGCCCGCATGCCACAACTACTGAAGCCTGCGTGCTTAGAGCCTGTGTTCCACAACAAGATAAGCCACCTCAATGAGAAGCCCTCACACCTGCACAGCAACCAAGAGCAGCCCCTGCTCACCACAACTAGAGAAAGCCCGCATGCAGCAACGAAGATCCAACACAGCCATAGATAGATAGATAGATGAATAAATAAAAATTTTTAAAATGTTTAGAATAAAACAAGGGAAATCTTTCAACAACAGAGCTAGTTTAAAAAAAAAAACACTAGGGCTTCCCTGGTGGCGCAGTGGTTGAGAGTCAACCACACTATTAACAAAATAACTTATTGAGCTATAAGGCACAGTAAAGTATGCAAATTTTAAACAACTTAAATTTTTACGTGAATGCACACATGCACGCACACACACATAACCGCCATCTAGATCAAGATATAGTATATTTTCAACACCCCAAGAAGCTCCCTTATTCCTCCTCCTGGTCAGTACCCACAGCTTTCCTCCCCTACCCACCATCCCCTGGAATCCCCTATTTTGAATTTTACTATGTTACTGTGATGAAGTTTGCCTGTGTTTGAATACAAGGGGCTCATCCAGTGTGACTGCTTTTGTGTCTGGCTTTTTTCACTCATCAATACCTGTGCAGCTCAGTCTTGTTGCCTGCAATAGTAGTTCTTTCTTTATTGCTGTCTAATTTTCCATTGTACGGATATACCACGTTAGAAACTTGACTTTTTGTCCATTGTTGACTATCACAAATAAAACTGCCTTGATTATCCTTGTACAAGTCTTTTATTGGACATAGGCCCTCATTTTTCTTGGGTATATTTTAGATTGAACCATATGAAACAGCCATTTTTGTAGGTCCCCAATGGTTGACAATTAGTGGTTTCCTATAGTTCAGCCTATACCCAGGAATAGAATTGCTGGGTCACACACAGGGTAATTGGATGTTCAGCCTTAGAAGATGATGCTAAACATTTTCCCCGGCATCTGTGCCATTCTACATTCCTCCCAGCTATGAATGAGAGTTCCATTTGTTCCACATTCTCACCAATACTTGGCATCATCCGTCTTTTCAATTTAAGCCATTTGGATTGTGCAGAGCTGTTTTATGAATGAGAAAATGAAAGGCATTATTCTAAGAAAGGTTGAAGATTTTATTGCATTTAAGCAGTTCAAAGAGCTTGTCTTTGTACTAAAGTTTATGTTTTGCCTCACAGAAAATAGATGCACAAGCTATCGAAGAATTCTACGGGTTGACGTCAGATATCTCAAAGAACTCTGAGTCTGGCTACATCCTTTTCTATCAGTCCCGGGACTGAGGGAACTGCGATAAAGAGAGACTTTCTGCCTCATTTCTTCTCTGGTTATTTGGGAAAGGATCAAGCACCAGTGTTCCAAGAAAAGAGAAATGCAGGAAGCTCAGGGGGCAGTAGCACACTTTGCACACAGTAAAGCAAAGACTGGATTAACGCGCTCTTCCTACCGTGGTAGTTGATTGATTTGCTCAGGTATCATGCTGTCTGCGCAGTTCCATACAACAAGGCAGTGAAATCAGAGATACCAGCTCCTCTTGTAAAACAGCCTTCCAGTAATTGACATGCATTTTCTCTTCATTAATTGCACCAATAATGATTGAACTCCTTGGGGGTGCAGTAGAAAGAAAAGGAATCTGTGAGGTTGTACTGACAATTGCAGGAGATGATGTTGAACACACTGCATACATTTGCCTGGTTGAACACATCGAGAAGCAATACTGGGTGGTCTTTTCAAGCGTAAACCAGAAATACTTTTGGGCCCAACACTTGCAGTTGCCTTCCTGATGTAAAGAAACTAACAGATACTAGAATCCAGTGTCAGGAAGACAAATACGTTTGCTTCTCTGAAGAAGCTTATAATAATATACAGTATATGTATATCTAGGGAACAGTTGGTCAAAAGTGGCTTTTTGTTTCCCCAAGGGGAAAGACTGGCTTTGTAATTATAATTTTTTTCCTTATTTATTTTACTTAAAACTGGTAGAGTCTAAGTATTGTATGAAGTGCCCATGATTCTGTCAGTAAATTTCAGCATATTTTTATTAGTTTTTGTCAGCTTAACTAATCCTTTTGTTTGTTTCTGTTTTTAAGATGAATTTTAAACTCTGTTTTAAATCATAAGTTACCTTAAGAAAAATTGCAATGAGAGGAGGTACATATTCTTTTTCGGGAGGAACTGATATCTCTGGCTAAATATTTGTCCTAGTTGTCAGTCAGTTATTTCATTCAGTTTTAATTTCAGTAAAATTAAAAACTATCCCAAATTCCCTGTCATTGTGGAATGATCTAAGAAGTCCTGGTGCAGCAGTGGTGCGCGACCTTGAGAGTTCGTCAGTGCTCTGCTTCAGGTTGAGGCCACGTTTAGAAAACTCATGTCATAGCAGCTACGTTACTTTCAAATGTTCTTTATCCTGGAAAGAAGTGATCCATCCCAGCCCCAGCTCCTGGAGAGCTAACAGACCCTGTGAGGGTTACATTTTAATGAGGTCGACCAGAAGTACTTTGAAAGCAAGTCTTTTTTTTTTTTTCTTTCCCCCTTCCGCCTTTACAGATGTTATTGGAATTTAACTTTGTGTTTAAGACTTCATTCTGTTGGCAGTTTCAAGAAGTAATATGTGTGATGTACGATGTATGTAAACCGTTGCAGTTGACACTTTGCCATGCATCAAGAAGTTGTCTGACGGTGGCCGAATGTAACTTGCTGAAAATAATTGAATATATATTCAAGATAATAGCAATCAGGCCTTAGATGTTCCTTATTCATGTTTTTTCCAGGCAGGAATCTTTTTCTTTTAATCGTTGTAATTTTGTAAACTTATTTTACTAATACTGTTGAATCTGAAAAACAAGCAACAAAAAAATGTTTTGTCTGCTGCTATTATTAACATTTATTATCTGTATCTTTTAGCTCAGGAAATGACTTCACCTGTTCGTTCCATGGATCGATCTTTAACAGGGTCACTTAGCTAATGGGACTGTTGAAACAGATGTACTGGGAGAAAATGATGATATGTTTTGACAGATTGCTTTTTAAGAGACAGTTTCTAAAGCCTTACCCTGGCTGGAATGGTTCTGGTACAAATTATATGGCCTGCCCGATCTACCACCATGGCACAGAGAATCACAACCAAGAATGTGGGCAAGGCGATAGCTGCGGAGGTGGGTGCATTTTTTATTTTGAGGGCTTCAGCCAAATTGTCTTGGAATTATAAAGCGAAATTTCTGCAGCTTTCAGTATGGAGACGAGGAGTGACGTGAAGCTGAACCAGTTTTTCCTTGCGTTGGGCCACAACATGTATGAGAAAGATAGATGAAGTCATTTGCAAAAAGGTACAGCATTGGGATACTATGTTGTGTTTGTTTTTACATTTTGCATTTAAAAAAACATACAGTGAAGTAAAAGCCAAGGTTAAATTTCCTATTAAAGCAAGTTCTAGCGTTGTTTTTGAGTTCCATGGTAGTCACACACTGTTCACATCTACACCCGGTTTAATAGGATGACTTGTCAGGAGGGGGCGATGCGGTGATGGTTGTCAATTTTCTTCGTACACTCTGAGTGCAGCTGCACCTACGTAAAATGTTTTGAAGCTTCTCAGAAATACAGTATACTTTAAAAACATGTAGGGTTAGGGTCGGGGGGGAAAAATGCAGATACAGTAAGTAAGAAAAGTGACCCATATAGAACGCATTGTGAGGTGGTGTGCTGGTCCGACTGATGGAACTGAGGGGCGGGTTTCAGTTGTAAATGGTGGCTGATTGCTGTCTAACTGTGTACTTGTTTGTTGGGATGGCTATCCCATATTTTGTATATTGGAATAAAAATTTCTATAAATTATCGTAACTGAAAGTACATATTCTAAATTAAGTCTCACTTCTAAGTCACATGGCTTCTGTCTTGGCGGCTTTACCTTTAGAAGCTGCCTCGAGACAGGAGCCCTGAAACTTTAGGCAAAGAGAAGAGGTGAGGAATGTAATATATGGGTCTCGTCGCCTCTGACCATCCGTGTAGGGTTTTTTCTTTCCTTGACGGCAGTAGAAAGACCTCACTCCCATAACTTACTACTCTTGATACTTTCTTTAAAGCTACTTTTCAATAAAGATTCTCTCATGAGGTATTTACCTGGGAGTTGGGAGGCTAAGGCGCTCAGGTCCTGGCTCCTCAGTGAATTTAACTGTGTGACCTTGGGCAAGTCACTTAACCTCTCTGTGCTTCAGTCTCCCTATCTTGTAAAATGGGAGTAATACCTACCTCACAGGGTTGTTGTGGGGATTAATTAGATATAATGTCTGTAAAGCATCTAAGGTTCTTGAAGAAGGCGCTATATAAATACAAAATAATATCTATTAAAGTTGGTTTATTTGTGCTTGTGGGGTTTTGTGTGTTTTTTCCTCAGATGCATTTGCAAACTAGAAGTACACACTTCGGACAGGACACTGTGTTACTGGTTTTGCTCAGAAGTTACTACTTTTGTGACCCAAAGAGATTTTCCCGGAACACATCCCATTTGTGTAAAGTAGCATTCCGTGCGTGCCTGCGTGTTTCTTCAGCACGTACCTTGCATTTATCTGTCTTTATTTAGTAGCCTTGTCTTTCCCCAAATCCCAAGTTTAGAAATGTAAACTTAGAATCTCAGAGGGCAAGATATCTTAACAGTCACTGTTGCTAGCACCCCTCCTCCCTTCCAGGGTAGTACTTGCGCCTGTAAAATCAGCACTTGAACTTGAGAACTTGAAGCTTCGTCAGCTGTTGAGGGACTGCTGTTTATTTATCCTCACCATTCTTGGGAACCCTGGCCTGGAGGCGCTCTTGTTTATTCACGTCCCTGAAGGACTGTTCTCGGAGTGAACACAGTACCCGGAGGTGGGGAGCTGAGATGATCATCTGTATCGTGTTGAACTTTGAGTAAATGACACTGTCTGTTTTCAAGAGTTTTTCGTGGACTCTTGAAAAGCCAGGACCACCCCTCCCGTTTTCCAAGTTCCCTTGTCTTCCAGTACCTGTTATTTGAAAGCTTCCAATACCTGTTATTTGAAAGCTCTTCCTCTTCTCCTCATTGATGTGTTTTCTGTGATAACCCTTTTTTTTTAAATCTCCAGAGCTGCTGAAATAACCCATCATTTTTGAGTTGAGCATGTGATAGGCCCTGGACTCAGCATTTTACCTTTTTAAAAGATTCATCTTGAAGACCGTGTCTATGAGGTTCATTTTACAAAAGAGGAAACTAAGGCTTTTCAGAGGTTGAGTGATTTTTCCCAAAGTCACTCAGCTGGAAGGTAGTAGATCCAGGTGTCAGAGGATCTGAACCCCTTGTTTCCCTGTGGAAGGTTCTAAATTACTCTCAGGAATTCTCCCTCAAGCAGCCACTATGGACCCCTGATTTCTGAAGAAACAAGCTTACACGATTCGTCATATACCGCTTAACTATAATCCACCTTAATACTGGGTTCCCTTCTTAAGTTTCCTCACCTGCTGTCAATGATGTGCCCTATAATTAAACTGATCTAGGCCTTAATGAAAACGTCATACCTTCTAATTGTTTTCAAAGAAGCAAAACTCTTTGAAGATCAAAAAAACAGTCCCACTCTACTGAGAAGTCATTCCCAAATCTGGATAATTAGCAGAATCACTGGAGGAATCTTACAAACGTTCAGATTCCCGAGATCCATCCCCGAAGATTTTGACTGAAGATGAGAAATGGAGTTCTCAAGGGCTCCCAGGTGATTCTCATCATCCAGGTTTGGGCCCGTGTTAGAACTCACCTGAAGTTCTAGATCAGGGTTTCTATAAGTTCACTGCCAACCTGGAGTTGACCTGTTGGGAGCATTGTCGAAAAGCGAAATCATCTAAGGAATACTCATGGGATACTTAAGAGGGACAGAACTTTTGTCTTTACGTACAGCATTTGAAGGGCTGCCGTCTAGGGGGTGTTTTGCTTCTAGGGTTGAGTTGGGACAGAGCAGTGGGAAGAGCAGAAAGGCCCTTAAGTACAAGGGAGAGCTCTCTGTTGGTTCAGCAGTGAGAGAAGATAAGAAATGAAGCCTCGAGCAGGCGCGTCTTACCATTGGCAGGTGGGGTGCCTAGACTGGCTCAGAGGTTGTGCTAGAAAAACAAGCTCCTTCCCACGTGAGGCTGCAGGGACAAGGCGGACAGGGAGCCATGCATCCTAGGCCAGGGCTTGTATTAGCTCCACATCACACTGCCCTGCATCTTTTAAACTAGCTGGACGTCGGGTGCTATCATTTACCGCAGGGAGAATCTAGATTGCACTGGTCATTAGGGTGGGAAGCACCCCTTCGCCTGTCCCTGACTTGAAAAGAGGTAGATGGGTTGAGCAAAGCACACCAGTCTCTAGGTTTCAGGTGGCAGGAGTTGATTTCGTATTCCTTCAGTTTGGGCGGGCACAGCGGCCTTGGGTGAACCTACCCTGCATTAAAGATGCACTCCACCGTCTCTCAACATACTTTCCTTTGGAGAACACTCTGGTTCTTCAGATTTAGGAACCTCCGAATTGTGGCCAACTTGATAGAAGACATTAAAAAGTGACCGAGGAGCGATGGCTCACCTTGTGCGGTGGTGCACCCCTTGCCCAGTAAATCCTGGAAAGTGCATGTTGGGTCATTGACAAGATTGCGGAAGAAGAGACGTGATTTTACTGTACTCGGCCATGTCGTTCCAAAGTCTCACCCGCTGCAAGGCCCAGGAACAAGACAGTGATCGCATACTGTCTGTGCACGTTTTGGGGTGATAAATGATGACTTGTGTTGTTTATAACCTATTTACTGAAACTTCTGTTTGCTGGTGGCTTTTCCCTTCAGGAAGGAACCATTTTCCAAATGGAGTTTGTTTTAGGATGCAAAAATGAATTCTTGGGCTTCCCTGGTGGCGCAGTGGTTGAGAGTCCGCCTGCCGATGCAGGGGACGCGGGTTCGTGCCCCGGTCCGGGAAGATCCCACATGCCGCGGAGCGGCTGGGCCCGTGAGCCATGGCCGCTGGGCCTGCGCGTCCGGAGCCTGTGCTCCGCAACGGGAGAGGCCACAGCAGTGAGAGGCCCAAGTACTGCAAAAAAAAAAAAAGAAAAAAGAATTTCTTGGCTGGACTTGACTGGTTAGTTTTTAATAACCTGCCAGAGTGTCGCACTTATTTAAGGAAAAATAAAAAGGGATGATAGGATGATGAGGAAAGTAGACTTACAAAATGGCCTGTCCGTGGATAAGATGATTAGATGGGATCATGGAAGCTTCAGAAAATATAAGCATCTTACCTGTTTTCCCAGCATTACATGTATTTATCATTCTAAAAGCCATCTCAGTTATTGCACTCTGCCCAAAAGGTGTATATTTTAAGTTCCTATCGTGAACCCAAGTATGAGCGATGTAGTGTCTGGACTTCTATACATCATATCTACTCTGTTTTACTATATATTAAGCTATTGACGAGAACCAGTTTGAAATTACATTGATTTACTGAATGTAGTTACAAAGTGAGATAAGGCTTAAGATCCTATCCCACAGCAGGCAGGCAGGGGTGGGGAGACTTGTGCTCTGAGAAGGAAATCCTGAGCTGTGGTGTGGAGAGGGGTCTGGAGGGGCCAGAGTGGGTGTGTGTGATGAAGCTTCAGGGCAACAGGACCCTGCCGCGGGCTGGCTGGGGTGCAGGCGAGGGGAGCAGTGTCTAGGAGGACTCCTGGATTTGTGTCGCTGGCACAGCTTATGAGATAGAAGCCTTCTGCTGAGAACCCTGGAGGAGGGCCAGGCTTGGGGGTTAGGTCATAGTACTCCACGGTATGAATACCACGGTTTCTTTATAAGCATTTGCTTTTTTTGTGTGTGTGGTACGCGGGCCTCTCACTGTTGTGGCCTCTCCCGTTGCGGAGCACAGGCTCCGGACGCGCAGGCCCAGCGGCCATGGCTCACGGGCCCAGCCGCTCCGCGGCATGTGGGATCTTCCCGGACCGGGGCACGAACCCATGTCCCCTGCATCGGCAGGCGGACTCTCAACCACTGCGCCACCAGGGAAGCCCCATAAGCATTTGCTTTTAACAAACTCACACTGCCTGGCAGTTCGGGGAGGCCTAGCCCTGATGGCTGGGGAATCACTGGAATTCACACGCTCAGGATCTATTAGCCTCTGCCCCACATGCCACGGGGCAAAGCTTTAACAGTAGAATTTGAGATTAGGTACAAAGTTGAAATGGCTCTTGTACTTCTGAGATAATTACTCTGTGGCCAGGGAACTCCCAGAACGTGTTACAAGGTCTACAGTGATTCCGAGCTATTTAATAACTGAGGACAGATTGATAAGCTTAGCAGCCTCATGGTGAAGAATGTTGGGTGTCTTGAAAGCTTTTATTGGAAATAAATCGTACCTATCCTCTGCTCTGGCATAAATAATTTCCTTCTATGGAAAGGTGATACGTCTTAAGGACCGTGGAGGGGCTTTAGAACGAGAGAAAAAAAAATGCAGTTGAAGGGCAACTTGCAAAGTTTTCAAAGGAAGTTTTGTGAAGTGAATTTACTGCTAGACAGATGGAAGTCCAGTCCGATGAATCTGATGGACCTGCCCCAGGAGCCGGGTGCCACTCTGTGAGATGCAGGTGTTGCAGTCCCATAGGAGGAGGACTGATTCCAGGGCAGCCTTGCAGTCCCGGGTTCACTGGTATCGAACATGCTTCCATTCTCTCCAGGGGAAACTCTTGTCAGAGACAGCTGCTGACGCGACAAGTTTCTCTGACACAGGTCTCTTGGTATCTTTCCCAGCACCAATCTAGATCTGAACTGGTGGTCACTTGGTGACCGTAATGTTCATTGCCTTCTCCTTTATATGCTGAGCTAATCAGACACACATTAAGTGGGCAGCGAGCCAGCCCTTCAGAGCCTCAGGACCCAGTCCCATAGCCCATAAGCCTGCTTTCCTCATTTATAAAATGGCAAAAGTAAGGCTATCTTGTAGGAATGTCATAAATGGAATTGAGATACATGTAAGATACACCTGGTACAGTTCAGGGCGACAGTCCCTCAACAGCGTTGTCTAGAAACTTCAGCGGAAACCTAGTACTGACTTCTTAGATATTGAAGAGAGTTATTACGTGAAAAGCATCCCTTCAGTTGCTGCAGGGGATGTAAAGATGGCTAAGACACCATTTCTGTTCTCACGGCGCTCACAGTGTAGAAAGTAAGCTCATAGTTGAGGAAGAAAGACAAAACGTGAGTAAAATGTTCTTCAGTTTCCGCAGGAGCTGTCAGAGGAGACTCATGTGGTTTAGAGCGCATCCCAGCCCCGCTCCACGTGTCAGCTGAGCAAACGCCGGGCTTCATTCAGCTCCTGGCCTGTGAACTAGACATCACTGTGGATGCTGCCTGAGGGTCCAGAGGGTGAGGATTGCATTGCAGGGGCTCAGCCAGTGCCAGCAAGGATCTATTGATGCAGCTCCTGTGATTGGGCACGCACTGTGTGCCACCAGCTGCCAAGAACACAGAGCGAGGCCTCGTGCGGCTCAGTGAAGGAAACAGGCGAGCCAGTAATTAACTGCAAGGATACGGAGTGTGGAGAGCCCTGATGGGGACGTAAGTAAGACAATGCAGGAACACAAGAGGCAGAGCATCTAAATCAGACTGCAGGCAGGGAAGGCGCCCAGAGGAAACGCCACTTGAGCCGAGCTTGCCAGGAGAAGTGAGGGTTATTCAGAAGAAGGAGGGGATAGAGAGGGGACGCCTCTGATTATAAAGAAGACAGTATGTGAGAAAGTGCTGTGGACAGGAAGCGTCGCCTCCTTGGGAAGTGCGGCTGTAGTGTGGCCAGAACCAAGAGGCAAGGAAGGTGGGGCTGTAAATCCAAGAGCGTAATTGATCAGGTAAGGAGTCTGGATTTTCCTAAAAGGCAGAGAGGGGACCTCGGGACGGTTCTAAGCAGAGGACTGATTTCTCAGAGCGACGCTCGCGAAGAGCCTTTTAGTGGATTCCTCCTGCCTGGAAGAGGAAGACCAGTGAGAAGGCTGTGGTCATCCAGCTGAGAAGGCGTGAGAGCCTGGCCAAGGGGCGGCTTTGGGGATGGGGGGCGGGTTTGGGACACCAGACGCTGAGATAGGATCTTTAGGACGTGACTGCCGTGGTGGGGTTCTTGCGGGTTCTCTTGCAGGCCGTTTGGTCCCTCTCTTCACGCTCCGGTGGGGCAACCTCACCTATCCCACGCCTCCGACTATCAGCTATGCTAGTGACAAATCTTTACCTCTTGCCTAGGTGCCTTGAGCTCCAGGCCCTTCTAGCCAGTTGTCACGTGGGCCGCTCCATCCAGATGTTACACAGACACCTCAGACTCAACTGGCTCAACCCCCATCCTGCCCTCACTCACGTACACAGGTCAGAGACTGGGAATCGTCCTCTGTGCCTTTATGTCCATCCTGCCAATACATCCAGACCTCAAGTCCTCTCAGGACGACCCTCTAAATCTCCTGAGCCCACCTACTTTGACATCTCTAGGCCATGGCTTTGGTCCAGGTCGCCACCACCTTGTACCTCCCAATCAGCATTTCGGCCTCCAGTCCTGGCCTCGGTAAATCCGTTCCCCGCAGTGAAATTTGAGGGCTCTTGTTTTTTTTTTTTTTTTTTTATTTTAATTTTTTTTTTTTTGGCTGCGTTGGGTCTTCGTTGCTGTGCCCAGGCTTTCTCTAGTTGCAGCGAGCGGGGGCTACTCTTGGTTGCGGTGCGCGGGCTTCTCATTGCGGTGGCCTCTCTTGTTGCGGAGCACGGACTCCAGGCCCACGGGCTTCAGTAGTTGTGGCTCGCGGGCTCAGTAGTTGTGGCTCACAGGCTCTAGAGTGCAGGCTCAGTAGTTGTGGCGCACGGGCTTAGTTGCTCCGCGGCATGTGGGATCTTCCCGGACCAGGGCTCGAACCCGTGTCCCCTGCATTGGCAGGCGGATTCTTAACCACTGCACCACCAGGGAAGCCCCTGAGGGCTCTTTTTAAAGCGCGCACACTTCCTGGATACATGCTGGAAGAACTCATCTAAAACGCACACATGAAATGGGACTGAGCTAGTGCAGAACGAGATCGTGTGGCTGATTCACTGGGAATCCTCACCATGAGCGGCTTCACTGCTGTGTCTTAAACGGAGCAAGTGTTTTGCTGAGTGCAAATGTCTGAATATTCATTAGGTGGAGATTTTGAAAAATGGCTTAAAAATTTTACATCCATCTTCTGTGCACATCATAGAATGTTTCCTGGAAGTAGACAAGGGAGAAATCAGACAGCCAGCTCCTTGTTCCAATGTCATTCCCTGGATAAAACCTCTTTGCCCCATTGATTTGAAGAAATGCCACCTCCATCAGGTCCTGAAATCCCGCATGAACTGGGAGCTCTCTGGGGCCCTCTCTTCGGCTTCCAGACCTGCCTGTCTAGTCCCAGGACCACATAGCTGTGAACCCCATGGTCTTCACGTCTTAGTAGCACTTCAGTGAAAAATAATACAGACAAGCATACAGGAGTGCCTAGTGCTTTCTGTCTCTGACTATTTAATACATTTCAGAAAGTGTTTGGGCACTGATTTTTATTTTCACAGAACGCTATTGGCGTCCCGTGGAACACAGGCATTCCTTGGATTTGAGAAATACTGAACTTGTACATCTTGCTTTACAAAGGCCCAGCAGGCCTGTTGACCCAGGAGGAGGTCAGACTCACGCGGCTTTTACTTGCACCTGCTCCGGCCAGGTGTCGTGCAGGAAAGCTTTCAGGTGTCTCGTCTCGTTTAATCCCCACCTCAACCCTTTGGAGCAGCGGCCACGCCCTCTGTTTTACTGGGAAGGGTGGGAGATTCACGGGCTGTGTTCC
Organism: Neophocaena asiaeorientalis asiaeorientalis; assembly: GCF_003031525.2. Classification (NCBI taxonomy): domain Eukaryota; kingdom Metazoa; phylum Chordata; class Mammalia; order Artiodactyla; family Phocoenidae; genus Neophocaena; species Neophocaena asiaeorientalis. Next base: position 19,399,517 of record NW_020174268.1, read on the forward strand.
GACGAACGTCTAATACCTACCGAGCAGTGTGCCAAGTGCTGGGGTGGAAGGCTGCTTCTGCCCATGCCCTGTCCTCAGTCATGCTGCACTGTGGCTGCAGCCCCAGGAACAGGAGTGACAGGGCGACTTAGGGAGCACTTGTGAGCAGGCCGGGGCTCGCCCTACCCTCGCACTGCCTGGCGCTTCTCCCCTGCGGGAGCTGGGAAAGAGGGGGCTGGGATCTGGACCCCGGAGACGCCGGGCTCGAGTTTGCAGCCTGCACAGTGGACCGCCCTCACCCTACCTCCACTCCCAGGCCCAGCTTTTCTGCCCCGGGCCTTAGAGCAGGCCGTGCCCTCTGCCCTCATCCTCATCGTACCCTCACGGATCCCTCAGCAGGATGTCATTGCCGCCCTGGGCCGTCGTGTCCTGGGCTTTCCTGGCCACCAGAGGGCCGTGGCCGGCCGGGCCCCCTGCGGGCAAGATGGATCCTCACGAACGTATGGAGCTGCCTCTCAAACCCAGGACCCGCCACGGCGAGGCCAGCTGGGTAGAGCAGTGACGTTTACGTGATGCAATAACGCAATACGGCCCCCACCAAAGTCCTGGGCACACGCCACACCTGCCCCCATCTCCCTCGTTTACTCAACAGATAACTTACGAACCTCCCGCCCAGGCACGGGGCTAAGCATCAGATTTACCCGTTGTTTCCATGGAACAGTGTCTCGGGGTTCAGGCTGCGGGTCCAAGGTTTGAGAGCATCAAAGTGGAGAGATCATTACAAACTCGCAAAGGGAAGTAAAATGTCTGGACACACCATCCAACCATGTTGTTAGGAGGGTCCTTCCTGCACCTGCACCGTGGACGCCAGCGCCCCTGACGCTGTGCACGTCATTGACCTTGACCGCTGAAGCCTGATTCTCCAGTTTATGAAAGGATATTACCTTGGTGAGCAGTGTGAGACGGGATCAGAGTTCCGTGCAGGGCAGTGTTTGCACAACTCAGCCCAGCTTTTTGGTTTCCCAGCAATTGTGATGGAACCGAGAGCCGGTGCCGCGATCCACTGATGACTCCGGAACAGGGCGGGCAGGCTGGGGGTGTGGAGAGACGGGAGGCCACTCCCCACAAGTGCTTCTAGCCTAGTGCCGTTTACCCTTTACATCTCAGCAACTGCTTCTGCAAGAGCAATCCTTCATTTTGATATTTTATGCACATAATTTGGTTCCATGTGGGAGTCTTGTCAAACTCAGGCAGTGAGTCGCCAAAATCAAGGCGGGGGGATGAGTTGAATGGGGGAAATTATTGTTTTCTCAAGGATTAAAATAAACTAAGAGGATGGGTTATTACATACTCAATAATGTTGGCCCCTTGATTAAAAATACAAATGTAATTCAGCTCAAAATCATCCTCTAGTTTGCTGTTCTACAAAATTAGATTACAGTCATAAATGAGCTGACCCTCTTAAACACAAGCCGTTTCCCTCACGTCAACTGTCTCTGGAGAAACAGCCTTCCTAGCTTGGATTTTCCATGGATGGAATTTTGGCCAAAACATTACTAATCTGAACATTTGTATCATGCGTCCTACAATCATTAAAGGCTAAGAGGCAACATGGCAGAATGGGGAAGCTTGGACTTTGGAATCAGATCAACCTGGATTCTTTACCTGACCAGCTGTGTGAGCTTTGGTCAAGTTACTTAACCTTTCTGAGTCTATTTTTTCAGGTAAACAAATGAAATAAATTAAAACATTTAAAATGAGGATAACAATGTCTACCGTATACGGTTGTTTGTAGGTGTTCAGATACTGTATATAAAAGTGCATAACATAGTACTTGGCAAAGATTAGGCCCTCGGGTTATGGTAACCAGTACTATTACTAATGCTTAGTAGAACTCAGATTAGAAGACTGTACACACTGGTTCCAGGACCCAAGGGCTTTTTCTTCATCGTAGAAAGGGAAATACACTAAGCCAGTGGTTCTCAGTTTCTGCAGCTCATTAGAATCTCCTGGGAAACCTCCAAAGATTCTGCTTTTTTTTTTTTTTTTGCGGTACGCCGGCCTCTCACTGCTGTGGCCTCTCCCATGGCTCACGGGCCCAGCCGCTCCGCGGCATGTGGGATCTTCCCGGACCGGGGCACGAACCCGCGTCCCCTGCATCGGCAGGTGGACTCTTAACCACTGCGCCACCAGGGAAGCCCCAGAGATTCTGCTTTTAACTGATCTGGGATGAGGCCGGGTGTTCTTCCCTTTTTTTTTTTCAGTTGAAGAATAGTTGACGTACAATATTATACGATTTCGGGTGTACACCATAGTGATTTGAATTTATGTACATTATGAATTCACCACCACGGTAAATCTAGTAGCCATCTGTCCCGGTACAAGGTTATTACAGCACTATTGACTATATTCTCTATGCTGTACGTTACATCCCCGTGACTTATTTATTTTAGAGCTGGAGGTTGGTACCTCGCAATCCCCTTCACCTATTTCACTCATCCCCCCCACCCCTCCCTCTGGCGACCACCTGTTTGTTCTCTGTATCTATGAGTCTTTTTCTGTTTTGTTATGTTTGTTTTGTTTCTTAGATTCCACATATGAGTGAAATCATATGGTATTTGTCTTTCTCTGCCTGACCTATGTCACTTAGCATAGTACCCGCTAGGTCCATCCATGTTGTCACAAATGGCAAGATTTCTTAGGGTCTCACATATCTTTTCCAATTAGTGTTTTCATTTTCTTCAGATACATACTCAGAAGTGGAATTGCTGGATCGTATGGTAGTTCTATTTTTAAGTTTTTGAGGAACCTCCATAGCCGCTGCACCTATTCACATTCCCACTAAGAGTGCAGGAGGGTCCCATTTCTCTGCATCGTTGCCAACACTCGTTATTTCTTGTCTTTGACAATAGCCATTCTGACAGGTGTGAGGGGATACCTCATTATGGTTTTGATTTGCATTTCCCTGACGATTAGTGATGTTGAGCATCTTTTTATATGTTTATTGGCCATTTGTCTGTCTTCTTTGGCAAAATGTCTACTCAGGTCCTCTGCCCGTTTTTAAACGATTGTTTGTTTTTTTGATATTGAGTTGTGTGAGTTCTTTATAGATTCTGGATACGAACCCCTTATCAAATATATCGCTTGTAAATGTCTTCTCCTATTCAGTAGGCAGCCTTTTCATTTTGTTGCTGGTTTCCATCACTGTGCAAAAGCTTTTTAGTTTGATGTAATCCCAATTGTTTATTTTTGCTTTTGTTGCCCTAGCCCAAGGAAACAGATCCAAAAACATATTACTAAGACTGATGTCAAAGAGCCCATGTCTTCTAGGAATTCTGTGTTTCCACATTCTTTTAAACACGCACTTAATGCGCTGTCAGGGCTGAGAAGCCCTGCTCTGCGTCCTAATCAGCTGGGACAGGCTGACCAGACGTCAGGAAGCCTCACAGTGGTATTCGCTTGGGGTCTGGCCTTCAGCCTCATACGTTCAGAACTCTTATCAGAACCCTCGAGGTTATTGGTCTTGGAGAGACAGACACATGGTGAGATTCAAATGAAGAGGTCTGAATGTCGTCTTATTAATTTATGATGAAAAATATACCCGTCAAACTGACCAAGTATATGTGTTGGCCTGAACAGCATATGTTCCCGCTAAGCAAACTCCTAAGGAAGCCACATGGTGAGGAAGGACTCGGAACAGAGGAAGTGGCCCCAAGTGCCATCTGGCCTGAGATCCCACGAGGGGTATGTGCCCTTTGGGAAGGCTGGATGCACCGGCCCTCTTTGCCAGGTCCTTTGTCACCCGTGAATCGGTCTGCACGGCATGTCGTCGGTTTGCTTCCAGATCACCTTTGCAGGTCACCATTATCAGGTCATTCAGAAATGGATTCCAGAATGGGAGTCAAGGCAGCAGAACTAGCTCACATCTGTGTCTAACAGAATGATTGGTCATTGCATCAGAGAAGGGGAAGGTCTGGACCGTGGCTCTGTTTTTTTTTTTAATATAAATTTATTTATTTTTAATTTCGGCTGCGTTGCTGTTGCGGCGAGCGGGGGCTACTCTTCACTGTGGTGTGCGGGCTTCTCATTATGGTGACTTCTCTTGTTGCAGGGCACAGGCTCTAGGGCACTGGGCTTCAGTGATTGTAGCACATGGGCTCTAGAGCGCAGGCTCAGTAGCTGTGGCTCACGGGCTCAGTTGCCCCGCGGCACGTGGGATCTTCCCGGGCCAGGGCTTAAACCCATGTCCTCTGCACTGGCAGGCGGATTCTTAACCACTGCACCATCAGGGAAGTCCCTGTAGCTCTGGTTTGATGAGAGCAGGTGTCATAAACATACATATGAGTGCCCCAGAGGAAAGGACCTGGGCCTTGAGCTCTGTCCTCATTCCCAAGGAAGATTTGAAAACTGCCATGAAAGCTGTGGCTAAAATTTTGCCTGAAGGATTATAAACATTTAACTTGGCTTGTAGAGCTCGTTACTGATTCCACATCTGGGCCGAGTTGGGGATGGTGGACCAGGGCCCAGCAGCTTCTGAAGCCCGTACATCTGAGGAGAGGATGAACATCCCATGACCAATGTGCATGTGATCCTGCCAGGCCGGGTTCCCAGCAGGGGGACATTAGGAAGAGGGTGTCAATGAGTGACCGGATGGGAGGAGACCCACAGCTGAGGCCATCGTTCCCCATCAGCACGTGGGTGACAAATGACCAGAAGAACAGGGTGACTGAAACATTGGGGCTGTATAAAATGTTACCCAGGGAGGAAAGCAGGAGCTCAAAGTTAGGTTCACTTCGGGTTCAGAGTCTGTCTTTTTTTTTTTTTTCTGGCCACACCGAGTGGCTTGGGGGATCTTAGTTCCCTGACCAGGAATTGAACCTGGGCCCCCTGCAGTGGAAACACCGAGTCCTAACCACTGGGCCGCCAGGGAACTCCCCAGAAGTCTGTCTTTTAAAAAGGATTAATTTATTTAGAATTTAAAGGATGACCAAAGAATTGAGGATGACTGTCCGGTCTTTCTTACTAGAGAGTGAGAGCTAGGTTGTTTACTAACCAATGATACAGGTTAACTGTATTGATTGAAACCCAGCATTCAGTATGGCTCTGATACTAACTTTAGTTCCTTCTCATGAACGCTAGTTCCTTGGCCAGGAGGGGCAGAAGGAAATCTCTTGCCTAGGCTGTGTTTGGATCTTCGCTACATTTAGCCGCCCTAATTTTGCTTTTCTGATTCTCTCCTGTGGGACCCAGACCGGTTTCCATCAGATAAACCATGTGCTTGCGTCAGGGACTTGTTTTCTACAGGAGTCCTATTTTCCGACCTCCTCTATGCTGTCTCACTGGAGCAAACTCGCTGGCAGGTAGCAATGAACCTGGAGTCTCCCCAGCTCACCTGCACACCTTTGAGGGGAGCTGGGTTCCTAAACGAGCTGATGCCCGTGGTTCATGTTATTGTACTTAGGAAATGTGATTACACACTAAGAAGTCAGCCCATTAACTATTACGTATGTGAACATGAGTGTAAAAGGGAGAACTGCTTCTCTGAAAGCTAAGTTGAATGATTTGGAAAGATTCAATACAGGTAACTTAAAGATTTGCTTTAAAGTAAGTGTAGGGGAGACTGGGGGAAAATAATTTAAGAACGGAAGCATTCTGTACTGAAATTGCTTTTCAACAGTCTGTAAGATCTCCTGCCCATTTAAAGTAATCAGATTTTGAAATTGTAGATAACACATTATAGGTGTGACTTATGCAGAAAAAGGAGACAGCAAGAATCCCCAGTTGGGGCACCGCACAAAGAAAAGGCTTTGGCCCTGGGTCAAAATACTGGCAAATAATTGGCCATATATATGTGTTTTAAGGTAAAATAAAATGTTTAAAGTATTTATATAATTTTTAAATCACTGATTCATCCATTTAACACATACTTATTGAGTGCCTACTATGTGTCAGTGTTCTCAGCTCTGGGAATGCAGAAATGATTCAGACCAACCAAGTCCCTGTGCTCAGAATGTACATTCTAGTGTAGGAGTCGGCAGGGAACAGGCGTGTAATATATACCTGTGACGTCATGCACCTCTGTGAACCGTGCAGGTGAGCAGAGCCGGTGATGGGGTGAGGAGGCAGGGGCAGGAAAGGCCTCTGTAATGAGGACACGTGAGAGCAGAGAGGGAATCACGTGGAGATCAAAGGGAAGACTATAGGGGCAGAGGGACCAGTGGGGCAAGACCCCCAGCCGGGCCTGAGCTGGACGTACTGAAGGAACCTGGGGGAGCGGGTTGGAAGGCGAGTACTTCGGAGTGAGGAGAGACACCGTTAGGGCCAGGTCACCGTGGGGGTGACTTTGGATCTTACCCAGAAAATGAGGGAAGCCACGTGGTGGGAGGGATGGGAGGAAGGAGCCTGGCTAGGTCTGATTTCTCATTTTATTTTTATGTTTTTTGCGGTACGTGGGCCCCTCACTGCTGTGGCCTCTCCCGCTGCGGAGCACAGGCTCCGGACGCGCAGGCTCAGCGGCCATGGCTCACGGGCCCAGCCGCTCCGCGGCATGTGGGATCTTCCCGGACCGGGGCACGAACCCGTGTCCCCTGCATCGGCAGGCGGACTCTCAACCACTGCGCGACCAGGGAGGCCCTGATTTCTCATTTTAAAAGGCCGCTCTGCTGCTGTATGGAGAATTGAAGATAGAGGGGCAAAGGTGGAAGCCGGAAGTCACAAATGGCACAGACAGGGCCCAGGCGGTGATGCCCAGGAGGACGAGCAGGGAGGACCGGACGCCCAGGGAGGTGCGGGGGAGCGAGAGAAGCAGGCGGAGGCGGAGGGAGTGACCCCTACAGGCGGCCTGATGGACACGGAAGGGAGGGGGAGGGGGGGCTTAGGGAAGGGACAGGGATGTTGGTGGTGGCGCGTCCTGGGGGGATGGGAGCGGAGGGGCGCCCTGGAGGGCGAGGTGCTGCGGCCTTTGAGTTCATCAGAGGGAAGATGGCGGGACTGGGTTCAGCGACGACGAGGAAGCCTGTTTTCCGTCCGTCTCCGCAGCTGATGCGTTGGGAGGTGGGCCCAGGCCGCTCTTGCCCATGTTTGGCGGCGCCGCCCGTGGAAGCTGCTCAGCAGAATTCCCCAGAGGGAAAACAAGCCAGAGGCTGACACTTCCCAGGCTTTAGGGAGACGCTCTGCGGTTGGAAGGCTTTTGGAAAATGTCTGTTATGGGAATGTATTTTATATACAGGTGAAAGCAATCTATTTAAAAAAAAAAAGAAAGTTCCCGGAAGCCTGAGGACCTGGCTGGGTCCCTAGCGCGGACCGGGAATACCCTGCATGAGGTTACCCTTGGGGACCAGGAATTTCTGGAGGGATGGAAGAAGGAGCATGGGTCAGAGATGTTACCCCGACGGCCTGGCTTTAATTTTCTGCCATCTCTGCCTCTACCCCTCGGTTCCGGCCCTTGGGAACAGCCATTGCCAACAGGTTGAAGATCCTAAATCTTTGAATTTTGCCCCAGCACAGCCTTGCTTGCCCTTGATAATCCCGAGACAGGGAGGTGAAGGCAGACATGTGCTTTTTATAACAAGAAAGCCCCACGTGGGTCCTTACAATCTAGTGTGGCCCCTGTGAGGGATTCCTCTTTCCTGGGCTGGAGGCAGGTCAGGGCCCCGAACCCAAACAGGCTGAGGTGGGCCTTGCTTTGCAGCCCACACCTGCCTCTTTCTTGGTAGGAAACAGGCATTCCTGCCTAGAAAGGGCCTGCCCATCAGGGAGAGGCCAGAGCCCGGGCCTCCATCCCAGGATGAGCTGCCTACCTCCCTGGGCCGTCTGGGTGGGGAGGGGGCTGAGGGTGCGGTCAGAATCAGGTGCCTGGAGGGACCAGAGGAGGAGAGGGTGGCGCTTCTCCAGGCAGGACAGCTCCTGGGGGCGCTCGACCAGCTTTTATTAAGTTTTGAAAATATTGCTTTTACTGGTAAATAGCAACCAGCATACCTGAAGTTGCATAAAAATGTAGGTACAATTCAATACTGGCAGCCTAGGAGTCCCCTGTGTGCGTCTTTCTGGTCAACCCCCGACCTCCCAGAATGACCGACAACCTGACTGTGATAACCATCTCTTAACTGCCCTTTATAGTGCGAGCATGCGTGTGTGTACCTTAAACACTGTGCTTCAGCGGGAATGGAGTCACGTTCCGTTCCTTTATCCTGCTTCTTCCTCAAAGCATCGTGCTTTGAGGTTCATCCACGCTGTTGTGCGTAGACCTAGTGCACTGGTTTTCACTGCTTATAGGATTCTCTCCAGTGAGTAGACCACAGTTACGTGTTCATTTGACTGTAGACTGGGGATCGGCCGTTGTACGGGGCTGCTGGCAGTGGGCAATGCTGTTATGAATATTTCTGAATATGAGTCACATGTGCAGTTTCTCTGTGGGCTGTACCTTGCGAAATGGAAGTTCTGGGTTTGCATATCTGTAATTTTAAAGATGATGCTGAACTGTTTTTCAAAGAGGTATCTGGGTTGTCCAAATCTATATCCTTGCTGACTTTCATGTTTGTTAATTATGAGAAGAGTATGTCAAAATCACCTACTGTGTGTGTAGATTTGTCTATTTGTCCTTTTAGTTCAGTCATTGTTTTTGCTTTATATACTTAAATCTAGGTTATTAGATATATCAGATTGTTATATCTTCTTGGTCAATTGAGCATATTCAAAACAATTTTGATTTCAACGCAAGAATGTTGATAAGAGCACTGTGCATTGCCGGTAACACCGGACAGCCCCACGTGGGAAACTGTCCAAATGTGATCATTTTGTCATTACGAAGTGACCCTTCTTATCTCTGTGGATGCTGCTTTTTTTTTTTTTTTTTGCGGTACGCGGGCCTCTCACTGTCGTGGCCTCTCCCGCTGCGGAGCACAGGATCCGGACGCGCAGGCTCAGCGGCCCTGGCTCACGGGCCCAGCCGCTCCGCGGCATGTGGGATCTTCCCGGACCGCGGCACGAACCCGCGTCCCCTGCATCGGCAGGCGGCCTCTCAACCACTGCGCCACCAGGGAAGCCCTCTGTGGATGCTTTTTGCTTTGAAGTCAGTTTTGGACTTCTAACCTTGTTGCCTCCAGGATCCTAGAAATCCTAGAGAGCCAGAGGGAGTGAGTTTGCTGAGTGAGCCCAAGAGGGCAGGAGGGAGAGTCAGGCTGACCCCCTTGAGCCGCCCGGCCCTTGGGGCTCAGAGACGTTGGGGGACCCTCAGTCCACACCCTCCTGGGGACTGGAAGGAGGCGGGGAGCGGGGAGCAGAGCCCTGAGGACAGCGCTCCCCATCGGCACACCTGCTGGCTGGGGGGTCAGCTGCCCACACACGGCTTTTCCACGTGCTCACCCCACCGCTCTGAGATTCGGTTTCTAAGGCTCTTGTTTCTATGCTGTGATGTGGTTATCGACAGTATTTTCAGAGGAGGAGCTTTGAAATGCGAAGGCATTTATGACAGTGGAGTGACTCAGGCTGGGGCTCTGCTGTGGGTGACTCAGGAGCTGGGCCTGGGGTGGAGGGTGTTCTGGGGCTTATAGGGCTTGTTACTGGGCAGTGAACAGGAGCCTAGACCCCTTCAACCGAGATGCAGGCTCCTCGGCTGCCCCGAGAGGCCGGTGGAGTCTGGAATTTGGGCTTGGCGACAGGACAGGAATGGAGCTGGCCCGGGCCAGCGGGTCATAGCTTCCATCTGTGTGCGTGTCACTGCGGACACGGCGGCCGAAGCCAGATTCTGACTCACCCCCTTGCTCATCTCTGCCTAGTGTCACCTTAAAGCTGGTCAGCAGAGAGACCATGTGCGTCTGTGCACTTCACAAGTGGGGACCTTCCAGACCTGCCCGGCTTTCCACCTCACCAAGAAACGTCCTACCTTCTTTGAGCGCTCGAGCCCCCAAATCAGTGGTCCCCTGGTCCCACAGTCATTGGAATTGTGCCCTTGTAAGTAATAAGTTCACTAGTATGGGATCAACCAACACTGTCTTATTGGGTGAGTTCCAGTGTTTTTAATCTTCATGTATCTTAAATCTGATATGGAGCCTAAAACCCCAAATGCACTCCTTCAGTCAGGCCCTCTGTGCTTTGGCCTCAACGGCCCGGCATTCTTGTCTGTTCAGTAAACTCTCTTTGGGAAAGAAAGGGGTAAACTTAGATTCTCCTCCAGATCTACAGATGCAATTTCAAAATGACATCTCCACCCAAGGACCTAGATGCCCGTTGTTTGTGCATGCTGGGTCATTCTGTGTGTGTGTGTGTGTCTGTGTGTGTGTGTGTGTGTGTGACTGAGTGGTATTTGGAAGCCTGCATGCCTCTTTTCTATAGTTAGAAATTACTTGGCAGGTCAAAACAGTGAGCTCCAGGCCTTATTCTCTGTCTTGAACTTATAGACAAAGGACCTTAGCTCCTTGAGGCTGATGTGAGACAGCAACAACCTGTTTTAGCTCTTTTGTGGATGAGCCGGGACCAGTGTGCAGGGACGTGGACGGATAGGGTGGGGACATGTGAGAAGGCAGGTCCAGGCCTGAGGGCTGTGGGTGTGACAGCGGGAGAAAGTTTGGACGGACGCTTATAAAGTAGAAAAGAGCAGAAAAACAGGTTGTGAGAGTTCAGGGGCCAGTTAAGTAGGACGTTTCATCTCATTCCTTGTGTGTTTTTCCCCGGGATCTAGAACTAGTTTTTCCTCCACAGTCACGTGCGTCGTCGCCAGGGACACGGAGAAGACATGCCGGCCAGGGACACAGGGAGGAGATGCCGGCTCTTGCCTCCAGAATGGACCCTGTGGTACCACCTTGGGTCGGGCTGCAGCACTTCCTTCTTTTTAGGAGACATGGGAGCTCCAGAATCCATCTGTTTCCGAAGCAGAGCGTATGATGCATGCTTTCCTCTCCCCAAAACACTTATTAAATGCTCTTCAGTGCAAGGCACTGCCTGCACCTAAATTTTCACACTGAAAACGGCTGGTGAGTATTGGCGTGGGTCAGAGTGACATGGCTCCACGGAGCTGGTACACAGCTGAACGCCTCCCTTAACTTGGAAGCAACTCTCGGGATGAAACAAAATGACCCACGGCCCAGGGATGTCACGGTCAGCTGGGCTTGCCCCCTGAGTTCCTACCTCTGAAGCTGAGTGTGTTCAGTACATGTTTTTGGGGATAGTGTCAAGGCATCGTGGAAATCAGTGACTTCAGTTTGAAGTCGATGCATCCTTGGGGTGTCTCTTACCCCCATCTGACAGTGCACGGGCAGGACCTGAGCGTCCCCGTGCTGAGAGCCGTAGCTGCCTCTCAGTGCCCTGCCTGGGGGTCAGGCCCTGTGCACAGTAGGCTTATTCCTCATCAAGCCAGAGCCTTGCATGGCTGAGGAAATCGGAGCCTGAAGAATTCTGCCCCACCCCCCTAGCCAGTCCCCAGAAGAGCTCAGCGTTAGCCCTCGTGTTTCTGGCCTCGGCTTGTGGTCTGTCCGTTACCCCGCCCGGCATATTTTCCATCTTTGTCTTATTCATTTCCTTGGTTTCATTTCCCGCTCTCCAGAGAAGCTATCCAGAGGCGACTCTTCCTTGCACAGAGGGCCACTTTCCTGGCAGTCCTGGAAGCCCAAACACCTGCCCAAAGTCCTTGCTCTGCAGGATCCCCGGTAGGTGCCTCACTTGCTCGTGCACAAGCCTTAGGCCCCCGGCTGTGCCCCTCTGGTCGGCAGAGTCATGTCCTGCTGTCTTTGCACCCCAGGGCCGAGCCCCACCTGGAATGCGGTAAGCGCTCGCTGTGGACAGAGCCTCCCTCCTTCCTCGCCCCCCTGCACCCCCAGCCCTTCCTCCTACATCGCAGTGTCCTGACTGTCCCCCAGGGCCACCTACTGGCCTTCTCAGCATGCCACGGTCTCCCAGGCTGTCAGATCACTGGACAGCCCTGAGGGAGAAAGTGCCATGGGATCTGGGCCAATGGATGAAGCCAGGCAGCAGGGAGGGTCTGAGGGAGATGGACTGAGCTGCCTCAAGGTTCAAACGTAACGCTGGTTTCCTCCTTACAGGCCTGTGCGGGGCCCCAGAAGGTGGGGGAAGTTAGCATTCAAGTTATTCTCTTCTGCATATGAGTTGGCAGTTGGTTCTGTGTTTGAAAGAGCAGCAAACGTTTAGCTGAGCCCGTGACAGGAGGGTTCCGGACAAAGGAGTGACCTGTTTCTCACAGGGCCCCGCGTACGGTTTGGTGGTCTAGGGGAGCCACGGGTTTGCATCAGCGAAGGCTTCTGCGCAGGGTTCCCATCCAGCTTATTCTGGGCAGCTGATGGGACCCCCTGCAATCCAGATGAGAAGAAACCTCAGCTCAGGGCTGGCCGTGAAGGGTTGGGGACCCCCCCCGGGGTACAGAGTGGCTGGAAAACTACCCTTATGGCTTGACGGCGGGGTCCCGTCTCCCGCAGCCAACCCTGCAGGTGTAGCTGAGTCAGGAACCACAGACAAGGCGAGACTTGGGGCCCTGTAGCCCGGTGGTCGCGTTACAGGCAAGAGGTGACTTTTGGCTCACGTGATTCAAGAACTATTTTGCCACAGAAATACAAAGTAGCAAGACAAAGGAAAGAAGTCATTAACTATTATTATTGTTGCTGTAGAGTTGCTTTATGTTTTGTTATAAAAACAAAATTCACCTGAGTAAACTTGAAGATCTGATTGGCTTTGTTAGCTGAGTCATGAATTGGGCAGCATCCCATCCAGGTGGGAGCTCGAGGGGTTTTTATAGGGGGAAGGAGGGCGGGGAAGGGGAGCTATTAGCCAAAGAAAAGAAAGGATTGTTCCAGGCCAGGCTGATCCCTTTTGGGAGAAGGGGAGGCAGGGGTCGTACCTCACCAACCTTGATCAGGAAATTGCAGATTGGCTGCTTTAAAGGTGACATTTATAGGAGGGATTGAAACTGCCATTAAGGGGCTTCCCTGGTGGCGCAGTGGTTACAAATCCGCCTGCCAGTGCAGGGCACACGGGTTCGAGCCCTGGTCTGGGAAGATCCCAGAGCCCGTGAGCCACAACTACTGAGCCCGCGAGCCACGACTACTGGAGCCCACCCACCTAGAGCCTGTGCTCCGCAACAAGAGAAGGCACCGCAGTGAGAAGCCCGCGCACCACAAAGAAGAGTGGCCCCTGCTCGCCACAACTAGAGAAAGACCGCGCGCAGCAACAAAGACCCAACGCAGCCATAAATAAATAAATAACAAAAAACAAAAACTCTTAAAAAAAAAGAAACTGCCATGAAGCCTTGGTTTGCTGCGGGGTGAGGGTGAGGCACAAATGGCTCCATCTGGGGCTTGTACTTTCTTTTTCACCGTTTTCTCAGCCAGTGGCTCTGACATTTCTCGGAGTCCTCTCCCCTAAATGAACAGGGTAGGGTCCAGGGTGCGGTTTGGGCTTCCTTATAGAGTGTTTCATCTCATCTAACTTCTGCTCCAAAGTTGGTGAACTTCAGGCAAATTTTTCACCATGTGCACATGGTAAATACTTGGGTGATATTTTTATAGGCACCCAAAATACTTTAAATTATAATGTTAGTGAATGAGAAAATAATAGCACAGGACTCATCAAAATCACACCCAGGATTTCCAATGTTTAAGAACAGCCTGGCTCAGGGGGTCCTGAACCCAGAGCTTCCAGCTGAAATGGTGCCCCCGTGGTGATATTGTATGTATAATAAAAATATATATTTGGTTTTGTCCCAGGTTTCCGGCACAGGGCTTCTAGCCCCCTTGGAATTTCCTGAGTGATAGAGGTGATTGGAACAGCTTTTGTTATTCATAGCAAGCCCCTTTTGACCTCATTCAAATTTATGTTAATGAGGTGGCTCTGGGAGGATGGAGACTGGTTGCCAGAGGGACCAACCCTGTGATTAAAGGATTGGAACTTTCAGCCTCACCCCTGGACCTCTGGGGAGGGGGTAGGGCCAGAGATTGAGTCCAGTCTCCAAAGGCCAGGGATGCAATCCATCAGCCTTTGTAACGAAGCTTCCATGAAAACCCAAACTCAAGGGCTTTGGAGAGCTTCCAGGTAGGTGAACACCTGGAGGTCTGGGAGGGAGGCGCACCTGGAACTCTCCAGGCCCCTTCCCATACACCTGGCCCTGTGCATCCCTTACATGTGGCTGCTCCTGAGGTGAAGCCTTTATCATAAACTGGTAATAGTAAGTAAACTGTTTCCCTGGGTTCTGTGAGCTGTTCTAGCAAATTACTGAACCTGACGGGGGGTTGTGGGAACATCCAATTTGTAGCCAAGCTGGGCAGAAGTTGTGGCTAACCTGGGGAGCCACTCCCTGTGACTGGTGTCTGAGGCTGGGGACAGTCTTGTGGGATGGGGCCCTTAACCTGTGGTGTCTGGGCTGACTCTGGGCGGTCAGTGTCAGAAATGAGTTAAATTGTAGGGTACCCAGTCAGTGTTGCTTGGTGTGGAAAAACCCACACTTCAGTATCTGAAGTGTTTGGAGTACAGAAGCCGAGGTTCTTCTTTTAACTATGGTTTGCAGTATAAACGCAACTTTTAGTTTCCCTGTTCTACCAGCTTTGAAATTGTGTGCTTTTTTTTTTTTTTTGCGGTACGCGGGCCTCTCACTGCTGTGGCCTCTCCCGTTGCGGAGCACATGCTCCGGACGCGCAGGCTCAGCGGCCATGGCTCACGGGCCCAGCCGCTCCGCGGCATGTGGGATCCTCCCGGACCGGGGTACGAACCCGCGTCCCCTGCATCGGCAGGCGGACTCTCAACCACTGCGCCACCAGGGAAGCCCAAAATTGTGTGCTTCTTGATGAATTCTTACGATCTGCAAACATTCGAATCGTTGGCAAAGTGAAGCTTTAATAATATTTTGCATGACAACATTTCACCTTTGCCTAATTTGAATTAGCGTGAGATATATTCATTCACTGAACAAATCTTTTTGGAGTGACTTCTGTGGACCGGCGTCTTCTAGATGTTGGAGATTCAGCAGCGACAAAACCAAGTCCCCACCTCTGAGGACTTAATAGTCTCAAGGGGGGACTGACAATAAACAAATAATTGATATGATATGAGGTCAGGTCAGGTAAATTGGGTGAACAAAAATAAAGCAGAGGAAGGGATAAGGAAAGATGGAGGAAGAGGTGTGGTTTCAGATAGGTTACCAGACGGGGGGGAGGGGAAGGGCAGAGGCGGCAGCGAGCAATCGGAGTGTCTGGTGACTTTTTAACACACACCTATTAACTGTGTGTCTTTGGGCAAGTGATTTACTTACTTTTTCTGAGTCTATTTGCTCATCTGTTGAACCAGGATGATAGTAATACTTGGCTCACAGGGTCGTGGTAAATGTAGAATGTGATCACGTGCCTCAAACCTTTATCTCTGACCCCAGCACATACAGAGGATGTGCTGAAAACAAGGTGACTGTCACTATGATTGGGATTATTATCACCAGGAATAGTAAGGTCTTTGAAAGGACTTACTACCATCAAGGCGCGGGACTCGGGCAGAGCACAGAGGCAGCCTCTCCTGGGAAATGTCTAAACTGTAAACACGTCTGTGGGTATTTAAACACACTAACTCTCCTGCTGACAGGCGCTGGTGAGGGCTGAGGGCGAGAGAGCTGAGCCCAGGGTCACTGAAGAGGGTGGAGAGTGGGATTTTAGAGGACACGCTCATTATGAGTAGGTAACTTTAGGGCTGAAATTGGATATGACTTGAGAGTTCCTAGCCTGAAGGAGAAGAATGCCATCTAGATACCACTAATGCCATCTTCAGTATCTTTTGTGCATGCTCTATTGATAGGACGGAGCATTTTGCAAGCTCCTATCAACACCCTGGAGTTATGCTTAGTATGTGGAGAGAGATGTACAAGTACACACACACGCACACACCCCTCGAAAACGTGCAGGCCACCAGGAACAGGTGCAGCCCCTCCTCCAGGCCTCCCTCCTCCTCCTGTTCTCCTTTTCTGTTTTTTAAAGTTTTTTTTTTTTTTTAATCTATTTTTTTCTAGTTGATAAAACCTAGATTCAGGAGGGTTACAGGTGTTGATGAAATAAAGTATTTATTGATCAAAATCAGTAAATAATATACCGAGGAGAGAGTGGTGTTCAGAAGAAAGGATGTCTCCGTGTAAGTTTCCACTTGCAGTTAGTTTTGTTTATAACTCTTGTGAATTTGTTCCAAAGCAACTGATAGGTTAGGGAAAAACATAACGTGAACTTTGCGTTTGCCCGTGAGCATCAAGCCGTATCCAACTGAACTGAGCGGGGCAGGAGTTCTCAACATGCGCACGTGCATACGCGTACACACACAGACACGAGCACGCACACACGCACAACGCGCACACACTCCGGTACAAACACGCATGCGCGCACGCACATACGCACAGCCCGCGTCCATGCGCGCGCACGCACGCACGCGTTCGCACGCACAGGCGCGAGCACGCACAATGCACGCGTACGTAGGTAGCCGGACGCCTCAGGCAGCTCCCGGCGAGCTCACTTCACCACGCCTGTGGTCCCAAAAGGCTGGGCTTTCCTCTGCTTTTGCACAGGTGAGCTTTTCTACATTAAAGAAAAACGAAGAAACAGTCATTCCACGCCGCCCACGTCTAAGGCTCCAGGTTCACAACTCCAGGGAGCACGTGCGGGGAAGGCATCGTTTGTGTGTGCACACCTTCACCCAGATCCGCCAGTGCTGCAGGAGCCATCCGTTTCCACGCCGTCCTGGCTGGCTCAGTGGTTTCAGGCCCCGCTGCAGTTGCCAAAGCACGGAGCGCCGGTGATAGAAAACGAAAAGGTCGAATACAGATGTCCAGCAGTGATTCCCAAGTTAATTGTAAAAGAAGTCTATAACGTTGGCTTAGATTTTCAACTTTGATGAAGCAGATATTTACTGTAAACGCTTGCTTCAAAGGCCCTCTCTCTCCAAGGCAGAAACACATGCCTCAGGATAAAAGGCTGGAAAGATTGCTTCCCTTTGACAGTGTCAAGGAAAACCGAGGACAGCGGGCCCTACCCGTTCCCCGTGGGTGTCACACTTTCCACCGTCCTCGAGGACAAGGAGGCTGCAGCCCCGCCCAGCCCCCCGTTCGCAAGCCCGCTTCAGGTCATTTCCAAGGTAAAGTGCCGCGCTCATTTTCCTATGTTTGTGTTTATGAGCCATCTATCATGTTAAAACTGCTACCGTTTTCGCTCGGGTCCTGTCTGTTTTGAACGTGTCCCTGGTATTTTGTTGTTTCTGGGCCCCATTTACTCCCGTAAGCCCGGTGCTGTTTATTGAGTGATTTTGTGTCCAGCAGTGGTTTTTAGGAACACAGATGTCACGTTGAAGCACAACGGACTGTATTTGGCAATGGTTTGTCAGCTGCGTTACTTGGTGATTACTTAGTAATCTCACCACGTGGCCCCGAGTGACTCAGGGTGGAGTGTAGGGGGGAGCCAGTGTTAATATTATGTATTAACTGACTTTTTATTATGTAGTTTTCCAAACATACACAAATGTTCCTTCTTTAAATGTTGAAAATATCTACATGGAGCTCATCATGTAAGAGAGCCCGGGGACTGGCAGTCAGGAAAGGATGCTAGGGCCAGCATCAAAAACCCAGTTGCGGGGGGACTTCCCTGGCGGTCCAGTGGTTAGGACGCTGCGCTTCCACTGCAGGGGGCACGAGTTCAGTCCCTGGTCAGGGAACTGAGATCCTGCAAGCGAACAAAAACCCAGCTGGCAAGTGGGACCTGGAGACAAAACCAACCGGAGACAATTGGAGAAAACACCCCCAGGTGTCCGTGATCTGGGCAGACTCACGGGTGAGAGGCATGGGCTGGAAGGTATCCTGGGGAAAGCGCTGGGGCTGCGAGGATTTGGGGTGGGCGGAGTCGGGAGGTGGGAGTTACAAGCAAGAGAAAAACATGTCCAAAGGCGTCGGCATGAGGAGGTCACCACACATCTGTCAAGACCAGTGAATCATCTGGGGCTCCTGGCGTCCAGTGTTGGCCTCTGTCGGTGATGCTTGGGCGTCCTACCAGCCTAGGGTCGGTCAGCAGTTTGGAGCCTCCCAGCTGCAATCCTGGGTCCGTACAGCAGAGTGAATGTATTAACATTGGTGCGAAATGCCCCAGTAAAAGCCAACAAATCCATACCTGGAGGGAGCAGAGGGCGGGACTCCTTTCCTGGGGCTTACTTGGATCAGGTGACGCCAGCCGGCCTCCTGTCTTCACTAGGGACCAGGTGGGAAGCTCAGAGAGGCTGCAGGACAGGAAGAGCCCTGGCGGGTGCAATGGCATCTTGGTAACCTGACCTCCCCCCGCCCCCGCCCGGGTTTATCCCGGAGGAGGCTGACTGGAGAGGCCGGGGAGGGGTCCCCCCGCAGCACAGCACACCCCCAGGAGCACACTCACCCCGCATTCAGCTGTCAGGGATTGCTTAGAAGCAGAGGGAATAATCTCTCCTCAGCTGCTCCGTCAAACTTCCTCGCATTCCGCAGGGTCTGACGCCCCCCACCCCGGCACTGCTTCCTGCTCCGGGGCAGGGGCTGCAGTCCCTTCGCTGGTGGTGGCGGGGAGCTGCACCTCTCCTCCTCCTTGGCAGCGAGGGGCAGTACCGCTGCCCTGACAAGTCCCCGCTGACCACCTCCCTCCCCTCTCTTCCCATCACTGCCCCACCTCGATGGAGACGGTGTCTGGGGCACCTCTGAGCGATGTCCGCGTAGATGGCCCGGCATCTCTAGAATACGTGGGTACCTGTCATCTCTTGTTCTCGGCCACGGGGCCTTGGCTGAAACACCAAGACAATGACAGTGCCTTAGGTTACAGTCCTACACACATGGATCATCTATGAATTTACTGCTCTATTCCATTGGTCCCTTTGTGTGTGTCCGGTGCCACAGCTACCGTGTTTTGCTAATATGGTGAATTATACAGATTGATTTTCTCATGTTAAATCAACTTTGCATTCCTGGGGCCAAATCCCATTAGGCCATGGTGCATTATCCATTTAATATATTGTTGGATTCTATTTGTTAATACTTTGTTTAAAAATTTGTATACTTGTTTGTAGCTTTCTTTTCTTGTAATTTCTTTTAGTTTTAGTATCAGATAATGCTGACCTCATAGAGTGAGTTGGGAAATAATCTTCAATTTTCTGGGAAAGTTTGTGTAAATGTGTATTATTTCTTCCTTCCTTCCAAATATTTGGTAAAAATTACGAACTTTACCACCAGAATTTACAACCTTTAGGCTTGTGGTTTTCTTTGTGGGAATTTTAAAAATTACTAATTTAACTCTTTAACTTTTTAATAGGTCTTTTCAGATTTTTCTATTTGTTCTTGAGTCAGTGTTGATCGTTTGTGTCTTCCTAGGAATTTTTCTGTCTTATTTCAGTTGTGTAATTTGTTGGTGTGATATTATGGTTTTTAACGAGAAATATATGTTTGATTTTCATCCCTGGTCCTGGACAGAACACCTAAAACCCTTGGGATTTCCTAAGTGATGGGAGTGATCATGGTGTCTCTTGTTATGTTAATGACGTAACTTTTAGAAAGTCACTAGGTAACCTAAGGATGGGGGCTGGTTGCCAGAGGAACCAACCCCATGATTAAAAGGTTGGAAATTTCAGTCCACCCACCACCCCCTCAGGGGAGGGGAGGGGAGAGGGGCTTGAGATTGAGTTCAATCACCAATGGCCAATGACCTAATCAACCATGATTATATAATGAAGCCGCCATAAAACCCCAAAGGGATGGCTTCATAGAGCTTCCCGGTATGTGAGCACGTGGATTTGCCGGGAGAGTGGTGTGCCTGGAGGAGGCGTGGAAGCTCTGTGGCCCTTTCCCCATACCTTGCCCTATGCATCTCTTCCCGCGGCTGCTACTGAATTATATCTTTTTATAATAAACCGGTACTCTCGTGAGCGGAATGTTTCTCAGCGTTCTATGAGTGACTCTAGCAAATTGATCGTACCCTACCAGGGGTCATGGGTGTCACTGGCTGGTCTACAGCCAGTCAGTCTGAAGCACAGGTGACAACCTGGACTTGGATGGGTTCCTGATGTGGGGGAGGGGTGAGCAGTCTTGTAGGACTGAACCTTTAACCTGTAGAATCTGATGCTGCCTCCAGGTAGATAGTGTCAGAATTGAGTTGAGCCCAGCTGGTGCTGGGGAACTGCTTGGTGATGGGGGGAAGAAAGCACACATCGGAGTTGCCATCAGGTTATCCATAATGCTCTACTCTGTTTCTATTTACCATCTTTTATTTTCTGTAGAGTCTGTAGTAGTGCTTCATTCATGACATATAATTATGTCTTCTCTCCTTTTTTCATGGCTAGTCTAGCAAAAGGTTTATCAATCTTGACTTTTTCAAAGAACTAGCTTTGGTTGCTTGATTTTCTCTGTTGTGTTTCTGTTTCATTGATTTGTTCTCTGACACTTATTATTTCCTTCTATCTACTTTGGGCTTGATTTGTTTTTCTTTTACTAGTTTCTTTGGACAGATACCTAAATTATTGGTTTCAGATATATTTTTTCTAATACAGTTGGCCCTTGAACAACACCGGTTTGAACTGTGCGGGTCCACTTATATGCAGATCTTTTTTCAATAAAAACGTACGACAGTCCTACACAGTCTGAAGTTGGTTGAATCTGTGGATTCAGATATGTAGATGCAGAGCCACAGATATGGAGGGCTGACTCTAAAGTTGGACGTGGATTTTTGACTGCTTGTTGAATTTCTGGGTGAAAGAATATTCTGGCCCCTCCATTCTGCTTGAACTTCATTCCTTAACATAGCCCCCACTCCACCTTTACCCACATAAAAATTACTGCATACTCATGTATGACTGAATATACCATGTTGAAACAGCTGAGATGAGGTATGTCTGGCTCACAGAATACGTGGTATCTCTTCCCGTCCACCCCGAGTATCTATTTATGGCTACTGATTTAAATGAGGGCAGAAAAGCTCTCGGTGGAAAACAAACTACATCTGAAACTGGGCTCCATACAGTTCGGGGGTGTTTAGCAATGAGGCTGGGACCAAGGCAAGAGCATGAGCTCATGGGGGGTAGTCATAGTGTAAAGAGGGGCTCTGAGGCAATTCGAGAGTATTCATTGAGGGTTCTGTACAAGACAGACGGTGGGGGGGGGGCGGTGTCTGGGTCAGATCTGCTCTGACCCAGCCCTAAGGATGAGGTGTGTGTTATGGGGAGAAAAAGACTGTAGTCCTAAACCATGGAACTGTCCTGTAATTCCCAGCACTTTATCTCTTAAGGCCAGACACACCTGATGAGGGAGCTGTTCTCACTCTCACTTCTCAGGGTCTGCCAGGCCGTTAGGTCACACAAAGTCTGAGGTCCATCAAAAGAGATCTATAGCTTGGAGTAGTGGAGGCTTCATGGCAGTGTTGGGCTCGAGGGTAGAGGTGGTTGGTGGCACCCTGGATTGCATGTGAGGAAACAAAAGATAGTACTTTGGGACTGCCGGAAATGAATGGGAGCATGGAGGGGGCTTAGTGGTAGAGGTGGGAGCTAAGAACCATAGTTATTTGGATCTCGGTTTTGTGGCGCTGTTGCTTGCCTACCCAGTAGGTGAAGAACACTGATTTTGTTTAGTCCAATGCTAGTAGCAATATTCACTCAGAAGTTGGGTGCAGTCCTGGGGGATTAGTTGAGTGTTGGAGGCATCATGGTACCCCATTTTCCTTTGTCAGCCATTGGTTCGTGAGTGGGTACATGACCCACTTCTGGCCAATGAAACATAGAGGGGGACCACCAAGAGGTGTGATGATTAATTTTATGTGTCAACTTGGCTGGGCCATGGGGTGCCCAGATATTTAGTCAGATATTATTCTGGGTGTTTAAGTGAGGGTGTTTTGGGATGAGATTAACATTTAAGTCAGTAGACTGAGTAAAGCAGGTTGCCCTCCCTAATGTGGGTGGGCCTCATCTAATCAGTTGAAGGTCTGGATAGGACTGAAAGGCTGGCTGACAACCTTTGAACTGGAACATTGGCTCTTTCCCGTGTTCAGACTTGAACTGAAACATCGGCTCTTCCTGGGCTTAGAGCCTGCTGGCCTTCTGACCGGAACTTACAACACTCACTGTCCCAGTTCTCAGGCCTTCAGACTTGGACCAGAATCATACCATTGCCTCCCCTGGGTCTCCAGCTTGACGACTCACCCTGCAGATCTTGGTACTTCTCAGCCTCCATGATTGCATGAGCCAATTCCTCATAATGAATCTCTCTCTTTTCTCTCTTGAGAAACAAACAGATATGTATGTATGTGTGTATGTATGTGTGTGTGTATGTATGTGTGTATATTTATTTATTTATTTATTCATTCATTCATTCATTCTGGGAGAGAGATTTTTCTCCCTGATGAAAAAGAAGAGCCCTCTCAGGAGAAGCACCCTTTGCTCTTGGCTTTGATTCGGTTGTGGGAGGATGGGCCGTCTAGAGCTGTAACAGTCATCTTTGATTATAAGAACATAAGATGAGGAGAGCTGTGCTGGGGAAGCAGGATAGAAAGACAGAAGCCTGACCCTTGGTGACATTCTGAGTCACCAGACCCACCGTGGAAGAGCCTGGTCCAGGCAACTCCTTGAAGTTTAACCCTTGCTACCAAAAGCGTGGTCCACACCTCACACTGATGGTATTATCCGTTATATTGGCCAATTACGTTGTCATTTATGTTCCACATTTCTAACGAGCTTGTGCAGAAGCTCAGGCCCCATCCCAGGTCTTCTCATTTGAACCATTTAATCATTTAAAAATCAGCATCTTCGTTTTAACCAGATCCCTGGGTGATTTGTATGCGCTCTGAGGTTTGGAAGGCCCTGGCTTGGGTGACTTTTACCTGGGTGTTATTTTTCTTGCCCCTGAGCACATCCTAATAGAATTGACGTGACCTCTTTCGGATCTGTAGACGGAAGGTGGTGAATATTTGGCTGATGTGGTTCTCTGACCTCGAGGTGCCCCTTCTTTCTTACTTGTTCCTCCAGACAGGCTGGTATCTGTCCCTTGCTCCCACCTTTTCACGCGGCTAACGTATCTCCTTCAAGACACAGCTAAGGCATCTCCTCCTCCAGAAAGCCCGCCTGACTGCCCCCAGGTAGAATCCGGAGCACTTCCTACAGTGGTTACTGTGGCCTCTTTTATCTGCATCTTGCTTGGCTAGAGCCCGGGCGCCGTAAGGGAAACCTGGTTTTACTCTCTGTACCCTGCATGCCTGTCCACTGTCTGGCACGTGCTAACAGCTGAAGAAGTGTTTCCGAAAGGCTGAGCGAGTAGTGCTTTGCTGGCCCGCTCCTTGCTGCTGTGTCCTACTCCGGCAG
The DNA here is from genome assembly GCF_003031525.2 of Neophocaena asiaeorientalis asiaeorientalis. NCBI lineage: Eukaryota > Metazoa > Chordata > Mammalia > Artiodactyla > Phocoenidae > Neophocaena > Neophocaena asiaeorientalis. The sequence continues at coordinate 19,422,800 of NW_020174268.1, forward strand.
ATGTCTGGGCATCTGAGGCACACGGATGGGGCAGGAAGCCGGGATGGGATTAGGGAACGAGGAGACCGGCTGGCCCAGCAGCTGTCTCTCCTGCCACCCCACCCCCTGGTCCCCCAGAGAGGACACAAGTCAGAAGCAGCTGCTGGGCCCCCCTCTCCCTCCTCCTCCCTCTCCTCTCTCTTCCCCAGGGACAAATGTCACAAAGCCGCCGACAGCTGAGGAAGCAACGTTTGGGCAGAGAGGAGACCCCACAAGTATAAACTGGAGCTGGAAGCGCTCCGGTCCTCCCCCTGGACTGGGGCCAGTCTGTGGATGCCACCAAGCCCCTCAGGCTCCGGCTGTCCTTTTAAAATCAGAGTGGAGTGGTGATAGAACCTCACGAGGACAGGGGCCGCGACAGCCCACTGCTAGTTACGCTGAGGGCCCGGCGCGTTCTTATTCAGAGATGGCTAGAGGTGTGATGTTTCTCCCTTGCTAGACGCAGCGTCGTTTGTTTCCATAGATGGAGGCTTTCAGCAGAAGCAGCCTTGGCTTTAATCTTGGGTAGGCGGGGGGCCGTTGCTGGGAGTGGGTCCCCCGGCGTGAACGTGGGGCTCCGCTGGGGAGGTGGTCAAGCTGCTGTCCCCCAGCGGCCCTAGGCGGGGCCTTGGCCCCGTTGGGGGGCGCTCCTGCGTGTCTGGCGTGCGCGCGTGTCGGGGCCGTTTGGCGAATCAGCTCCTGGGCTGAGCGGCCCCTCGGCCCGCCTGGCCCTTTGTGCAGATGTGCTAATTGGTCTGACTGCAGTCAGAGGAAAGTACCGAGGGCTCAGGGTGGGGACGCGGACTGTCTGTCCCCAGAGGGGCCTGCGGGGAACGGTCCTTTGGGTGGCAGTGGAGATGGCAAAGCCACGATTAATTCGTTCATTTTGCAGATGTTTGCGGGCGAGCCCTTGTCACCAGGAGCCAGGTGGGCCCTCAGGATTCAGATCTGGAGGACCTATTCCTGCCCTCAGAGCGCCCCATCCAGCGGGGAAGACAGACAGACAGACAGACAATCTGATGTAGAAAGTGCTGAGATAGAGGCAACCACAGGGAACGAAGGGAACAGAACCGAGACCAAGGGGTCAGAGGGTGTCCCAGAGGAGGGACGCCTGAGCCGCTTCTTGGAAGGACAAGGCCGGAGAGGAGGAGACTGACATCCACTCAGTACTGAGCGCGCACCCAGCACAGTGTAGGCCACAAAGCCCACCTCTCATCCCATGGCCCTCCACAGGTGGGGACCAAGGCTCGCAGAGGCTCCCCGGTTGACGTGAGGTCACGGGGGAGCCTCCAGAGCCTTACGCCATGAGGTGCTGCCCATCAGTCACGCAGGGATGAAGGGGGGCCTCCAGGCTGCGTGAAGCACGTTCTCCAGCTTCTGTACTTGATGTTTGACAACTTCCATGCTGACCAGAGAGGGACCGCACTCCCCAGGGTCAGCTGATCCCTGGAGAAAGCAAAACACTGGCCCAGAGCTCCCCTTCCATCGTCTCGTATAGATGCAACAGTAAAGAAATGAAAACGAAGTTTGCCTTGAAATGAGAACTCCTAGGTTTTACTTCTCTTAACAACTTTCATGTATATGGCACACAGCAGCGATCATTGTACTTATGTTGTACCTTACATCCCTAGGACTTATTTATCTTATGACTGGAAGTTTGTACCTTTTGACCACCTTCATCCAATTATCTCGCCCCCCTCCCCCGAGTAACCACAAATCTGACCTCTTTTTCTATGAGTTCGTTTGTTTGATTTTAAAGTATAATTGACCTACAACACCGTGTTAGTTCCTGGTGCACAGCATAGGGATTCGGTATTTCTGTGCATTTCAAAATGCTCACCGCGGTAAGTCTAGTTATCATCTGGCACCATACAAAGGTAATGCATAATCACTAACTCTCTTCCCCACGCTGTACATTCCATCCTGTGACTCACTTATTTTGTAACTGGAAGTTTATACCTCTTAATCTCCCCCACCTATTTCTTTCCTCTCCCCGGAAGTGGTTCCTTCTGGCAACCCACCTGTTTATCATCTGTATCTATGACTCTGTTTCTATTTTGTTATGTTTGTTTGTTTTTAGATTCCACATATACATGATATCATACAGTATTTGTCTTTCTCTGTGTGTTGTAATTCACTTAGCGTAATATCCACTAGGTCCATCCATGTTGTCACAAATGGCAAGACTTCATTCTTTTTTATGGGTGAGTAATGTTCCACTATATATA
>NW_020174268.1:19425177-19431812 GCF_003031525.2 Neophocaena asiaeorientalis asiaeorientalis
TATATATATATATACACACACACACACACCATATCTTCTTTATCAATTCATCTATTTATGGGCACTTAGATTGCTTCCATATTTTGGCTCTTGTAAATAATGCTGCAATGAACGTAGGGATGTGTGTATCTTTTTGAGTTAGTGCTTTTGTTTTCTTTGGATAAATACCCAGGCAACCACAGGGAACGAAGGAGTAGAATTGCCGGATCCGATATAGCTCCATTTTTAATTTTTTGAGGAGCTGGAGGTGACTTTAAATTGGGTGGTCAGAGGAGGCCTCTCTGAGGACCTGTTATTCGACCTGGGGTTTGATAAGGAGGAATCAGTTGCACAGAATCTCAAGGCAGTGCAGCCCAGGTGGGGGAAACAGCTTGTGTAGATGCCCTAAGTTAGGAACAAGCTTGTATCGTTCAAGTAACTGGAAGATGGTGGGTGTGACTGGAGCAGCAAGCTCAAGGGCAAGAGTGAAATGAGGCCAGGGAGGGAGCAGGAGCTGGGTCTCACAGGCCTGGCAGACCAGAGCGAGGACTTGGCATGTCACCTTCGTAACGCAAGCTTAAACCTCTTGCCTCCGTCTCACTTCTGCCCTTTTACCCTGACCAACCTCATCTCTCACCTGGACCATTGCGCTAATCTTCTGCCTGGTCTCCCTCTTCCCCCTTTGCCTCCCCTGATCCATTTTCTACATAAGAACCAAAGTGATCTTTTGAAGAGGATGTAGGACTTTGGCACGTTCAACCTCTGTTCCAGACTCCTCCTTGTGTACCTTTCTTTCCTGCGGGGGCTGGAAAGCTGAAGACCCTATTTCACAGACTCCACGCAGCTAGGGTTCCAGAAGCAGTTTAGGCTCTGCTTCCATCAGAGGTATTTGTGGATGATGTGAAACAGTGCGAGTGAGGCGGGGGAGAGACGCGGCGTGGCACAGGCCATTCACTTTGGAAGGCGTGGTCTTGCAGGTGTGGCCCTGGCGGGTGCAGTGCGGCTCTGCAGCGACTGTTGAAGCTGTGGCCTGTGGATGCGGGACTGCTGGCTCTGTGGTGCGTTCTGGGGCCTCAGGTGCAGCCTCCCCTTCCTGATTCCTCAGCTTCCCTGGTGGTGAGCTCTGTGGTGATGCTCTGAGCCACTCCTCAAGGTCCAGTCCGCAGCCCGTTCAAAGTCTGTGAGCAGGTAATTCCCTATGTTAGATCCCTTTCTGCTTATTAAACAACCGAATGTGTTTTCTGTCATCTTCTACTGAACTCTGAACACGAAAGCCACCCTGATCCCATCATGTCCCTGCTCCCTAACCAGAGAATAAACCCCAACGTCCTTCGTGCCCGGAAGGCCCTGCGTTCCTCAGCCCCTCGTCTGACCCCTGCACACCTTCCTCTCTTCTCTCCTCCTGCTGAGACCTCCTCGTTGGTCGGGTTGCAGCTTTACGTCACTACCTCAGGGGAGCCTCCCTCTAGGGCTGCTGTAACAAGGTACACAACCTGGGTGGCTTAAATGGCAGAAATGTGTTGTCTCAAGTTCTGGAGGCCGGAAGTCTGAAATCAGGGTGCCAGCAGGGCCAGTTCCTTCCAAGACTGTGAGGGAGAATCTTGCAAGTCCCTCCTTGGCTCGTAGATGGCCTTCTTCATGTTCATGTGGCTTTCCTCCTATGTGTGTCTCTGTGTCCACATTTCCCTTTTTGATAAGCAGAGCAGTCGTATTGGATTAGAGCCCCACCCTAATGACCTCATCCTAACTAGTTACATCTGCAGTGACCCTGTCTCCAAAGTCCAATTCCATTCTGCAGCCCTGGGGGTTAGGACTTCATCACAGACATTTGTGGAGGACACAGTTCAGCCTACAGCAGTCAGGTTCGCAGTTGTTACCTGTCATCAAACTGTGTCAAAAGCTGTCAGTACAGTGTGTGACAATACGGGCATCTGCCTGGTCGGTGTTTGTCTTGCGACCAGACCGTAATTCCATTAGTTGGGAAGACGTGTCTGCTTTGTCAGTTGCTGTATCCCCATGCTTAGCACGGTGCCTGGTGCGGAGCAAGTGTGCAAAAAGTATCCACTGAATTGGTAGAAGAATAAACTGCTGAATAAATAATGATTGTTTCTAATAGCTAATAAAAGACCTAAAAGGCCAATGGCACACTAGTGGCCAAATCGACCAAGTCACGGTTGCCTGTTACACAGCTCTTATAGTTGTCTGTTGTACAGCTACTAAAGTCTATTTCTGAAGAATTTTTAACAATGTGGGGAAATGCTTATGATTTGTCGTTATGACATAGTAGAATATAACTGTTTATGCAATTTCAATTATTTGGAAACAAGAAGAGGAAAATGAGATAAGGTCCAGCATTGAACCTCACAATTACTGAAAATTCTGATATAAACTCTGATCAAGTTTGTCCTTTTCCACACTGAATTTAACTCCTCTGTTTCATTCGCTCAGTGCCTTCATGTCAGGGCTAAAGAATGATTAGCACCTTCGAAGATTAGGATCCTGTTAACTATCCTGTATTCTTTGGAGCATATAAAATGAGGATATGAAAAAATAAATAGGGCCTCTGGGCTAAGATAATCTTATTTTTAGTCACTCATTTTGCCATTAATAAAACCATATCTGAATGTAAAAATGATGCATTTAAACTTTTTAGTTTGCATATTTCTTCTTTAAAATAAAAAGGACTTTTTTCTGATTTCAGAACTAATACATGCTCATTATCAAGAAGTTAAATATCAAAGTAAAATAGAAACTTAAAGGATCCTAAAATTCCGCTTCAGTCAGAGCAATAACCATTCATTACATTTTGGTAATATTCTTCCCTGAACGCACACACATACGTTAACACAGATAAACGTCGTGTGGAAATGAACCCACAGTATCTGACCGTCTACAAATGGCTGTTTCAGTTAAAACATTTCCTGGCCATTGCTCCACGTCAGCTTCCATCACCTCTCTGGTTCTTTTTATCCCGGGAGGGTCTAAGACTCAACAACTTAGGGTCTGAGAATAAGTGAGATACAGGAAGGTGACTGGTCATCTTCCCAGGGGCAGAGTGGTCCGGGTCCAGATGCCTGGATCGGTTCATTCTCTGTTGCTCGTTGCTCTTCTTGGCCGTGGAGACCAGGCTCATGAACCACATGTGTTGGGTGGTTGGATGAACCGTATGTGGCGTCCTTTTCGACGGAAGCTGCTGTGTAAGGAGCAAAATAACAGAACCAGGGCTGCCCTCTGCTATTGGAGTTAAAAGTCCCACCACTCTGCAGAGTTCCCTGAAGCCTCCAAAGCTTAGTGGAGTTGTTTCACCACCATTTGGAGCGGTGACAGAGCATGTGAAACTGGGTTAGATGGCTAAGAGTATGGATTAAATCTCTCTTAAGTGGTGTGGTGATGGTATGGGGTGTGGGCTGTGTGTACGTGTGTGTGTATCTGTATGCCTGGGTGTTTTGCTAACCATTTAGTAAATTTCAGTCTCCACGTTTTCTTGTTAAGCTGTAGTCTTCATGTGTCCTCAAAATTTCTCAGTGGTTTATAGGTATAGCATTTTATGTTTCGGGAGTGAAAAATTGTATCTTTAAGCATATTGATACATTAATACATCTGAAACGTCAGAATTATATTTTGAGGTATTTGATGAGAAGCAGAGGTTACTGTAGGGTCTGTGAATAGCCTTTCCCCCTCAAATTTGGAGTAACACGAAGCGCCGATTTTAATAAATGTTTCAAGACTGATTTTTTCGAATGAACTCTTCCCTGCTCTGTTTTCCAGCCTCTTCTCTGGGTAAGGGCTTGTGCAGGGAAGACTTTATGTCACATTCCCAGGGAATGATGAAATCGTACCGCACTGACGGTAAATAAGGACCTCCGCTTCCAGGAGCGGGAAAACAAATCTCTGTGGAGAGGAAACCTGCAATTTGAAGTTGTTTTGAAAAATGATTTCATTGTCTTGTATTATAGAATATTATGTGAGATGATCTATTAATTATCTCATACTTAGGACAGTTTTTTCATTGATTTAACAGAGCAACTCTGCTCACCTTGTTTCAAGGTACAGTACAAAATGTAACAGCCAACAGTTAGGAGGAAGGGGCTCCGGGGAGCATTATTCCTGCCCGCGGTGCATACAGCACCTATGTTTAATTGGTCTCACCTTTGAAACTAAGCAAAGCACCAAACACGTCCTTTTGTGTCAGAATCAGGAGATGTATTTCCGAGCAATTGCACATTATTTCAGAGATGAAGACTTAGGTGGAGCAGGTGACGAGAAGACACAAAGAAGGTCTTTGAACTTGAACCTTGAATTTGAAGTGTCATCAATGACATTTTCCTTGTCTGACGTCTGGGTGTCGGGGAGGAGGGAACTGTCTCTTGGCCCATCATGACCAGCCCTTGGGGGAGAGAGTTTAGCGCTTTACCAGTCAGTCTGAAGCCCAAGCTGGGGTCCTGAACACAGCAGAAGCGCGCCTAACGCTGCTCTAATGTGCACTTAATTCACTTAGAATTTTTTTTTTTTTTTCATTACCGTTTCTAGTGTTCTTTCTGAAAGAAGCTCAGGAAAGAGAAGCAGATCGAGGCTGGTGTTAAATAAACCCAGCTCCATCTCCACGGCACGCATTGCTCTGCATGCATTTTTGTATATTTTTGTCTTCCCACGTTACCCGGGGTTCTGGTGGGCACAAGCCTGGGTGTTAGACCTCCAATAAGTGTTTCTTGATGAATACATAAATGCAAAAGTACATAAATGATCTCCTGGGTTGAGCTGTACCTGCCAGTAGACCACCGCAGTCTTCCATGACCGGCAGACTGCTGGGTGTGGTGAGCTTTAGGCATAATGGTCAGTATCTCAAGCTCTCATAGACTCAGGGCTTTCTCAAGGGTGGGATCTGGCATCGTGTGCCCCTGTTTTGGGCAAACATGTTTCTTGTTTCATTAAAGAGATAGTTAATTCTTCTGTGTCAGAGACCATGGCATGTACCTTTTTTCATAGGAAAAGCGAGGAAGCAAGCTGTCTAGAGCAAGAATGAAATGGGAGGAAGGAGAGATGGGGAGGGAGGAATAGGGAATGTCCTCAGTGCTTGCTGTGTGCCATGTATGGAGCTAGGGGTTTCACACACAGTATTTAAATGTATCCCTTCCCCCTCACCGAGGGACTCTGAGGTAGGTGTTATGATGCCCATTTCAGGTATAAAAAACCAAAAGCACGGCGTGATTGAGAGTTTCACCCTGGGCCACACGCCTATCACATGGCAGAGCTGTGGTTTGTACACTGGCCTGACCGCTCGAGCCTAGAGCTGTTTATGCTGAGACAGGACCAGTAAACACTGGGACCCTGACTTGTCTTCCTGAAGATGAGGGCTGCACATCAAAGACACACCCAGTGGTTAATTTGGAAGAGGCAATAACTCAATAAAGGAATTTTTATATCATTTTATATTAATGGAAAAATTTAATATACAACTTACTGTATTCCATGCAAAGTGCTAAATGCTTTACACACCTTACCTCATCTGACACACGCATACACAGGATCCATTGAGGCAGATGTGAGTATCCTTCCCATTTTACACGTGGCAAAATTAAGGCTTAAGACACTACACGACCAAAACAATCTTAAAAAAAGAACAAGGTTGGAGGATTCACATTTCCTGATTTCAAAACTTACTACAAAGCGGCAGTAATCAAAACAGTGTGGTCCTGGGACTTCCCTGGTGGTCTAGTGCTTAAGACTTTGCCTTCCAGTGCAGGAGATATGGGTTCGATCCCTGGTTGGGGAGCTAAGATCCCACATGCCTTGCAGCCAAAAATAAACCAAAACAGAAGCAATATTTTAACAAATTCAATAAAGACTTTGAAAATAAGTGTGGTCTTGGCAGAAAGACAGACATGTAGACTAATGGAATAGAGTAGAGAGCCCAGAAATAAACTCTGGCATATGTGGTCAAAGGATTTTTGACAAGGGTGCCAAGAGACATTCAATGGGGGAAAAGACAGTCTTTTCAACAAATGGTGCTGGGAAAACTGGATATCCACATACAGAAGAATGAAGCTGGACCCTTACCTAACACCTTATGCAAAAATTAACGCCAAATGGATCAACGACCTAAACGTAAGAGCTAAAATTATAAAACTTTAAGAAGAAAACATAGGACAAAAGCTTCATGACGTTAGATTTGGCAATGATTTCTTGGATGTGACATCAAAGGTACAGGCAATAATAGAAAAGATATGCAAATTGGACTTCAAGAAAATAAATACTTTCGTGCACCGAAAGACTATCAACAGAATAAGGCAACGCACAGAATGGGAGGAAATATTAGCAAATCGTATAGCCGATAAGGGATTAATATCCAGCCTATGGAGAAATCCCGCAACTCACCACCAACACAAAGCAAACAACCCGACTCATAAGTGGGCAAAGGACTTAAACGGACAGTTTTCCAAAGGAGATACAGATGGCTGTAATGCACATGAAAAGATGTTCAGCGTCACTATTAGGAAAATGAAAATCAAAATTGTGAGAAGTCACCTCATACCTATTAGGATGGCTATTATCGAAAATAGCCGAGTGTTGGCAAGGATGTGGAGACATCGCCCCCCCCCCCCCCCCCCCCTGGGGGGGGGGGGGGGGGCCTGTGCAGCCTGCCACCACCAGGGTCC
>NW_020174268.1:19432218-19443734 GCF_003031525.2 Neophocaena asiaeorientalis asiaeorientalis
CCCCCCCCCCCCGCACCGTTGGTGGGAAGGTGTTACAGCCACTGTGGGAAACGATTTGGTGGTTCCTGAAACAATTGAATATAGAGTTACCATAAGATCCAGAAATTCCACTTCTGGATATATATCAAAAAGAATTGGGCAGGGTCTTAAAAGATGTTTGTACACCTGTGTTCACAGCAGCATTATTCACGATAGTTAAAAGATGGGAGCAACCCAAGTGTCCATGAATGGATAAGTAGAGTGTGGCCGGTACATGCAAGGGAACAGTTATTATTCAGCCTTAAAGGAGAAGGAAATTCCAGCTCATGCACCAACATGGATGAATCTTGGAGATGTTACACTCAGTGAAACAAGCCAGAGACAGAAGGACAAATACTGTACGATTCCACTTCCATGAGGTGCCAGAGTAGTCAAATTTATAGGGACAGAAAGTAGGATGGTGGTTGCCAAGGGCTAGGTGGAGGGGAGGGTGGGGAGTGAGTATTTAATGGTGTGACGGTTAATTTTGTGTGTCAACTTGTCCGGGCCGGCGGTGCCCAGATAGCTGGTTAAACATTATTTCTGGGTGTGTCTGTGGGGACGTGGTTCTCTTTCTCTGGAGAACCCTGACTGACACATGGATTTAGGGTGTCAGTTTTGCAAGATGAGAAGAGTTCTGGAGATGGAAGGTGGCGTCTGCAGGGTCACGTGAATGTGTGTGACGCCACTAAGCGGTGCACTCAAAAATAATTCACTTGGTAAGTTTTGTTATGTGTATTTTACCATAATAAAAAAGTGGGAAAAAAGATACTACATGGTTTTGCTCTCGTTCACACAAGTAGTTAATGCTGGAGTTCAGATTTAAAGCTGGATCTTGCGGATTCCAGAGTCCTGACTAAACACCGCGCAGTGGGTCTGTGTGTGTGACTGAGGCTGAGCACGTGTTGCTTTACTGTTTTGCCGTCGAGGTGGCTGTGTCTGTGGTCGGCAGCCCTGAGAACCCCAGGAAGCAGACACCCACCATGCAGAGCGAGAGCAGGGGGCCCCAGGGGAGCCCCAGGGATGGCAGTCATGGGTGGGCATGGGCCCATCCTGTTGTCACCGCTGCCTCTCATCTCAGGACCACAGTGGCCAGCGGGGAGGAAGTGGGTGGAGCGAGGGGACCCCCCCGCCCCCCCAGGGTCCTCTCTGCAGCTCAGCTGTGCTGCCTTCTGCCCCTGTCACAGAGCAGATGAGAAAGAAATTAGGCTCTGGTTGGAAAAAGTTAAACAGATGAGATAAAACAAATCCCTTACTGTGCCTGGAAAATTCCACCGTCTAATTAGAAATACCAAGGATGCCAATAGAACAGACACGAAGTTCATACAAGTGGGGAAATCTCTTTCTGTCTTTCGCATCCTTGCTTTTCAGGTACAGTCACTGGGATAGGGTGCAAGTAGCTTGTTAATAACAACAGCTGACACGTAATGAAACTTTGCTGTGTGTCAGGCGCTGCAGTAGCCCACTATCTGCACTCTCCCCAGTCCTCCCTCGTCTTCACCCCTCTGCACCCTGCCTTCCCGGGGTGCTGTCCCGGGAGGCTGGAGGTGCAGGATGCGGGCAGGTGGGCACACATCACCCCCTGGGAGAGGAATGGGCTGGGCAGGGACCTGAGGGTGGCAGCTGGACAGGCCTGCAGGGAGTGCACAGTCAGGAGGTGGAGGTGTGCGAGGGGCGCCTAGGGAGATGCCCTCCCTGACGAGGCTTCTCGGACAGAGGCCCCAGCGTGTACAGAGCATTTGGGTCGGCCCTGCCCCTTCAGCTCCTGGAGGAGGCTCCCGGTCTGTGCTGTTAATACCCCAAGCGCTGGCATGAGAAAGAACGTCCCTGCTGAGGGACAAACAACCTAAAAGTTTTGTCCAAGCCCGTGGGTTCTTCTTTGGAACACATAAATCTCTGTTTGGGCCGTCTGCCCCCTTAATCCCTAGTCTTGGGACCACCAGTGGCGCCTGCAGTGGCTGGGGGAGCCCCTCGTGAGGGCCACTCTGGGCCGCTCTGGCCTTGCGGAGTCCATGTGTTTGGAGGACGCGCATGCCATGCTGGGGGAAGGCTGCCTTGTCCATTTTCTTCCAACACACCCAGATGTGTCTCTAGATGCAGGCAGAGGGCTTTGCTTACCGGTTGTGGCTCTCAGAGTTTCAGAGTTGAGGTTGCCTGAGCAGTGGGAAGCTGGCATCTCCCCCTGCCTGCTTACCTGGGCTGCTGGTCTGAAGGCGGAGGCCATTGGAAGAAAGAAATCTTGCGTTGCTGTGAAGCAGGTGGCATCCCTGCCCTTCCCTTTCTCCTCCTCAGTGATGTGTGATTGAGCCAGCACCACCTGGCGACTCCCCACTCCCCCGGGCTGGTACCGACTGCCACCCACACTCCAGCTGGCATTCTGAGATAAACCCGTCCTGGCTGTTCTGAAAACACGAGGCCTTAAAGATATTGTTGAGTGCTGAAAAATAAATCAATACCCGAGGCTGCTTATGTAAGTATATTCATAGGAACATAAAAACTGAAGTAGTGACTCGTCAGTTTAACTAAGCCGGCCTCTGTGGAAGGTGTGGCCGAGCTCCTCCCTAACTCGCGTGTCCTCGTTGTCTCTGAGGTTCCCTACAGGCCCTGCGCTGGGTTGACAGCTGAGATACCTGGGGGCTAAGGGAGCCGTCAGTTCCCAGCTCCTCTCCACTCAGGATAAACGACTTGAATTTGAAGACTCGCAAATGGCCTAGTCTGAATTCGACACATATAATAAGTGGTCTTAGCAGAGAAACCCTTGTCAGTTAGTGGCTTAAACAGATATTTCTGTGATGTTGAGCTGTGATCCTCGTCATGGTTTAGAGCAGTCCAGCCTCCGATGGCTTTAAAAAGGTGCCCGCTTATCGGCTCCTTCCACAAATGTTTGTTGAGCACCTGCTGTGCCGTGCAGGGGCAGGGATGGTCCCGCCCCTGGGGGGCTCTGACTGCTGGGAAAGGTGGGCTGGGGCTGTGGCTTAGAGCTCCGAGGGACGTTCGGGTGGGATGGGAGGCACCCGGACAGGACTCAGGGCTCCTGAACGAAGGGTGTCCAGGGTCAGACCGGGCGCGTGGCTAGGAATCGGCAGCGGCAGGAGAAGGCGTTGCAGGCAGAGGGTGTCCTGTGCACACGCCCACAGGTTAGGGAGAACACAGCTCCCACCTCAGGAGTCAGCGCAGGGCCGGCAGGATGCCCCGGGAAGGCAAGCGCCTGTGGATAACCGTGCTGGCAGGTCACCCAGCCAAGCACACGGGGGTCCGGGGAAAGCACTGCCAGTCCAGGGTCCTACGGGCCTCCATCCCACTCAGGGAGAGCCTCAGGGTAGAGGGGCCTGGGGTCCGCATCAGTCGTCAGGCTACTCGAGGCGAGTCCCCATTTCATGGGGTCACCCGTGCTCCATGGTCCACCCAGTCTACCCCGCAGGTCACAAGTGAAGACCCTATGGCCAGAGGTAAGGGACTCGCCCAGTGACCTCAGCTTGTCTGGTGCCTGGCCAAGTCTCCTGACTCAACAGCATGGCTGCATCCAGGCTTCTTGCCCAGAGCCTCTGAATTGTGGGCAGACGGACTTTTTCCAAAGCACTAGTGGATGTGGCAGTACGCTGCTTCAGCCCTCCTAAGGTTTCGCTTTACATCAAGAATAAAGTGCAAGCCCGTCATCAGAGCCTCTGGGGCCTGGACCCTGCTTATTTCGGAGCCCAGCTGGCTGGCTCTCTGCCTTGCAGCTGCCCTGGCCACCTACTGCTCCCTCCCTCCACCCCTGGGCCTTCGCGTTTGCTGATCCGTCGCCTGAGACTCTGCCCCCCTCCATTTTCCTGGGACCAGTCATCCCTCGTCCTTCGGACCTGGGCTCCGTGGCATCTACTCAGACAGTCTACCGAGTGTCACACCATCCGGAGCCCAGCTCCACACCAGGCAGTCCTGATGACGTCTCCCTGCTATTGTCTTTGTATCATCTGTCATGGTCGAAAGTGCCTTGTTTGGTGTTTGTATACTTACGTATCATCTGTCTCTCCACTTGAACGTAACATCCCCGAGAGCAAGAACTTTGTCTGGTTCGATGCTTCGTCCCTGGGGGAACCCGCCTAGAGTCGCCTGGACGATTAATGATGCTTCGTGCAGTGTCTGGCACACAGGAGGGACTCATTCAATGTGCGGCGCTGCATGAACGAACCGGATTTCCTAAAGTCCGGCTGACTCTCTTGGAGCAACCGTCACACTTGGTGTGTCTACACCGAGCTGTTTGAGGACCGTCACAGGCATCTCGTTTTATCTCGGGAGCCTTCCCTGCAGAGCTGGGTGAGGCAGGCTCACTCAGGTGCAAGGTCAACCAGCTTCCCAGAGACCCGGTCCCAGCAGGCACGTGGGGCCTGCGCTCCCTCCGTAGTCTGTGCCCTAGCCGTGGTGTCGCTGCCCTGGGAACACACTGGAGACGGGGCAAGGTTGTCAGGGGCCTTGGCGCGGGCCCTTGCTGTCTAATTTAATGCATCCGGAGATCAAGTCAGGCGCCGTCTCCAAACACAGACCACACAGCTAGCAGAGGTGAGGCTTCCCGAGCTGAGCTGACGCGCGGTCTTGACACGGCACGGAATGAAGGGGCACGTGGCTGACAGAAATTTCTGCGTGAGCAGAACTGGAAAGATCCAACGGAGGCTGCTCTGTGCTTCTCTCCCGCCTGGTACTTCTGGCTCACGGTCGAGTGTTCTGGAATCCCCACGCAGCCTGAATGCAGCCTGTGCATTCCTCAACGAAACGTGCTTGAGGGACGTCGTTGGAGGTTACCAAAGAAGGAATGAAGACCCAACCTCCCTGCTCCCTGACGATGTATTAAAGCTAATAACACAGTACCCAAGGGCATTGAGAATCCTCTTGGTTGCCTAGATCACTTTTGTGGGCCTATCGGGAAAGCACAGCTGGGTGGAGACGGTCCCTGGGACCCGCTGGCGGCAGCATCTTGGGATGGGTGCTGGGTGAGTCTCCACCGGCCACCTGGGGCCGCCAAGAGCGGGATGCTCTCCACGCGCACCTGCGGCTGTGTGGTTTCCTGCCCTGTGTCCGACGCCCCTTTCTGGGGTCCCGGGCTGGCCGTGGCTCTGTGTTTCTGACATGCCTACAAGATGAGGCTCTGGACGCAGGGTCCTTGCCTGCTGGCTGGGGGTCTCAGATGGTTGGGAGTGCGCTTGTGGGGGGGAGGGGAACACACGTCTGCTGGAAATGCCCCTCTTATCCTAATCCTCAGTCCTGCACCCTGGCTTGAGGGAGGAAGGCCCTCCTTCCACCCGAGGGAAAGCAGACAGGCCTAAGGATGGGCACGGACAGCCAGCCTAAGTTTCCTGATTCCGGAGACTTTCCAGTAGTCCCGTGTGACCCCCCATCTCCCCGAGGGGCCCTGAGGTTCCAGTGGGTGGCCCAGTCTCCCTGGGACTCAGCTTCGTTGTGCTGAGCCCTGTCACCTCCAGAAGCAGCTCTCTCAGAGTTGAAAAGGAGGCCCCCCTGCAGGGATCTCTGGCCACGTTGTGCGGCCAGGAGGAGCCGCCCGCTTCTGAAAGGTTGATTTTTCCCCTCATGACGCAGTTCCAGAGCAAACAGATGGGGGCAGGATGGGGTAAGTTCGGCGTGAAGACGGCACCGCCCTGGCAGCTCCAAGCAGGGGCTTGGCTTCTGGTGGCACCTGTGGGCCCTTCCGGAATAATGTGTTTATGTACGTGAGACAGAATGCGTAGGACTACGGAGGGAACTAATTATGTTAAAATGCAGTTGTAAAAGTATTTTTAAAACGAATTTATGAAATAGCAGTACATGTGCTTCTCTATTAGTGTGTTAAATACCGCACTGTAGCAGCGGATCAAACTATCAGAACAGGGATAGTTCTGGGGAAACTTGGAGCGTGGGTGACCTTTGGAGCTCTGCGCACATAACGGGATATGAAGTGACTGATTCCTATTGGTGACGGCATCACAGCCACTGCTGTCACTGCTGTGGTCTGTGTCTGTCATTGGTTCCATTCATAGTCTAAGGAAATGTTAAGTTGCAGTTAGAAGTGAGTGAAAATAAAGATGTCATCTTCTCCTCCATCCAAGTTCATGCACGACGTCCCGAATCTGCCCACAGACCCCGGGGCGGTGGGGGTGGGCTCCACGGCACCCGGTGAGGAGTTCCTGCTGTTGGGAGGGGTCCTTGTCAGCTGGACCGAGTCGGGACAGGAGAGGGACTGGGGGACCCGCTGCAGGAGGGCGCAGAGGAGGTGGCCCTGGCCAGGCTGCTTCGGGTCTGGGTGTCTGTGACTCGGGGCTGCTGCCCGGGCTGGGCCTTGTTTAACTAGGGACCCCGGTTTCTTTCCTGTCACTTGAACTTTCTCATCTCACGAAGGGGAATGACTCCAGAAGAATGTGGAAACTAGACTAGAATCAAGGTTCAAGGTCGGGGAGGGTAGCTGTTCACATAAACCGCCCAAGGTAGAAGAACTGGGGTGGGGCGAGGCTGCCTGGCCTGGGGCGTGTCCAGGTGAGGGGCCTTTTTATTTTATTTTAGAATAATTCGTTATTTATTTTATTTATTTTTGCTGTGTTGGGTCTTTGTTTCTGTGCGAGGGCTGTCTCCAGTTGCGGCGAACGGGGCCACTCTTCATCGCGGTGCGCGGGCCTCTCACTATCGCGGCCTCTCTTGTTGCGGAGCACAGGCTCCAGACGCGCAGGCTCAGTAGTTGTGGCTCACGGGCCTAGTTGCTCCACAGCATGTGGGATCTTCCCAGACCAGGGCTCGAACCCGTGTCCTCTGCACTGGCAGGCAGACTCTCAACCACTGCGCCACCAGGGAAGCCCGAGGGGCCTTTTAAATTTCATTCTGTTTACGTTGTTGCCTTTCCAACCCCAGCCCCTCCTACATCACGAGAAGAGGGAGTGACGTTCTCTTGGTTTTGACCCCATAGATTATAAACCTGAGGGCAGCAAGGGTGGGTGCACAGTGGTGGGACGGGCTTTGGGAGACCCTGGGATGACGAGCCAGGAGCCTGGAGCCCTGCGCCGCCCTGAACCACAGCTGGGCCGGTCACTGCCCTGCCCGCCGCCCTGTCCTGTCTGTGACGTGCTGCTGGTCCCCTGCTCTGCCGTCTCCCAGGACGGCCATGGAGCCCGAGGGCCGTGATGCGTGCACGGGCGCTCTGTGGTGTTTATTCGTCCAGTCCCCAGAGTCACTGACACAAATATGTACAACAGGACAAAAAAGTAAATAAATAAGACAATTGGAACGAAGGGAAAAGAGGGCCAGGAGAACGTGGTAAAATGTGTGGTTGCCCACGATGCCGAGGAGAAGGCGGGGCAGGCGGGATGCCTGTGCTCGGGGTGGTGGGCACGCAGGGCGGGGAGGATGTGCTGCTCCTGGCCGCTGGCGAAGGCAGCGCGGGCGAGGCCACGGGGACGCTCCGGTTTCCAGCTCAGGCTCCTGGGAACAGTGGAGCAGAGCCTGGGCTCAGGCGCGGACCCTGAGTTCACCTGGGTCTGTGGGGTTTGACCCTGGACCCTCATATTCTTATGGTTTGTGTGGTTTCGGAGCTTCACAGATGGGTCTGGACTGGAGATGCACATTCAGAGTTACTGGTCATTGAAGTGATGCGGGAATGTCCGCGGTCAGGTGGAGGTGAGTGCAAGGTGAGAGAAGAGGGCCGTGGGCGGAGGCCAACACTGAACTCCTGCATACCCCAAACACATCTGCCCACCCACACCCAGACTTCACACCCGGAATTAACTGTGATTCATCGTTTACTCAAACGTCCTCTCCTCCGTCTCGGCCTTTCTGTATTATAGTTGCCTTACGGATCCGCCTCTCGTGCCCTCTGTCCTCTGCCCTTGTGTGTTTCTTTTGACGAATGCCGTGGCCTCGGCGCTTGGACCTGGGGTCCGTGGTGTTTGGAGAGTGAATGAGCACGTGAAGTGAACGGCTTGAATCTCTCAAGATGCTGGGAGAGGCGGGCCGCCCGGCTGCCTCTGAAAGGCTCAGTGGATGTCACTGGTGTGATTAATGAGAAGGGCACGAGCACAGGAAGACATTTTCATTGGCAAGAAACTGGGGGGGAGGGTCACAAAAGATCGCTGGACATGTCTCCCGGGAGAGCCCACAGCTGTGTAGGTGGTGCTGCTTTTGTGGGCTTCTCGATGGCAGGTAGTGTGGTTAATTAAGGCAACCATGTGTCCGACTTATAACCACAGCAATAACGTTAGCAGCCGTTACTGAGCACTTAACATGCAGCCGGCACTGGAGTCTCCGAGAGAGATTTTACATGTTCCCCCCCCTTTTTTTTATACGTGTGTGGAGACGGGGGCACAGAGAGGTTAAGGAAACCATCCCAGACCACTTACCAGGTAGGTGGCTGAGCGGCGTTCAAACCCAATCCCTGGCACGTGGAGTCACACAATCAATGAGTGTTTGTTGAATGAATGATTGAACACCTTGCACCTCCCGAGCTTGGTGCCTGTGCCTCGCCTGATTGAAATCTCGCCATTTAAGGCTTAGCCCAAAGGTCACCTCCTCCAGGTGGCCACCTCCTGCATTTCGGGCCTCAGTCAGAGCACTCGTCCCATTTCGTGTGGTGACTCACTGAGCCGCATACAACTCACATGGGAGGAAGAATGGGAATATTTTTGCATCCTTCTTAGTGCTTTGTGCTGGTAGCTGCTTAATACATGTTGACTGACTTGAACTAAACTAACGTTGTAACAGGAGCCAAGGTGTTTAAGAGCAGCCAGAACGCAAAGATCATCAGAAATGGGGCCAAAGAGGGACATGACCCTGATATCGCGTGATCGGCGATGGTCAGAGAAAAGCGCCATCAGAGAAGTGACAGGGTCCCGAGGACAAAAGGCCTAATCTTTCCTCGGGGGTAAAGGAAGAACGCCTTGTCTGAGTTAGTGAAGTATGTTGGACTCAATAGTCCGTCTGCTCTCAAAGTTGTATTTTTCCATTATCAGTTACTCTGCAGGGAGCCTCGCTTCCTGAGCTCAAAGCAGAAGTCCAGAGGTTTCTTTGTGTTATTTTAATAGGGTTCAATGTTGGTGGGAAATTCACCAGGGGATTGTTTCTTATACGCTTCACAAATATTAGCTCCTTCTTCAGAGCTAATAAACTTAAAACAACGCTAAAAGGAGGGTGCTCTCCGCCCCCCCTTTATCCCCATTTTACAGCTGAGAAAGCTGAGGCAAGCAGAGAGGTTGAGTGACTTGTCCAAGACCACACAGCTTTAGGTGGCAGAACCAGGAAGGAACCCAGGCGTTCTGGCTCCAGAGTTCCTGCTCCTAATAATACCTTGCAACGTCTTTCAATCCACCACACAGAAAGACAGCCCATCTCTTGAGTCTGAGTTTTCCTGGTTACAGTGACTGATAATGAAATGTAAACTGGAAGTCTTAGAGGTCTTGACAGCCCCACAGAGAGCTGGTCTTTTCACTGCAAGTTTATTTCAAGGACCAGGTGGGACACACAGCGAGGGGGAAAGGAAAGACAGTGTGCCCAACAAGGCCTCCTGGACTCATAGACCCTACGGCAGCCTGGGCATTGGATGAGCGGCTGCGTGAACCGCCGGCCCGTGGGTCTGATTTCACTGCCCGGGCATCAGGCATCACGGGTTCTTAGAAAGCAGAGGACGGGCTTTGTGTTGCTGTCGCTTCCAGGGACATGCGAGGGTTTTCATTAGGACATTTTCTCTGAAGAGGTGAAGCAAGAGAAGAAAAAGCTTGGGAGCGGGAAGGGGGCTGAGCACAGGTATGTGTGACCTGAGGAGGAAAATGTGAGAAAACGCCTGTATTTCAGAGTGTCTTTACCTTTCAGCCTTGAGCTGTGATCCTAGGTGGCGTCACTAAGAGCTGAATATTTAACTTTACCAGGGTTCTGGTTGATGGGTATTCATTTTCTGGGATTCATCTCTGGGAATCCCTGAGGTTGAACCAGTGCATAGTTGATTCAGGAGTGAGTGCGTCTGCCGCCCACAGCCGGCAGTGGTGGGCATGAAGGAGGGTCTTTCCTCCAGGGGTTCACGTGTCTGGCTCCTGGCAGGAGGTATGCATCTAAGGCATGACACTACGTGACACAGTCTGTTCCATGCTTGCAAACCAAGCAGTGATCTTCACCTCGGACACGGAGATCCCCACCTGGAGCACAGAAGGCTGGGTGTCGGGTGAGGGCCCAAGCCATTGGCCATACCATCCCCCATGCCACATGAGGGGTTAGACACTCCTGCTGCCATCGCCTCATTTAAAAGACAAACTCAGGACTTCCCTGGCGGTCCAGCGGTTAAGACTGTGCGCTTCCACTGCAGGGGGCACGGGTTTGATCCCTGGTCCGGGAATTAAGATCCTGCATGCCTTGCAGTGTGGCTCCCCCCAAAAATACCACATAAAAGACAAACTCGACAGTTCTGTAACTGGGCAAATTGAACCTCTTTAAGCCTCAGTGTTTTTTCAATTTTTTGGGGGGCCACACTGCACAGCACGTGGGATTTTAGTTCCCCGACCAGGGATCAAACCTGCGCCCCGTGCAGTGAAAGGGTGGAGTCTTAACCACTGGACCGCCAGGGAAGTCCCAAGCCGCAGTTTTAACCTGTATGGTGGGAAGATTATAATCACAGCCTCACTGAGCTGTGAATATCGACAGGATGTGTACTGCGCTTATCACACCACGTCCAGGCGTGAGCACATGCTCAGGAAATGGCACAGAAACCACGGGATCCTGGTTCGAGTTGTACAAGGGGCCTGGGAGAACGGAGAAGGGAATTTCACGTGCTTTGGTGCCTGCCCTGCACAGCTTAGTAGTTAACGACGTAATCTTGGATTCGGGGTGGCGCCCTGCTGGAGAGCCTGCTCTCGCGTGTGCAGGACAGAAGCGATGCGTATTTGTTGGAATCCCTTACGTGTCCCACACAGTCCTTGTGCAGGAGACGTAGCAGTGAAGCTCCTGGGTGTAGGCGCTCAAGGACCTAAAGGAGGAGGAATCATAGCCAGAGGGCGGAGACCCTGCCTGGGGGCGTGCGTGCTCTCCAGCACCCAGCTCAGTCCCCTGGACACAGGAACCTCCGTGGTTGTTTCCTGATGATACAGTGCGGGCGAGTTTGGGGACCTCACGCTTCAAAGACCGTCTCCTGCAATTTAACTTTCTTACTAGCTTAAAAAAAATTTTTTTTCAACTTTCAAAAGTACCACATCTCAAACTATACTGTTTTCTAAGTTAGGATCTTTTCTGATTTCCAATAACTGTTTACACGTAGCTGGGGTCAAGAGAGGAAAAGAAACGCATGGAGAAAAGGAGCTATAATTCTTCATGTTCCTTTTGCTCGTTAGGCTGTTGGCGTGATGACAGAGATTTGACTTATTTGACAAGCAGGTCACACCTCGGAGTCGCTGTAGAGCTTTGGGCTCAGAGCTGAGCCAGAGCTCATATTGGGTTGGCCAAAATGTTCGTTTGGGTTTTTCCTTAACAACTTTGGACCAACCCAATAATTAATCAGCCCAGAGGTC